>NW_027507758.1:225775639-226150639 GCF_037356315.1 Lithobates pipiens
AATTTTGAGCGGACTGTTTGTCGGATTGTCAGTCCGCCCGTGTGTACGCGGCCTAAGAAGGTGAGAAAGTCTCACATAAGAAAATATTGGGTTGTTGCCCAAGAAGAAAAAAGTGTTGCAACAGGAACTAAAACTTCACGTTATTTGAAAAAGCCACCATTGTAGATACAACGGGCAGATGTACTCTTCGGGTGAGCTAATATGAAAGTCGGATTTTGATGTTTGAAGATGGAAGGTCCAAGGACAAAGGCAAAGAAATATCAACAGGCAAATACTACATCACACAATTCAAGGAACAAGGCAAAAGATACAAGAAAGTTATTCTTCAAAGGAAAAAAGACAAGGACAATATTCTTCCAAGAAAAAGCAACTAACGAAATAAAAAGCAACAAATGTAAGAAAAGGCAACGAACAACAGACAAAGTTAAAGGACATTATTCATCTCTAGTTTTTTTTTTTTTTTAAGTGCACACGGGACTATCATACAAGGGGTGAGTGTGTTTGTTTATATAAAAGGGTAACATGGGATGTTTAACATCTCAAGGCTCAGAAGTAAGTCTCTGTACTATTGGGAAATTGATACATTTCATATATATGGAATATAGGAATACATGCAGTAAGGTAATTAATTAATGCCAGAGTGTAAAAAAGTTTTTTAATAATGAAACTAAGTTTAATGCTGCATGTAAATGTTTATGAATATTAAACCCTGAACAACAGAAAATGTGTGTTATTACACGTGGTTAGGGATGAGCCGAACACCCCCCTGTTCGGTTCGCACCAGAACCTGCGAACAGACCTAAACTTCGTGTGAACTTTAGAACCCTATTAAAGTCTATGGGACTCGAACGTTCACAATCTAAAGTGCTCATTTTAAAGTGTAATATGCAGGTTACTGTCCTAAAAAGTGTTTGAGGACCTGGGTCCTGCCCCAGGGGACATGGATCAATGCAAAAAAAAGTTTTAAAAACGGCCGTTTTTTCAGGAGCAGTGATTTTAATAATGATTAAAGTGAAACAATAAAAGTGTAATATTCCTTTAAATTTCGTATCTGGGGGGTATCTATAGTATGCCTGTGAAGGGGCGTATGTTTCTGGTGCTTAGAACTGTCCCTGCACAAAGTGTAATTTGTGCAGGAAAAAAAGTCTTTTAAAATCACTTGCGGCTAAATTGTCGGGTCTCCGTAATACAGAGAACACTCAATGAGTGTTCTCTGTATTAGCCGACAATTCATTCATTCATTGATTAAAAAAAAAAAAAAAAAAGCGCGGGGGTTCCCCTAAATTCAATTACCAGGCCCTTCAGGTCTGACATGGATATTAAGGGGAACCCCGTGTCAAATTAAAAAAAAAAAATTGACGTGGGGGTCCCCCCAAATATCCATACCAGACCCTTCAGGTCTGATATGGATATTAAGGGGAACGCCGCATCAAATAAAAAAAAAAAATTGACGTGGGGGTCCCCCTAAAAATTCATATCAGACCCTTTATCCGAGCACGCAACCTGGCAGGCCGCAGGAAAAGAGGGGGGGACGAGAGAGCGGCCCCCCTCCCTCCTGAACCGTACCAGGCCACATACCCTCAACATTGGGAGGATGCTTTGGGGGTCTGTGACCCCTCAAAGCACCTTGTCCCCATGTTGATAAGGACAAGGGCCTCATCCTCACAACCCTGGCCGTTGGTTGTGAGGGTCTGCGGGCGGGGGGCTTATCAGAATCTGGAAGCCCCCTTTAACAAGGGGACCCCCAGATCCCGCCTCCCTCCTGTTTGAAATGGTAAGGGGGTACAAAAGTACCCCTACCATTTCACAAAGAAAGTGTCAAAATGGTTAAATAAGACAAACACATTTTGAAAAATTCCTTTATTAAAAATGAAAAAAATAAAAAAAAGATTCCAGCGGTGCTAATCCACTCTTGCTATCCAGCGACGGATCTCCGGGGTCCAGCGATGGATGATCATATCCAGCGACGGGGGATCTCTCAGTCCAGCGCTGTCCATACATCCTTCTTCTGTCTCCACTCCGGAGACACTGCAGAGAGCCCAGCGCTGACGTTTCTTATATTAGGAGGGCGGGGCCACCCGTCACCTGACCCCGCCCCTCTGACGCTGGAGAGGGAAGCCAGGGGTTCCCCAGTGACGTGTGGGTGACCCCGCCCCCTCTGATGTAACGCAGGTTTCCGTTACATCAGAGGGGGCGGGGTCACCCACACGTCACTGGGGAACCCCTGGCTCCCTTCACCAGCGTCAGAGGGGGCAGGGGTCAGGTGACGGGTGGCCCCGCCCTCCTAATATAAGAAACGTCAGCGCTGGGCTCTCTGCAGTGTCTCCGGAGTGGAGACAGAAGAAGGATGTATGGACAGCGCTGGACTGAGAGATCCCCCGTCGCTGGATATGATCATCCATCGCTGGACCCCGGAGATCCATCGCTGGATAGCAAGAGTGGATTAGCACCGCTGGAATCTTTTTTTATTTTTTTCATTTTTAATAAAGGAATTTTTCAAAAGTGTGTTTGTCTTATTTAACCATTTTGACACTTTCTTTGTGAAATGGTAGGGGTACATTTGTACCCCCTTACCATTTCAAACAGGGGGGGGCCGGGATCTGGGGGTCCCCTTGTTAAAGGGGGCTTCCAGATTCTGATAAGCCCCCCGCCCGCAGACCCTCACAACCAACGCCCAGGGTTGTGAGGATGAGGCCCTTGTCCTTATCAACATGGGGACAAGGTGCTTTGAGGGGTCACAGACCCCCAAAGCATCCTCCCAATGTTGAGGGTATGTGGCCTGGTACGGTTCAGGAGGGAGGGGGGGCCGCTCTCTCGTCCCCCCCTCTTTTCCTGCGGCCTGCCAAGTTGCGTGCTCGGATAAAGGGTCTGATATGGATTTTTAGGGGGACCCCCACGTCAATTTTTTTTTTTATTTGATGCGGGGTTCCCCTTAATATCCATATCAGACCTGAAGGGTCTGGTATGGATATTTGGGGGGACCCCCACGTCAATTTTTTTTTTTAATTTGACACGGGGTTCCCCTTAATATCCATGTCAGACCTTAAGGGCCTGGTAATTGAATTTAGGGGAACCCCCACGCTTTTTTTTTTTTTAATCAATGAATGAATGAATTGTCGGCTAATACAGAGAACACTCATTGAGTGTTCTCTGTATTACGGAGACCCGACAATTTAGCTGCAAGTGATTTTAAAAGACTTTTTTTCCTGCATAAATGACACTTTGTGCAGGGACAGTTCTAAGCACCAGAAACATGCGCCCCTTCACAGGCATACTATAGATACCCCCCAGCTACGAAATTTTAAGGAATATTACACTTTTATTGTTTCACTTTAATCATTATTAAAATCACTGCTCCTGAAAAAACGGCCGTTTTTAAAACTTTTTTTTGCATTGATCCATGTCCCCTGGGGCAGGACCCAGGTCCCCAAACACTTTTTAGGACAGTAACCTGCATATTACCCTTTAAAATTAGCACTTTAGATTTCTCCCATAGACTTGTATAGGGTGTTCCGGCTTTTCGAATTTGCTGCGAACAGCCCAAATTGTTCACTGTTCGCTGAACAGGCGAACAGGCAATGTTCGAGTAGAACATGAGTTCGACTCGAACTCGAAGCTCATCCCTACACGTGGTCATTCTAAAACACATAAATGGGGCAGAACAAAGTTTTCAGAGAAAAAACTATTGATTAAGATTGTGGAAAGAACTGTAAGAAATTGAGATAATGGAGAACAACACGATGTTTGGTGTTTTACCAAAATCCTACAGATTTGGTTGCAGGAAAGAATAAGTTAAGGATTGAGCAATTTTCATAAATAATTCCAAACTTTGATTTGGTTATTAAATTAAAAGTAGTAGATTTGAATCAGAAAAAAGGCTGGCGACTTGGATGCTCTTGAATAAAAGTCCTTTATTTTGTTACATGGGTACACAGGTACAGGCTATGCTGACACGTTTCAGCTAAGAAGCCTTCATCAAAGCATACATGTTTGATTTAAAAACTGATATTTATAACAGAGTAAGCACTCCAAATGGGGCGGATGGATCCTAATCAGAGCAATCAAAACAATTAAAAAAACATGGAGAGAAGTATAGCAGGCATATGAGGGACACATCATGAACACATAAAGCATATTCAAAATGGTGCAATAAATGTATCAAACAATGCGACTATGTTAAAAAATGGGATTATGTTATCTAGTATTGAGGGTATGGATCCACCACACTTTTTTTTTTCTTTTTTTTTTTTAATTCTTTATTTTCATAATATAGTGATACAGTCTTTCTTTTTTAGACACATACACACCTACATCTTATATTTAAACCGGGCCATTCATCATTTCATCGTGCTAGATTTCTTCTATTACATTACCATGTTTCCTTATATTCACTATTATTATTTTTTTTTTTTCCTTAACCTGGGATAGCCCTGGTTATTTGTCTTTAAAAAAAGAAAAACAGATAACAAAACAACAAAAAAAAAAACAAGATCAGAGAAAAAAAAATGTTTTTTTATTTTATTTCCTCCTCCTTCCTCATCCCCCCCCCTCCCCCACCCCTCCCAAAAAAACACCAGAATCAACATCTAATGGTTTTGTTCCCTATATAAAATATAGGGTTTCCACACTTCATGATACCTATCTTCTTGCTCTCTCAGTATCATAGTCAAATTTTCCATTTGTTGGATCTCCGATACCCTGCTCATCCATTGTGATTTGGTTGGAGCCAACGTCGTTTTCCATAAAACTGGGATTCATGCTTTCGCTGCTGTAAGCAAATGCCTTAAAAGAGATTTTTTATATTTCTCTATAGATAACGGAACATCATGCAATAAAAAAGCTGACGGATTTTCCCCAAGAGACACATCTGTTATTTCCTTCACTGTTTCCGATACCATCTTCCAGAAATCTTTTACCCCGGAACATTCCCAAAATATATGTAATAGGGTACCCTCGGCTCTCTGGCAACGCCAGCACAAATTTGATACTTGTGGATATATCCGGTGCAATACTTCTGGGGTCCTATACCATCTAGACAAAATTTTATAGCCCCCTTCTTGGTATCTAGTTGCTATCGACGCCGTATGCGTGAACATGAAGATCTTATTTTTCTGTATGTCTGAGAAAGTGACTCCCAGGTCACTCTCCCATGCTCGTATAAAAGCCAGATCTTGTGAAGCTTCTTGTTCCATCCGCAATACATACATCGATGAGAGGGAATGTTTCAGTGGTTCACCTTTTAAGCATATCTGTTCAAACCCAGATAGTGTCCTAATCACCGGTATTCTCTGCCTACTTAATCGCAGAAAAGCATTTAACTGTACTCGCCTAAATGAGTCCAAGTCCTCCCTAAATTCTTGTTCGATCTCTTCCTTATACATTACATGCTTATCAATTGAGAAATGTATAATCCTACTGATTCCCTTTCGTCTTAAATCCCTAAAAACCTGATCTGTCAAACCTGGCTGAAAACCAGGAGTGCCCAAGACTGGTATCATAGGGCTTGGATGTTCTGATATCCTGGTTTTCTTAAATAACTTTTTAACTACCTGTAGTGTGGCACCCACTGTCGGATGGCTACGTACTTCCTGTGGAATTTCTACATCTGAGAGCCACACTATTCCTTCCAGGGGTATCGGGATTATTGCTTGTTCCATATCGATCCAAGGTTTTTCTTTTAGGAGTCTACACCAGTCTATTACCCGTGCTAAATGTGATGCCTCATAGTAGCCTACTGGATCTGGGAATCCTACCCCTCCTCTCTCTTTAGGTAATATCAAAATATCCCTATGTATTCTCGCTTTTTTACCTGCCCATATAAATTTTGTGAATCTAGATCTCAAATCTCTCAGATATCTTACCGGGAGCTTTATCGGTAGGGTCTGGAACAAATATAACAGCCTCGGCATTACGTTCATTTTGATTATATTGATTCTCCCAAACCATGTAAAAACCGTTTTGTCCCAACGTTCAAGGTCTAACTTAATCTGTCGTATTAATGGGATAAAATTTAGTTCCAACAATCTGTTTAACTTATTTGATATTTTAGTCCCCAAATAACATATGTGGGAATCCGTCCATCTGAACGCAAAATGCGCCGCTAGCTGAGATTTCATTACATTATTCATTTCTACCCCCATCGCTTCCGATTTGCTATAATTTACTTTGAAGTTAGATATCTCTCCATATATGCGCAGCTCCAATAACAAAGAAGGTAAAGAAATCCCTGGGGAGGTTATAAAAAACAGCAGATCATCCGCATATGCGGCCAATTTATGTTCATCATTTTTTCTTATTGAAATGCCCTGAATATCCGGATTAGCCCGGATTGTTCTCAAAAAGGGTTCTAATGTGAGAATGAATATGATAGGGGAGAGTGGACATCTCTGACGCGTTCCATTCCTTATACAGAATGGTTCAGACATTATCTCATTTATTTTTACCCTAGCTTTTGGGCAAGAATATAAACTATCAATCCAATTCTGCATCCCCTTTTTCAGTCCTATATGCTGTAACGTTGCTCTCAGGAATGTCCAGTCGACCCTATCAAATGCCTTCTCCGCGTCCGCCGATATAAGTACTAACGGTTTTTGATAGTATTGTGCTATATATAGAGCATCAATAACTTTCTGCGTATTTTCTCTTTCCTCCCTACCGGGGGTAAAACCTACTTGATCTGGATGTAATAAAGCTGGAATAAATGGCAAGAGTATATTCGCAAGTATTTTTGTTAAAATCTTGAGGTCTACATTTAATAAGGAAATTGGGCGGTAACTGGCACATTGAGTTGGGTCTTTCCCTTCTTTTGAGATCACTGTTATATGAGCGTTTCTGGTCGCATCCTTTGCCCCTCTCGTATAGAGTTAAAAGCCTCTATAAATTTTGATGCCAATTTTTCAAAAAAAGGTCTTATAATAAAGTAATGTATACCCATCCGGGCCAGGGGCCTTTCCGGGTTTCATTTCTTTAAGGGCTTCTGACAATTCCTCTATTGTAATTGGTCCATCTATATTTTCTGCTTCTTCTTCGAGAAGCATAGGCATTCCCGATGCCATTATGTATTCTTTTGCCTTTTCCCCTCTAGAAGGTATCCCCACCATGGGCCGTCGATCTTCAATTTGATATAGGGTAGTATAATAATCCCTAAATGCTTTCGCAATAGCCTGTGGTGAGTTAACTAACACATCTCCTTGGGTTTTAATTCTCTCAATATGATTTCGTGCTCTCGTTTCTCTGAGCGCATTTGCCAGCACTCTGCTGGGTTTATTTCCATATTCATAATATATTTGTCTGCACCGAGTTAATTTTGCTTTCGCTTTATCCGTCAATAACAAATTCAATTCTTCCCGTTACCTCATTAATTTTTCTTCAGTCTGTTTCAACTGAGATTTCTTATGTACTGATTCAAGTGTCCGGATCTCTTCCAGCAGAGTATCTAGTTTAGCGCCCAGAGCCCGTTTCCTTTGTGCTCCTAAAGAAATAAGAATTCCCCTAATATAGCATTTATGTGCTTCCCATCTACATAGCGGGGTTACCTCCTCTGATTCATTTGCTATAAAAAAGAATTCCAGTTCCTGGGCTATCTGGTTCTCGTACTCTGGTTCTCTCAGGAGTGTCTCATTCATCTTCCAGTTCCATTCCCGCGGGACTTTCTCTCCCCATTCCATAACACTATTAGTTGGCGTGTGGTCTGACAGCGTAAATGATCCTATGGACGCCTCTTTTACGCAGGCCACTGCGCTTTGGGATATAAAAATATAGTCTATTCTAGTATATGTTTTATGTTTAGCTGAAAAAAAAGTATAATCTCTTTCCTGTACGTGGAGAATTCTCCATGTGTCTATTAACTGCAAGTCCTGTAACATTTTCTTCACTCTGCGCAATTTTACTGCAGATAGATGAGAGACTCCCTTTGAGACATCTAGAGCCGGGTCTAATGCTATATTCAAATCCCCTCCTATCATCAGAATCCCCTCCTTATTTTGGTATACCAGATTCAGATATGTCTCAAGTGCCGCGACCTGGCCCTCGTTCGGTAAATACATATTAACTAGTGTTACTTTTTGTTCTTGTAAAATACCTTTAACAATCAGAAGTCATCCTGCCTCATCAGTGATTATCTTACATTCTTTCCATGGTATTTGATTTGCAATCATAATTGATACTCCATTTGCCTTTGTAGTCTGAGCCGCACTATGATATACTGTAGTAAATCTCCTATTTCCCAATTTTGGGATTTTGTCCTTTCTAAAATGTGTCTCTTGTAGGAAAACAATTTGGATCTTCAATCTCCCTAGTTCCGTTAACAATCTAGTCCGTTTCTGTGGGCTATTTAACCCTTTTACGTTATAGGAAGTCAATTTTATCCTAGTCATCTTTTATCGCTTAGCTACAACCAAATCCCAACACCGAAAATCCAAATAACCGGGAGGAGGGGAGGGGGCGATGAGGAGGAGAAGAGAAGAGAAGAGAAAAAAAAAAAAAACACAATAAAAGTATCCCAGGACCAAACAGACTCAAGGCCCTAGGTAATGTAGAATCTAGGCGTTAGCAGGCTCTCTACTGCTAAGAATCTGCCCGCCAATTGCCTAGTAGAAAGAAATAGAAATTTAAGACGCCTCTAGCTATCCTCCCCTAGAAGGAGAGGCGTCTAACTTATGGAAAGTGAATAAGCAAGACAGCGATCTGAGCTCTGTTAGCAATCCGTATGCACCCTTTAACCTATCACACCATCAACCCTTTTTTAATGTATCGAATTTCTTAGCTATTCTATCTTTTGCATTTTCATAACCCCTTTACATCCCTATCTATCCCAGCCCCCCCCCCCCTTTCTCCTTTTCTTCTTTCCTCTTTTCCTCTCCTCCCTCTGCACCCATTACTTTATATTTATTAAATTCCGAGGGAAAGATAATAAAATAACCAAAAAAAATATATATATATATAGGAAACACCTCCAGGCGGGTCCCTGTATTATTATATTATTCCAATATTAATATTCATTCTTTCGCTCTCTACTCTTATTTTCAGCTTCTCCTTTTTTTTTTTCCTTTCCTCTTCTCTTCCTTCCCTCTTCTCTCCATATCTCCCATGTCCAACTACTCAGTCAAATAAGGTAATGGATCCCGCCATCAGGGCGCTAAGAAATCCCTATTTCCCTTAAACCCCCCTTCCCTCGCCCCCTCAATCCATATCTATTAGTGATTCCCTCATCTCTGTGTTATACCCTTATCCTAGTGATAACATATCATATTTATTAACCTTTTATTCCCCCTACGTGACCTTCTGGTTGAGAGGGGTTGACTCAACCAGAGCAAAAAAAAAAAAAAAAAGAATAAATAAAGGAGATGTTTCCCCTTAAACACCCAATCGTGTACTCTTCTAGTATCCAATTTTACAACATCAATCACAATTCAAAAACAAGCCTCCCAAAAAAATAAAAATAAATAAAAAATTGGCAAATTTATATTTATATACCCAAAGTATATTATTATTATCAACCTATCCACAGTCCAATATTTTATTTATTCATAATCCTTTAATATCTCCCCCATCCCTTAATCTTTATTAAACTATATTTAGTTATAACACCTCTTAGTGTCTCTCTACATTTTACCCCACCTTCCCTCCCCACCTCCCACCTCCCCCCCTCCCCCATACCAGGACCCCCCCCCCCCTCCATCTTCGAGCTACTATTCCCATTCATGGGATATATTCCGTTTTCTTTCCCCCCCTCAGAGGTCTTCCCTCAAAAAAAAAAAGAAAAAACAACAACAAAAAATAAAAATAAAATAAAAAATAATAATTCAGTTATATATAAAAATAAAAAAAATACATAGATAAATAACATCAAAAATGCATAATCCCAAACCCAGACTTAATAAAATTCCGTTCATACTAAGATCCAAAAGTAGAATAAGTCCTCATTAAGCCTTCCTGATACTTATACATATCATTTATAACCATACGTATAATAAATTCTTTTTTACACTTTGACAAATCATAGTACTTTAGATCTATTAATTCATTCCAAAAAAAAAAAAAAAATTTTTTTTTATCTTTGTAAGTATATTATAAATTTGTCTCGATCGTCTCATCCAGTCCATACTAATTTCTTCTTCCTATGATGGGCTTGGTCTAGATCTCTCCCTCTGCCATAAATTTTGTTGAGAGGGCCGTTCCAACAATTCTGTCCAATTTGGGACTTCAATAGCCTCTGAACCCAGGAAAAAGAAGAGGTCTGGGAGTTGGGTCGTTTCCCTTAAATTGAAGCTTTGCCCTCCCTTTTTCACTACTACTGCCAATGGGTGACCCCATTTATATGTAGCTCCTTGGCTTATCAGATAGTCTAGTAGGGGCTTTAGCATCCTTCTCCTCATTTTAGTTTGTCCACATATATCCGGATATATTTGTATTTCACTTCCTTCAAACTTTACTGTTCCCTCTTGCCATGCCGCTCTTAATATGTCCTCTTTTACCCTGTAAAAGTGTACCCGGCACAGAACATCTCGTGACTTAAACCGTGCAGGAACATGCGTCCTGGGAATCCGATGCACCCAGTCAAGCTCAATCTGAGTGTTCGGGGGATTATGCAGCACTTGGTTTAAGATACTCATCACTATATCTCTTAGGGTGTCCCCCTCGCTCCCCTCGGGGACCCCCCTAATCCGGATATTATTCCTCCTACTTCTATTTTCTGTTTCTTCAGAATGCAGTTGTATCATAGCCATTTGCTGATGTTGTTTATTTAATTTCTCCTCCATAGCCACCAGTCTTATGTCAGTCAAATTATTTATCTTTTCTAGGTTGCCCACTCTACTATCAACCGCTGTAATATTATCCCGTACCTCCTCAATTTCTTCTTTCAGTGAGCCCACTATACCAGCCAGAAGTTTTTGTATATCTTCCTTCGTTGGGAGAGCCTGAATAAGCTGTCTAATATCAGGCTCAATCCCCTGCTCCTGTGTGTTACATGTGGCATGCGTACATACCTGCTCCTCTCCTCCTGAGGCTATAGGGGTCACCACCGTATGTACTGCGCCAGCCGTCTCAGATAGTGTCTCAGATAATGTAACCGACTCTCCCCGCTGTGACTGTGATCATAACTGCGAGGTCACCGAAGCTCCACGCTGTGCCAGATCGACCGCCGGAGCCTGTGTCAGTACCTCCGCAATAGGCTCCTGTGTCCGCAGCATACTGGTATCCACGTCTGCCGGCTGTTTAGGGTCCCGCTTTACCGCCAAGTATCGAGTGATGTATGAGCGGGTTGGAGTGTGTGCCCCTTCGGCGCTTTTTCCTCTCCTCGGCATGGGTTAGATAGGGTGTGCGTACAAACACTGTCGGTCTCCTTAGAGGTGCAGCTGAGCTCCGCTACATCGCTCTCACGCCGCCATGCTTAGGCCACTCCCCTTCCGGAAGCAATCCAATCAGCTTATCGATCCACCACACTTCATGTTTAAGCAAAATACGATGAGTGTCACCTCCTCTTGTTTTTTTTTTAACCTGTTCAGCACCAAAAAAGGAAAAAGTATCAACATTACCATGATGGAATTCCTGAAAATGTTTTGATACATTTGAGATATTTTTAGCATTAATATTTGTAGTGTCATTCACATGTTCGGAGATGGTAACTCTCAACGGGCGTATAGTGCACCCAACACACTATAGACTGCAGGCACTACACTGAATAACATATACCACGATTTAGAGTTTGATGGTATATGTTTTCTTGGTAAAAAAAAGAAAAAACTTTTTTATATCTATGACACTGCCTACAGGTGTTGTGGCCACACATGTAGGAACCTACAGTGGAAAGCCAGGTCTGCAATTTGTTTGACTTCTGAGAACAAAAGTAACAGATTGTTCTAATTTACTTAAGGCTACCTAGAGACAATATTAAAATATGAAAGTTTTGTTCAATCAAAAAAAAAAAAAAAAATATTGTTAAAACTATTTCTGGTAAAAGTAACGACTTTGGTTGGGGGAGGAGTTTTTCTCAGGGAAATGGCCAATCGCAGTTTATGGGCAGGGCCCAATCTGTGAGATTGTCTTTTAAACATTTTTTTTGCCATTACTATAACCAGGAAAGTCATATAACAGTGTACATGATTTTTGACAGATTTACAAATAAATATGTTTAAAAAGTGGTAAAAAGGTTAAATATTATAAAAACGAGAAACTAGATTGTTACCGAATTGTACAGTGAATGAGATACAAAGCATGGTAGCTAAGACTGACAGTAACAGATCATTCTCTGAAGAGTATGTGACATGTAAGGAGTGTATTACCAACAGAGAAATGAAGATCAAGTTACACAAACTGGTCAGTCATGCCATGACAATTTTCAATTTTGTGGATCAAAGCACAACACATTTTTGTGTTAAATTTTCCAGATACCTGGAAAAGGTAGTTGTAGTAATAGTAATTGTTTTTAAAAATAGTTTTTTTTTGGGCCTTAATAACTTTTCTCGAGAGTTCATTGAAATTGTCGCAGAAAAAGTATTTGAGTAAATTTTAATTAATTATATAGGTTTACAGTAGGGCAAATATTTTTTAATAACAAAAGATAACTTATATACAATAATTTGAAGATCTAAAGAAGGCTCTTATTACTTTAGTATTTTTGGTTCATATAGAGATCCCTCTCAGCCATTTTACATTCAAGTGTATGTGGGTGATGAGACAATTTAATTGGTATTTAAAAAAAATTAAATTTGTTAGGAGTGCATTGTCCAATGCTACAGATCTGAGACATTGTGGGTTTTGCACCATTTGTTTTGAAAACATCTTATGTTACAGTAAAGGTGTTATTACAAGGAAAACAAGAGGTGTCAATGCATACAACTTTGTCTAGTGGCAACTGGATGTTAAAAAGATCAGTTGTAGTGGTATATAAAAACATGGTGACTAAATAGATGCAGTGTGAGGGATAGAGCCACAGTTGTGTAATTATTTAATTATGCAAAAGTCACTTTTTTGACTTTTAGTGGACATTTATTGGGAAAGAATTTCTTGTACTTCTATAGATGGATCCAAATATTGGCACAATGGAATGACAATATAAACTTTCTGTAGTGTTTGCATTGAAAGCTAAACGTAAGACTGCCAGGTGTTTGTTTAGCAGTCAGAGTGACAGAGCAGGTGTGGTTCATTCAATCATACTGTATAAGGCCGGGTTCACACTGCTGCGGGGGGAGATCCGGATGTGATTCGCACCGCACTGCAGTGCAAATCACATCCGATCTCCGTAGCGATGCGAGTTCAGCCATACAGATAGTATGGCTGAATTCGCATCGCTCCCGCAGCAAACTCGCACGGGACCCTTTTTTTGGTCCGCAACAGAATCGGATCGCATGGGTGTTCACACCATGCGATCCGATTCCTGTGCGAGTCGGCAGATCGCACTGCGATATGCGGACGGATCTGGGGGTGTCATTAACATATCATTGACACTCCCAGCCGTTCGCATAGGGCAGTGTGAACTGCCGGCGGGAGTAATGCGATGCGGGAAAACGCTGCGGATTCGCGGCGTTCCCGCATCGCTGTGGTGTGAACCCAGCCTAAGAGGCATGTTTGGTTCTTCAACATGATCAAGTTTCTTTCAGAAATAGAATATTTAGGAAAGCCCAACCTAAATTTGTGTTTTTTTACTAAATTAAAATGTGTCAGTGTAAGGACAAAAAACAATACTCTGATAAGATTATTATTTTACAAGATTTAATTTAGTTACAGGATAAAGAGGGGGACTATGACATTTTGTCTTAGAATCAGTACAGACTGATAATGGAGATAACATTTATTGTAAAAATAACTGATTCCAACAATAAGGGCCGGTTCACACTGCGAGCCGCGGCGAGGCGTCTCCGACTTCCTCGCCGCGACTTGCAGGGGGGGTCAGCGGCGACTTGCAGAGGACTTCTGCATAGAAGTCAATGCAAGTCGCCCCCGAAGTCGCCCCGAAGTAGTACAGGAACCTTTTTTCTGAGTCGGAGCGACTCGAGTCGCTCCTCTCAGAACGGTTCCATTGTACTCAATGGGGACGACTTGCGGGAGCGAGGCGAGGCGAGCCGTGTCGCCTCGCCTCGCGCCGCAGTGTGAACCGGCCCTAATGGATCTAATTATTTTTAAATGAAAATATTTATTTTTGCATATCTAGGTACCTGACTGACTGACTGATTGATTTTTTGTTTAACCCTTTCATGACTAAGCCTATTTTTGACATTTGGTGTTTACAAGTTAAAATCCATATTTTTTGCTAGAAAATTACTTAGAACCCCCAAACATTATATATATTTTTTTAGCAGAGACTCTAGAGATTAAAATGGCGATTGTTGCAATATTTTATGTCACGCAGTATTTGTGCAGCAGTGTTTTAAACGCAACTTTTTGGGAAAAGGGAAACTTTCATGAATTTAAAAAAAACTAAACAATAAAATTAGCCCAGTTTTTTTTGCATAATGTGAAAGATAATGTTATGCCGATTAAATATATACCAAACATGTCACACTTTATAATTGCACGCATTTGTGGAATGAAGACAAACTACGGTACCTAAAAATCTCAATAGGCGATGCTTTAAAAAAAATTCCAGTTACCAGGTTAGAGTTACAGAGGAGGTCTAGTGCTAGAACTATAGAATTATTGCTCTCACTCTGATGATCGCGGCGATACCTCACATGTGTGATTTGAACACCGTTTACATATGCGGGCACGACTTCTGTATGCGTTTTCTTTGCTGCACGAGCTCGCGTGACGGGGGAGGGGGCTTTAAAAAAAATTCTTATTTATTTTATTAATTTTAAAATTAATAAATTGTTTAAAAAAATGTCATCACTTTTATTGCTGTCACAAGGAATGTAAACATCCCTTGTGACATTAATAGGTGGTCACAGGTACTCTTTATGGAGGGATCGGGGGTCTAAAAGACCCCCGATCCCTCCTTTACACTTCAAAGTATTCAGATCGCTGAAAATGGCGATTCTGAATACTGTATATTTTTTTTAATCTGGCGCCATTGGCAGCCGAGTAAACGGGAAGTGATGTCATGACATCACTTTCGTGTTTACAATTAGGAGACTCGAATGAAGCTGCTTACGGCTTCATTCCAGTCCCTCCCTAGCCACTGGAAGTGGCGGATCATGCATCGGTGCTCCCGATTGAACGGGAGCACCGGTAAGAGCAGCAGGAGGTGGCAGGAGGTGGCAGGTGGCAGGAGGGGGGGTGTCCCTTCCCGCTCCTCTGGCCTAACAGCCGAGTGGCTTTTAGCCGCATCGGTTGTTATGGCTGGAAAGCCAATTGCCCGCTCAAAAAAACTGTACCGGGGTCATGCCTGCAGGTGTGGGCATCATCCTGGTATAACCCCCGGAAACCGAGTATGCACATCTGGGGTAGCTAATGAAAGAAATTCTGAACTACTCATTGTAATACACTTTGTCATCAAACTTCTGAATATTGTTTTATTTATTTGTAGAACTATCCAAAAGGAAATAGTAACCTGATACTACAAAGTATTGAGGGATTTGACAAATCTATATAGATTGATTATATTCGTTTTTTTCACCTGCTAAAGGAGGATACAAGGATTGCTTTTTTTTTTTGTTAAATGTTTCTTTTTGATCAATTAATTGAGGTAATATGTCATATTCCATTGGGGTTGGATTTCAAACCATGGAATCAGATAATGATTTAAAATTTTATAGGACGGGGAGGAGTGACCGGATGTGAAGCGGTGTGCGTCATGTGAGTGTGTGAGGGGATGTGAGAAGCCTCTCTCATGCTGTCTACCTCACGCTGAATGTACTGCAGGCTGCTGGCTGCTGATTGACAGTGTGTAAGCCGCTGAGGTGAGCGCGACGTGCGCAGGATTTCCCGGTGGAGATCCGGAACTCCGGAGCTTACCGAGGTGCCCCGGGACCGCGTCGAGGGCGGCTGAGGGTGGCCGAGACTGCCCGAGCCGCCAGAGCTGTCCGTGGGAGGCGAAGGAGCTGAGACGCCGATATCGGAGATACGGAGAGCGGTGCTCCTGGAAGGTATCACTTACTGTGGGCTGAGGCTGAGAAGGACTTTCCTGAGGGGAACCTGGGAAAGAGCTGAGTGGGTTGATAGCCACGGTCTGTACCTGATGCTAGTAGCTCCCTGTATAGCGGATCACATTCTATAGCTGACAGAAACGAACTTGATCAAGCAGTTTAACCCAGGCTAAGCTGGAATAGAGGTATTGGAGCTGCTCCGTATAAACACAGACCTATAGGTCAGCTCTTTCTTACCTTATTAATTGATGTTCATCTTGATAGCAAGGTTACTAAGTTCTCAGCATATATTGAAGTGAGATGTTAATATGTTAGTATCTCAGTAAGCTGAGTGAAGCAGACACCTGGAAGTTTATAGACGCATCAAACAGCGTTTTCATACTCGCTTTTCTTTTTTTGGCTAAGGCTTTACATGGATGAATAATTCAGCTGGAATGTTAAGTATATACACAGCTGCATATTTGTATTAATGCAGGTACACAGCAGCCTGTTTAAAGGATAACAAAAATCGGCATTTGCCCTATCACTATTCTTGATAACAGTAGTGCTAAGGACCTTCTTATTGTCTCTCTTTTTCCTTTTTTTTTTTCTTTTCTCTCCCCTCCCCCCCCCCTTTTTTTTTTTTTGGTGGAAATCATTGCGTACGATATACCGAGTCTATGTTTCTCTCCCATAAACTTCCCCTCCCCCCTCTGGAACTAGGAAGATCTTTTTTTTTTTTTTCCTTCCCCTGAGCTAATATGTCGAGGCGACGAGGAGAGGAATCAGTGCAACAGGAAAATGTGGGGTCACAACTGCGCTCCTCTAAAGAAAAAAACAATCAGACAGCCGCCACTGCTGCGGCAAAGTTAGAGCGGTATGTTCATACCCCAGGTCAAACCCCAACAAAGGGAGGACAGACGGTGCAAACAAAATTACTACAAGGGGTCCCAGCTGATAGAAAAAGTCAAGGTCAATCATCTATAATGGCCTTGGCAGTTACCGGACATAAGAGAAAAAGTAATAAAAATCAGGGGGACACCCAAAGTGATCTGGAATCTACCTTGAGCACTAGTGCACCTGTGGAGGAGGATCCAACACTGAAGGAGGTTTTACAAGCGGTTAATGCATGTAAATTAGTACTGGGCGAAATGACCGCCCAATTAACAGGAATGAAGGAGGAATTGTTAATGGTCCGCTAAGACATTCAAAAAATAGGGGAAAGAACTACCGCTTTGGAAACAAGGATAAGTCAGTTGGAAGACGATGTTTACCCAATACAATCAGAGATTAAGAGTATGGGAAAGCAATTGGGTAGCTATGCCCTCAAAATGGATGAAATTGAGAACAGATCCCGACGGGATAATATCAGGATGATGGGGTTACCTGAGAAAAGCGAAGGTCTTGATCCCATAAAATTCCTGGAAGCCTGGTTTATTGAACTTTTAGGCAGGGAGAGTTTCTCCCCCTTTTTTGCGTTAGAACGGGCCCACCGGGTTCCCTTTAGAGCTCCGCCTCCTGGAGGCTGTCCTAGACCTATGCTGTTGAAGTTTTGTAATTACAAAGACAAAGTGACATTAATGCGTAAAGCGAGAGAAATGGGGGACATCTCCTATAAAGGCACGAAGATCTCACTTTATCCAGACTATTCTATTGAGCTGCAGAGACGCAGGGCGGAATTCCACGGAATTAAATCTACATTACAGACATATAGAGTATCATATGCACTTTTATACCCAGCGAGACTGCGGGTGACGACATTGAGTGGGACTCAGATCTTCGACTCCCCAACTGGGGCATCACAATGGTTGGAAGCTAACAAGGAGACCCTGCAGAGAAACCAGGGGGAAGGGGAGGGAAATTAGTGAGTGGGGGGATGGAAGGGGGAGAGTGGGGGGATGAAAGGGGAGGGAGTAGGGAAGAAGGGGAAGGATGGATATAAGAAAAAGGGGAGGGGGATAGTGGTTTGATTAAAATAATGGGACACTCGAGGTAAATTTAAGGAAGGATGGAAGGGAGACCGTGGGGGAGGCACACGGGTGATTGGGAAGAAAGAAGGAGTATGGATGATAAGGTCACGTATATTCCTCTTAGGGAACACCTAGGTAGGTGGTGGGTGGGGAGGGTGGGGTGGGTAGGGGGAGATGGGGGGGGGGGGGAGTGTAAAATGTTTGTAAAATATCACGAGAAGGTAAAAATTGAATACTGCATGATAGATGATCAGAACAATGAGATTAACACTAGTTTGCACTTAGATAAGGATACACACCCAATGGTTAAAGTTAATTTACAAGTAAATAGAGCACTGAATTATCAAAAGGATGTGAAATATAAATGGGTGCACTTGGAATATGCACTTGGAATATGGTGATATACTTCAGGATCTGCTTGTTTTTAGGTATCATATATATCTGCTCTACTCGCCTGCTTTGCCCTTTTTTTTTTTTTCTCTCGGGATCGTTTTCTCCCTTTTTTTTTTTTCGTTTTTTTAACTGATGACACAGGCTAAAACACTTAATATCGGGTCATGGAATGTGAGGGGACTGGGTAGTACGATCAAAAGGGCGACAGTTTATTCCATGTTAGAGAGATTTGATGTGGGACTGGCCTGCCTGCAGGAGACACATTTAACAAAAACGTCGATATCACAATTAAAAAATAGGAAATTTCAACAGCAGTATCACTCACTATTCAAGAGGAGTAAGTGTGATAATAAAAGACGGAGTGGATTTCTCCTGCAGACAGGCCAGTATCGATGAAATGGGCCGATATGTTTTCCTGTATGGTGTACTAGAGGGTAGATGTTGTATCCTGGCAAATATATATATCCCTCCACCGTTTAAAATGGAGGTTGTGTATAGATTAATGGAATTCACCGGGGATAAGGAAGATGTTCCGATTATAGCACTAGGTGACTTTAACGAAGTCCTTGATGAAGAGCTTGATAGGTTTCCCCCAAGGATGCGATCCAGGAATACGGGTGTAACCAGGTTAAGTTGTTTCTTGAAGGAAATAGGCCTAATGGACTTATGGAGAGAGAGAAACCCGAGAGTTAAACAATACTCCTGTTTTTCAGGATCGTATCTTACCCTCTCTAGAATAGACCTTGTCTTAGGAAATGCAGAAACAGCACAAAATATAAGGAACATAACATATGTGCCCAGAGGAGTTTCAGATCACTCACTGCTAGTGGTGACCATAAGTATGGGGGAAAATAGAATGCAAGGAGGATGGAAAATTAGCCCATTTTGGTTTGAGCTAATAAAAGATGCAGAGGAGGTCTCGTCAAAAATACAAGAGTTTATAAGGTTTAATACAGGTACTGCCTCAAGTAGCGTAACATGGGATACCCTAAAGGCTTTCCTTAGGGGCATCCTGATCCAGCAGGTAGCAAGAACTAAGTGAAAAGCAAGGATTTGGGAGGAAAGTATTAGGAAGGAACTGATCGAGGCCGAAAATAACTACGTAAAAGATCCAACCCCAGAAAATCAAAAAACATGGCTAATGAAACAACAAGGGTATAAGATAGCAGTTAGAAAAAGGGAAGAGAGTAAACGTATTTGCCAGAAACAGCGTTACTTCGGGGAAGGGGAGGGGGTGGGCAGAATGCTAGCTAAGCTGGTGAAAACAAACTCGCCACCGTCGGTTGTTACTAGAATTAGAACCAGGATGGGGGCATTGTCTCTGAGTGGTGAGGAGATAGTAGAAACCTTCAGAGCCTATTATCAAGAACTGTATCAATCACAAGGGACGGGGGAGAAAAGGAAAATGGATAATTTCATGGAGGGAGTGGAGTTGGTGACTCTTACTCAAGAGGAGAGGGAAGTATTAGACACCCCGATAACCCTCAGTGAACTACAACAAGCAGAGTCCGGAATGGCCAATCAAAAGGCCCCAGGACCTGATGGGTTACCGGGGGAGACATATAGATACTATGGAGAGACGCTGCTCCCAGAGCTGTATAAGACATTAAAGAGCGCAGCGGAGAAGGGTAAATTACCCGCCTCTATGACAGAAGCCATTATTATTGTGATTCCCAAACCAGAAAAGGATCCAGTAGAGGTAGCTTCCTATCGGCCGATTTCGTTACTAAACTCGGATGTTAAAATATTAGCCAAAGTATTATCAAATAGGCTGAATCAATTTATCACTAAACTGGTTCATCCAGACCAAACAGGTTTTATCCAGGGAAGAACCACCAGTATGAACATTTGAAGGGCATTCTTGAATATGCAGACTCCGTCAGACAATATTGGGGCTAGAGCTATAATGTCATTGGATGTAACTAAGGCATTCGACAGTATGGAGTGGGAGTACTTATGGTGCATATTGGAGAAAATAGGATTCGGACCCTCCTTTATTGGATGGATTAAAATGTTGTACTATGCCCCTAGCGCAAGGGTAAGGGTTAATAATAGGCTTTCTGAAAAGATTGAAATGAGCAGGGGGACAAGGCAAGGTTGTCCCTTGTCCCCTCTGCTCTTTGCGCTTGCTATGGAGCCTCTGGCAGTAGCTGTTAGGTCTGATCCGGGGATAACAGGGTTCCAAATAAAGGGAGGGAGACAGGAAAAGATTGCTCTATATGCGGACGATGTCCTCCTTTTCTTGGGGGATATCGACCAGTCCCTGGCGCAGGCAGTAAAATTAGTAGAAGGTTTTGGAAGGTTCTCGGGGTTAGCTATAAACTGGGGGAAATCAGAATTGCTCCGAGTCGACCACATAGATGTTGTGGATGTGCCGGGGGCTCCCCAGGTAAAGATGGTAGAAGATTTGAAATACTTAGGTATATATTTGACAGTAAACCCCGATCAGTATATTAATAAAAATTTACTACCACTACTAAATAAATTTAAATGAAAGTGTGACGTCTGGAGTCGGCTCCCTTTATCGGTGGTGGGATGGTGTAGTTTGATTAAGATGATATGGTTGCCTCAACTGCTGTATATCTTGCACAATGCCCCAGTATGGATATGTAAAAAATGGTTTAAGAAATTGGAAACCCTCTTTCGGGAACTTATCTGGAAGAAGGGCACAGCCAGGATTCGACTCCAGACGCTACAGCTTCCAATAGATAGAGGGGGCTTAGCGGTACCGCAGCCTCGGAATTATTATTTGGCAGCGCAATTGCAGCATTTGGCGGGATGAGACTTGGAAACCGGAAGTAACGTAAAAAGAGGGATTATGATGATAGGCGCCCCTCATAAAACAGTGGCCGAGGTATTGGAGGCCGACTCCTTTCGGCACAAAAACTCTGTAACTATTATGATGGGTAAAGTGTGGAAAACAGTAAAATTACAAATGGGGTATACAGGGCTGTCAGAATTTACATGTAACTATTATGATGGGTAAAGTGTGGAAAACAGTAAAATTACAAATGGGGTATACAGGGCTGTCAGAATTTACACCGTTATGGGATAACAAAAATCTCCCGGAACTAATATCAATAGGAAAGATTAAAATATGGGAAAGACAGGGTATAACGAGGCTGATCCAACTCTATGACGGCAACATCCTAAGGTCATTCTCGGAACTAAAGGAGGAATATGACTTACCACAACAATCTTTTTATAGATACCTTCAGCTGAGACACGCGCTGGCAGCCCAGTTCGGGGCACATATGCCAGAGTGGGATAATATCCCTCTACTTCGGAAGCTACCTACAATGGATAAGGTCAGCGGGTGTATATCGGTAATATATAAACAATTATGTTTAAACTTTAACCAGGAAATGGATCACTCGAAACAGAAGAGGAGGTGGGAAGAGGATTTGGGGGAAATATCAGACGAGCAGTGGAGGAGAATAATGGAACTAGGGCCAATGACATCAGTTTCCCCCTCACAAAAAATCTCGCATCTGATGTTGATACATAGGGCTTACTATACCCCTAAGAGACTATATCAGTTTGGTAGGAGAGATGATGATAGATGCCCTAGGTGCCAGAGACAGGGAGATCTTATGCACATGGTGTGGCGATGCCCGAAGCTGTTCCGATATTGGTGGGGAGTGGTGGAAACTATAAATAAAGTCTTTAAGGTAGAATTAGAAATGGATCCCATTATCTGCGTGCTTGGTTACAGGAAGGCGCGGGGAGAACAAAAAGGCACTACGGTGGCAGTTGTGCGATGCCTGTTCCAAGCATGTAGGATAATAGCACAAAGATGGCAGGCGGTGCGGGCCCCATTGGTGAGTGAATGGATACAAGACATCAGTGAATTAATATGGAAGGAGAAGACAATATACGTAAAAAGGGGGAACCTGAGAGAGTTTGAAAAAATATGGAGACCATGGGCTGATGAGATGGGGTATCCCATAGATTAGAAGTGAGTAGGAGAGTTAAGATTAAAATTAAGTAAGGTGACTTTAAACTATACTAGGAGCAAATCTCCCAAAAAAGTATCATAAAGAGGAGGTAATAAAGGCAAGAGAAAGGGTGGGAAGGAAAAGTAGGTAGTAGGAGGGTGGGAAAGGAAGGAAAGAAGGGAGGAAGTAAAAGAAAAGAGAAAAGGTGGTTGAGAGAAAAAAGAAAATCGCAGTAGAATAGTAATATTAAAAGGAAGGGGGGAGGAGGGATGGGTTAATGATAAAGAGGACGATAATTAAGAAACGCGGTATATAGTAGATAAGAAATAATAGTGAACAGCATGAGAAATTATTTTTGTAATAGTGATATATTATTGTTTTTTTAAAAGAAATGGAAGGGGAGGGAAAAAAGGGGAAAAAAAGAAAACAGAGAAAATGTTGATGTGTACTAAGAGGTATTATAAATGTAAAAGAAAACGGAATAAAGATTAAAATATTAATAAGTATATGCATATGATGGTTCAGCAGCCTAGCCAATTTCACACAAGTGGTGATAACAAACTGGTTATTAACCTTGGGCATCCGTGCCACGGCTGCTGAAATCAGTACAATTCGCTGGCTGTCTTCTGATGCATAAAAAGAAAAAAAAAGAAAAAATTTATAGGACAGGTAATGAAGGACATGTATGCAATTTTCGTTATGTAGTAAAATTTTTGTTTCTTATCATCTTAAGTACTCAGGTATTGTAGAACGTATGGATAATATTATAAAGTCTACATAGGGTAAGATGATTCAAGAATAAAAGGTAAATATTGTGGGACTTATTTACCTGCTATAGTTTTAGTTTAAAAATTTTATTATTTTCTAAACATAGGTTTTGTTAACTTTTTGAGTTAATGACAGGATGTCTTTTGAGATTAACATACTTTGTTATTTATATAATCTGTTGTATAGAAAGAAGTGTAGTTGCAAATATTCCAAACAGCAGGTATGGGTATTTCAGAAGTTTGTTCACAAAACATGGCTAGGCCTTTGCTAAATTTATATAGATATGATGTTTTGAATGAGATTTCTACTTCTAATGAGTATGTTTAGTAATTTATTCCAGTAGCTAAAGTTATAGTTAAGAATTATAGAACTGAAGGTACCAGGGATGCCAACAGAGATGTCAACTGGGAAGATTATTTTGTTATTTTTAAGGTACATTGGAATTAGTATAGTTTTTATTTTCAAAAGACTTGGTAAAAATAAAAATAATTGGTAAAAATAAGAATAAAATGGGTAAACACAGAAAGGATTATCAGTCTAAAATTATTTAAATTGATTCATGAAAATTGCATAGGAAAACATAATTTTTTATAAGAATTTGATACTTGTTTTCATTTTCTTTTATAGATATGTCTTTCAGTTCTAAATTAAAAAAAACAGTTCTATTCTTTTTTTTTTTTTTTTTTTTTTTTAATTCTTCCATGACAATGCAACAAGCACAACTAAATGTGTTACTACTTCTTGTTTTTTCAAAAAATATTTTTTTGATTATGTTATCAAGGACTATCATTTTTGGGTGAACTTCAATGATTTATTCATATGGACTTGCATCAAAAGTGACATATTGATTGGTCGATCATTATGTGAGGGGGAGTTGGGATGTTTTGGATGTGATTCTCATATAGGAATTTTTTTATGAATTGTCTGAATAATGATGATACTGATAAGATAATAGGAAAGACAAAAAGGTATAGTTAGAGTATATGAAGTAAAGGATTTAAAATGTCTAAACAGAGTTACTGTTGAATTAAATAATCTGGAATGTTAAAAAAAAAAGGAAATAGAGTTGCTAGCTGGTCATGGATAGATAGATAGATAAACAAATAGCAAAATAAATAAAAAGATAGATAGAATATATAAAATATGACAATCAAATAATGGGAAAGTTTTATGTTTTTTATGTATTACAGACGAGTAGATTATTTATTATGTTTATAATTGTTCAGTGTCAAGGATAATGTATAAAAACTTATATTGATTTGATTTTTCAAAGAAATATATTTCTTCTTTATATTAAAATTGTTATATGATATGGTTAAAGTTATAAGAGTTTCACAAGAAGTTAAATACATTTATTAAGTTGAAAGAAGACAATCGTTTACATGATTTAGATGGATAATTAATTCAAAATAATAAATAATATAATTATTTATATTTTCTCAAAGGCATGAAATAGTTAAATATTTTTCAGATGAATATCTCAGAGTTTTGGAAAATGTTTATGTACAATATCTGACACAATAAATTGTATTAATGTTTATTGTATTGTTTGAAAAAAGAGAATCAGAGACATTTATTATTTAAGATGAATGCACTTATTATATTGTTGATTATAGTGCATTGAGGGGGAATTGTTAGAAGATTTTGAGTTAATTAATATTTTAAGTGATAAAAGTTTCTGACAAATATATGAAACACATGACTGTTATATGTAATTAGTGATGGTTTCTGAAGGTCACAGAACACACAGGGACAGAGGGCAGAGAGAAGTCGTTCTGCTGTACAGGTACTTCTATTCTGAGTTATTATGTTAGGACAATTAGTGGAGTTATGCTACTTATCTTTAGACTGAAGCCATATAAGAATGTTATTCTAGGAAATGCTGACATAACAATATGAAATAGTATAAGAATTGATGAGGGTTGTATGGTAGGGAGGACACATACAGTTGCAATAAAAAGTATGTGAACCCTTTTGGAATGATATGGATGTATGCACAAATCGGTCATAAAATGTGATCTGGTCTTCATCTAAGTCACAACAATATTCAACCACAGTCTGCTTAAACTAATAACACATAAAGAATTAAATGTTACCATGTTTTTATTGAACACACCATGTAAACATTCACAGTGCAGGTGGAAAAGTATGTAAACCCCCAGACTTATGAGATCTCCAAAAGGTATCAGCAAACTGGAGTCCAATCAATGAGATGAGATTTGAGGTGATGGTTACAGCTGCCCTGCCCTATAAAAAACACACACCAGTTCTGGGTATGCTTTTCACAAGAAGCATTGCCCGATGTAAATAATGCCTCGCACAAAAGAGCTCTCAGAAGACCTATGACTGAGAATTGTTGACCTGCATAAATCTGGAAAGGGTTATAAAAGTATCTCCAAAAGCCTTGCTGTTCATCAGTAAATGGTAAGACAAATTGTCTATAAATAGAGAAAGTTCAGCACTGCTGCTACTCTCCCTAGGAGTGGGCGTCCTGTAAAGATGACTGCAAGAGCACAGCGCAGACTGCTCAATGAGGTGAAAAAGAATTCTAGAGTGTCAGCTAAAGACTTACAAAAGTCTCTGGCATATGCTAACATCCCTATTTGCGAATCTACGATACGTAAAACACTAAACAAGAATGGATTTCATGGGAGGATACCACAGAGGAAGCCATTTCTGTCCAAAAAAAAATTGCTGCATGTTTACAGTTTGCACAAGAGCACCTGGATGTTCCACAGCAGTAATGGCAAAATATTCTGTGGATAGATGAAACCAAAGTTGAGTTGTAAGGAAGAAGCACACAACACTATGTGTGGAGAAAAAGAGGCACAGCCCACCACCATCAAAACCTCATCCCAACTGTGAAGTATGGTTGTGGGAGCATCATGGTTTGGGGCTGCTTTGCTGCGTCAGGGCCTGGACGGATTGCTATTATCGAAGGAAAAATGAATTCACAAGTTTATCAAGACATTTTGCAGGAGAACTTAAGGTCATCTGTCCACCAGCTAAAGCTCAACAGAAGATGGGTGTTGCAACAGGACAATGACCCAATGCATAGAAGTAAATCCCCTATCACACGGAAATTACCAATCAGACCCCGAATAAGCCAAGCGCCACGGTGCCTTTTCCTCTCCCCTGACTTCGGATAGAATTCTTTATAACGCAAAGGCAGACATCTAGGAATCTCCTTATCTCCTCTCTCCCCTCCGAAGTTTAAACTCACTTTTTTAGACAGAACTCTCGGGGTAAGGGGTTTTTTTTTTCCCAGTCGAAATGTTTTGATTGTTCAATAGACCACAAACCCAGAAACAAGTTTGCTTCACAGTTTTTATGTATGGGATGGTTACTTGTTTGTTATCTACCTGATTATACCTCTGGCATACTATGTAACGCAATCTGTATTTTTTTTTTTTCCTTTATGAAAAATAAAACTTTTATGGAAAAAAAAAAAAAAAAGAAGTAAATCAACAACAGAATGGCTTAAACAGAAGAAAATACGCCTTCTGGAGTGGACCATTACTCCTGACCATTGTGCACGTCTGATCTGCAACTGCAGGAAATGTTTGGTTGAAGTTATTGCTGCCAAAGGAGGGTCAATCAGTTATTAAATCCAGGGTTCACATACTTTTTCCACCTGCACTGTGAATGTTTACATGATGTGTTAAATAAAAACATGGTAATAATTAATTCTTTGCATGTTATTAGTTTAAGCAGACTGTGATTGTCTATTGTTGTGTTGTGATCATTCCAAAAGGGTTGACATACTTTTTATTGCAACTGTATATCCCTACATAGATAACTATTATTATTTTTTTTATTTTTATTTTTTTTAGTCATCACTAGACATTATTGTCTTGAAGCTCACACCAAATCGTATACTATACTCCTATTACTGTTTCAGGTACATATATGCCAACATTATATACAATAAAAAAAATTGATTAAAATGCATTAGGTTATTACATTAATGAAATTTTAAATTTATCTAGTTATTCCTTACATTCACCCTCCTAAAGATCAATTCATACTCCTGTTTTCACAGGGCCGAGTGCTACCCTGCCCCAGTGTTTCTCCCAGCCCACTCAGCGGGTTTGGGATACTATGGGCTTTGTTGTCCACCTGCTGTAAATACATCTAGAGCTATTTTTGACATCATCTATTTCTGGGAGCTTTGGAGATTAAGAGATCACTCGCAATGCTTGATTTGTCTTGTTGCTTTTAATTATAAAAATCATGGAATTTCTGTGGAACATTTCATTCTGATCTGTAAGTACACTATACAGAGACCTCTACAATAATTATCAATGTATATAACTATTTTCATGTCCTAATGTATATTATTTGTGTTTTTCTTGAATAGAAATGTGCTTTTGCTATACATTTACCCCTGAGAAAGGAGAGGTTCAGCGCTCCAAAACACGTAGGGTGACAAGCTCTATAGCTTACTGTACATTATACTATTGATAACCATGTTGTTTAAGTTGTTTTTCTATGATATATTTTTATGATAGTTCTATTGATAAATTAAATTTTGTTTCTCATTTACTTTTTTTCTTTGTACGTGCCTTTAAAGTCCACCACCAGGGGTTCTTTTTTGCTGGTTCTTAATTATTGGATGTGGCACAACAAAATTGCAAGAAACTGCCATTCTTTATAATCTCTTTTGTAAACATTATTATAGATATCGTGACTTCAAAAAATAGAATATTATTCATGAGATCAGGAGAAATAATGAAGAAATAAGTTTGTGAGAACTCTGTGTGAATATGAGCAGCAAAACAACTTCATTCTTCTAGCATTAAAAGAAGAAAAGAATGTGCTGCATTAAAAGATCAAAGAAATTGCTGCGTGAGGAATGTGCAGGCTCCATTACGAGCACTAGTTTTACCACACCGAGAGCCTTCGTCTCGTACTTACTAGGAATTGGTTCTGTCAGAAATATTTAGAACATGTTCCATTTCTAGGTCTGTCAGGATTTTTGATGTAAAAAGTCAGATGGGGCATACACACGATCGGCATATATTATGAAAAGCTCCCGTCTGACTTTTTCTGTCAGACATTCCGCTCGTGTGTACGCGGCATTACAGGAACAAGAAGGGAGGGAATAGGGCTGCAAGACGCGGGTAGGTTTGCTACGGCAATCCGGATTATGATACTTGGGGCGACGTGGAGGAACTGGAGAGTAATAGAGAAATAAAAGTAATATAACATTTTTGACATATAATATCCGAGGACTAAACTCCCCAGAGAAAAGACATATGGTATTAGGAGAACTAGAAAGAAACGCTGCAGAAATAGTATTTTTACAAGAGACATATATTGCACAGGATACAAATATTAAGCTGTATTTGAGGAATATTCCAACATGGTATTACAGAGATTGTCCAATCAGGAGGGCAAAATGAGTAGCAATAGGCTTTGTAAAAAAAATTTATTTTATAGTAGAAAAGAGAGTGGGCCACTTCCCTTTCCTAAGAGGGAATGAAATATACGGTTGAAAAAATATATTGCCCCAATAAGAACCCCAAAAAATATTTGATAAGAGTACTAAATGATTGCTGGAATTCAAACAAGGCAAAGAAATACTGACTGGAGATTTCAATCTCTCCATGGACCATAAATTAGATAGTATGTCAGCTGCAAAAAAAATAAAAACTCGGGCTAAAAAAAAACTGTCATATTTTCCTATTAGCCAAAAAAAGCTGCCTCATAAATAAGTCAAAAACACATCAAAAATGTGTGGTCAAAACTGCAAAATGCGCCAGAAAAAACACATCAAGCGCAGTCTGTATACATGTGAATCTAGCCTCAATTAATAAAATTTTACATACAACGTCATTAATATAACATGTTGTTGGTAAATTTAGCCAATCCATGCAATGAATCATTTAGTTATTTGAAAAAAAAAAATTAAAAAACAAGCTTATGTGTTTTTTTTTTTTTTTTTTTTTTAGATTCTATGTTTTTTCAAACATAAATCTGAACAATACAATTCACTTGTAGATAAAGGGCATATTAATACATTTCTGGAATTTAAGCAAAGATGAAACATAAATAAATCATTTCAATGTTTATAATTTTGCACATGTGCTAAAGAAATGTTCAATTATTGCATCTTGCTGTTTCATACTTCATTATACTAAGCACTTTTCTCACCTACAATTTTATTTTAATTTTACTTTAGTACAAGCTAATTAAGTATTAAATGGTTTTATCTTCAGGAAACTGCAAACCTGAGTGTGCTGGCCAACAAAAAGGAGTCTTATTAGTTCTAATAGACTGTGACAATATCCAGAAAACACGCTACTGGAGATACAAATTATATTACATTTAATTAGCAAGGAACACATTCAGTGAAAAAAAAAACACTTTCCTACAAGGGATACAGTCAGTATCTTTTGGACTAAAAACTGATCTACAAAATATAAAACGGAAAATTGCATCGGACTTACCATCATTTTCCTTTCCTGGTGCCTATCCATGGCAGCATACATGTGATAGAGCTCAGCCTCTACTCCTCCTTCAGGACTAGTGAATAGCATAAATTAAAGGGCATAGCCCCTCCCCCAACATTCTTTGTGATATAGAATACCAAGGGCAGGAGTTTATGCTGCCATGGATAGGCACCAGCAAAGGACAATTACGGTAAGTATGATACAATTTTCTGTTTTCCTGGTGCCTCCATGGCAGCATACATGTGATAAATAACTAGCTCACCCCAGTGGGTTTAATGCTTTAACAAAAAAAACTTTAATTAGACACAGACATAGCAGCATGAAGCGCTTTTCTCCCAAACTCTACTGTTGTAAGAGCCCGGGATCAATACGATAATATTTAAGGAATGTGTGCCGAGAAGATCAAGTGGCGGCCCTGCATAATGTTTCAAGAGAAACATTTGCCTTCACTGTCCAAGATGCTGATATCACTCTCATTGAATGAGCATTCACCTGAGCCGGAGGATCCAAGTTCTTCACTCTGTAAGCCTTCTGTATTAACTTGAGAACCCAAGAGGCCACGGTTCTGGCGGAAGCTTCCCTTCCTCTATTCTTGCCCCACAGGATGATGAAAAGTCCCTAAAATTTGCTGTGGCTTCCAAGTAGGCCCTGAGAGCTTTGGACATATCTAACTCATGACAGGAGCTTGATTCTGGGTCATTAAAGACTGGTAATACCCATGGTTACGATAAATGTGCCGCTGTGGTGACTTTAGGTGTGAACCCTCAGAGAGGGTGAAGTTCTCCCCTGTCTGGGAAAAAGGAAATGTGTTTATCTCCCTCTCCCAGGGAGTGAAGCTCAGAAATCCTCCTGCCGGATGTGATAGTCGGGAGAAAGGTTGTTTTCAAGGTAGATTCCAAATTGAGATTTTATCTACCGGTGCAAATGGGTGAGCAAATGGGTGAGCAGATAAGACTTCTAGTATTAGAGGAAGGTCCCACTTTGGAAAGGAACGCATGGTTGGAGGGCACATCTTCAGTACACCCCTGAGAAATGTGACCACTAGAGATCATCTGCCCACCTTGTGTTGGTTGCAGAGATTACTGACACTTGAACTTTAAAGGGAACTCTGGCTGAGATCCAAATCGAAACCTGTTTGAAGAAAACTCAAAATAACAGCAGTAGTAGGAGAGACTGAATCAAAACCCCTTCCTGTGGTGTAAGATAGGAACTTGTCCCAAATCTTAGCATGTATTGCATTGGTTGCTGGTTTCCGGCTTTCAGCAAGGTGGCTATGACTTCTTGGGAACATTCTAACAACTCAAACCTCCTCCTTTGAATCTCCATATTCGAAAATCCAGTTTTTGTGGATCTGGATGGATTAGCCTACCCTGGGTCAACAACTGCGGGAAGGGGAGAATCTTGATAGGGGGATTCAAACTGAGGTGCAAGGCTATGGGGAACCAAGACCTCTTCATCCAATAAGGTGATACTGACAGTATTTGAACTGGTTCAGTTAGGAGTTTGAGGAGAAACTTTGAGATGAGTGAACGAGGAGGAAAGGCGTAAGCTGTCTTGAAGTTCCAAGGACACAATAACGCATCTAATCCCTCCCCTTGTGGGTGTGAAGGGCGAGAGAAGAATATCCTGAGCTTGGTATTCTCCTGGGTAGCAAAGAGGTCCACCTGTGGGGGCTGCCATAGATGGGGTGGGGGCTGCCATATAGCTCTAAGGTCCACCAGGTTCCCTTCGGCCCAGACCATTATAGGTTCCACTTCCCTCAGAAGCGTTTTGCTGTGGGAGCCCCCTTGTTTCTGAAAATATGAAACTGCAGCTTTGTTGTCCAGGTGCAAAGGCACCCTCTGTCCCTTGATTTGGGGTGCAAATGAAGTTAAGGCTAGAAAAGCTGCTCTGATTTCCAATACATTGGATACTATCACCCTGGTGGGAAAGGACCATCTCAACTGGATCCTGACCTCTCTACAATGGGCACCCCACCCCTGACCACTCGCATCTAATGTAATTGTGGTCCAAGAGTGGGAACCCAAATGATGAGATCGGGAGAGATTTTCTGGCTTGGTCCACCAGTGCAGGCTCCTGGTCATCAGGGACGACAATAGAATTGTCTGAGATAGACATTACTTTTTCCACTGCTCTAGAAAACGTGTCTGGAAGTGTCTCAGATGCCAGTGAGACCATGGAACAAGAGGAATACAAGATGACATTGTGTCTCAGACATTGTGAAGCTGACAAATGGGACTTTCGTATGGTCTTCAACATTTTTTGAATGATGCCCTCCAGCTTCGGTCGAGGTAAAGAGACTGTGGCCAGATCTGTATCGAACATTGCCCCTAGGTAAATCATTTGTTGTGTTGGGATCAGCTGGCTCTTTTGGTGATTCACTAACCAACCTAGATCTGACAATGACGACAGAAGTATTTCACTGTGGGCTATTAGTTTATCCGGGTTGTTGGATAACAATAGGATGTCATCCAAATAGTGATAAATTCTTAACCCTCTCTCCCTTAGAGGGGCCAGGACAGATTAACACCTTCGTAAACACCCGAGGGGAGGTGCACAGTGTGAAGGGTAGAGCCTGGAATTGCAGGTGGGCATGACCCACTGCAAGCCTTAGATACTTTTGAAAAGATGGCAGGATAGAGACATGAAGGTATGTGTCCTGCAGGTCTACTGATATCAGCCAATCTCCTGGTTGTATGACTTGAATGATTGCCTGCAGCAACTCCATCTTGAAACTCTTGAGATGAATGTATCTGTTGAGTCTCTTTAAATCTATTACAGGCCTCCAGTCACCCGTTTTCTTCTGTACCAGGAAGAGGGTGGAATAGAAACCTTTAAATCGATGGAGGGACAAGTACCATTGCCCCTTAATGCTGTAGCGACTTCTTAAACTGAATTAAGGCCAGAGCTTTCTCCAAGGAGGTCGGCATCTGGGTTTATTTGAAGGATGTGTGAGGAGGCTGATGAAAAAAAAGGTCCAGAAATGTCCATACCGGATTGTTGATAGGACCCATGAGTCCTGCAATCTGGCAGCCCAGACTGGGAAGAAACATTTTAGTCAGGCTCCTACTGGATGCATCTCTGCCCCTCTGGCATCAAAAAGACTTTGTCCCTTCCTGGGGAGCAGTAAGAGTCTTGTTCTTTATGGCACCTAAAAAGGATGACTGAGTGCCTCGCCACGATCTCTTGTTGTCTTTAAAGGGGCGAGACTGCCTAAAATCTCTGGAGTTTGATTGACGAAAGCAAGGCAAATAATTTCTTGTTCTCCAGACTTTCCGGTCCTGAGGAAGTAAGCTGGATTTCCCTCCAGTTACTCAGGAAATTGCTTTATCCAACTTCTCACCAAAGAGAGATTTTCCATCAAAAAGGAATCTTGCACCAATTCTGTTTTGATGCAAGATCAGCAGCTCACTGTTTAAGCCATAGGGCCCATTTGACTAACGGGCCCTATGGCTACAATGTTACAATGACTAAATGTAGCATTGAGTTAGCCGAACAGCGGACTGTGTCAAAGATTGCGTCACCCACAAAATCTGCAACCAACTTAAGCTCTTCCAGAGCTTTGATTATATCATCATTGGGGACATCCTGGCAGAGGGCTGCTTCTATGTTTTCTGTCCATGACCTAATTATGATTGGAAACAGACCTTAGTGCAATGACGTGCCTGCAAGCTGCTCCTGCAACTAGATAGCTCCTCTTGAGATCCAAATCAATTTGCCTATACAGGGGATCCTTGAATGATGTTGAATCCTCCATCGGCAAGGTCACATTCTTTGCTAGCCATACAACTGCTGCGTCAACCACAGGCATTGAACTTAAATACTGTGTATCTATATAAGCTAAAGGATACAGCTTGGACAGATGGGCTAAGGAAAACTTTTTGTCTGTTTTGTTCCATTCATCCTCTATGATTTCCTTGATCTCTCCCATTAACAAGAAAAAAACGTGTTTTCTTTTGAGGAAAGGAAAATAAGTTTTTGATTTTTGAGGTGGCTCTTCCAGGGCCTCCCAATAGCGTTTTTCACCACCTCAACAAATGGCTGGACTAAGAAAAAACTGAAAGCGGATGGTTCAGTTTCCTCCGATGACTCTCCAGAAGGATCCTCAGGGGAAGAGTGTCTGGCTGTGCTTCCTGAAGTAGATAGTAGGTTACTGCCCAATGAAGGACCCGCAATGTTGGGGTCATACTTGTGCCTGAACAGCCTGAGAATCCACATGGGCAGGAATTATGGCCGCCAGTTCTGAGAAAGAGTCCTTCATGGTCTGTTTGAGCAGATCAACCACCTGACGACTCTCTAGTTCACAGTTGGCTGCGTAGTCCCTGAGACAGTCCTTACAGGCCAATTTATCAGGGAGTGGTACAGCGCCACACGCCCAACACTGTTTGTTTGACCCTCAAGATGGGGATGAAGGACAGCAATGATGTCTTCTGGACCCAGATCTCCTGGAAGACTTATGACGTGAGGAACGTGACTCTCACTCAGGATGTCATTGTCATAGCATCTTGAAGACTTTCTGGATCGCTTTGTGGGAACAGGGCTGCAACAAACAGGGTTTGTTTGTAAGTGGCACACTCTTTTTTTTTTTTTTTTTTTACTTTTATACTCTCATAGCTTTTAGACACAATCTTGGCTGCAAGATGAATGGCTCATGGAGAAATTGGCAGGAGGATCAGCTGCAGAAATACGAAGTAAGAAAGAATAGAACCCAAAGGGGAGAACTAACAACAATCCATGGTCAAAGTATAAAGGCAAAAAGTAACACATACGTGTTTGCTGAAATGATTTTGAGCTGCAGGGCACACACTGGCTATGTGGAGCAGCCCTGAGCCCAAAAGGAGCCAAACTTTTAAAGGGAGAGGGGGTGGGAACACCTAATTAACCAACACCACCCCCACCTGACAACCACCAATGTGGAGTGTTCTTTTCCTCCAAGAAAGATGGTGGCCAGAGCCTCGCCGCCCAATGCTCCTGTGCACGCATGCGAACTGGAGGCAGCAGAAGGCTCTATTGATACTAATGACATGCTCTGTGTCCCAGGCTGCACCTGTGCACAGAGCCCCGGAGCACGCTGCTCCACGTCAGGAAGGATGCCCCTGCACCCCCCCTCTTCCCACTGCTCATACAGTGAGTGAGGAGAGGAACAACAAACTGAGGACACGGTAAAGGACTCCTGATCACCCCGGGATCAAAACCAGAGCATGATTGGGGCCCCAGGAAAAGAAACGGAACACCCGGAGCCACGCATGCACGAATCGGGTACAAAAATCGATATTGAATATATATTTTCCCTTCTCTTCTCGTTTTCCTTTTTTCCTTTTTTTTGTCTAAAAACTCCCAATCAGAAATCAGTCATAACAATTTGGCGAGTCAGATAACAGGAGTTTGGCAGAGTTTCCAGAAGGAACCGCGCTTTGATCTGGATCATCGGGAACACAGACTATCTAAATAGTCTAAATAGATCTAAATGCCGGCTAGGTAAGCTGTCTTTAAGCTTGCTATATTTCTGCCTTTCCTATGTATCCTATCTGTCAGTTCTCAAGGAAACCAGACCACTCTCAGACCTTTCTGGTTGGGTAACGTGGGCGTGTGAATGTGTTTGTGTCCCCCTTCATGGGTTTGGACTGTGTGTGGATAGGGAGAATCCTCTGCAGTTCCCTGCGTTGACTCCTTGCGGGCGACCTGGGTCAGAGGCGCATGGTAGGGTCAGATAAAACTTACAGAGAAGAGAAGAGACGAGAAGGGTCTCTTAATGAGTGTTTTGTCTATTGTCATAAACCCCTTCTATCCACGTAGATAAGTGGAGACTTTTCTTGTAAATCTGCAGATTTGCTGTACTATTTGTTTTAGAGGCAAGAGTGTATAGGCACAAGTAGAGAAGACTGGCCAGTCATTATGGGCATTAAATTAAGTAAGTGAATGAAGGGAGAGAGGCCTTCAGAAAATGCCCAGCGCAAGATGAGCGCTAGAGAATATATGAACCGAAGGTACAGTTCCACCTATACTGAGCCCCTAGATAAATGGGTAGAATGGACAAAGGGAACAGCTAAACCTTTAAAATCTGAAGGGACTTTTGATTTACAAGTATGGCAAACTTTTCTGCACGATTATGGCCCACTACTGTGCAGTGAAGGAACATGGAGAATAGCTTGCACATGAGACAGAAGCTAAAGTAGCAAATCAAACTGGCCAGAAGACTCTATAGAGGAGGACCCCCCACCTTATGTGGCTGCCAGTTTGGCTTTAAGGGGTCCACGCACAAAAGCAAAATAATTAGATTACATGGAACACACAAAAGATGAGCTGGGCAATATAGTATAGAGAGCAGAGGTTTAACAGCCCCATATCAACCTACAAAGAGGGATTTGGCTCATATCCTAGAAAAAGATGATTGGCATAAATCCAAAGGCACATATGCAAAACTAGATCTCTCTGAACTTAAGGGTTTGGCCAGAGAAAGAGAGATTGAGTCTGAACTTCTGGAGCAAACCATAATTTCCAAATTGTGGCAGCAAGATGAAGAGAGAAAGAAGGGAGATGCCACCCCTTCTGCCCCGGTCACAGAGAAATCTGGTGCAGTTTATCTTGTCAGAACCCAATTCGTTTTTGAAGGTAATGCTGTTGACAGTAAGTCTCAAATTAAATGGCATGTACCTTTTAGTCCCCAAGATATGAGATCCATATTAGAGGGATTGGGAGATCCTAGAAAGAATCCAATTGGGTTTGCAAACAAACTTAGCGCTGCACAGGAAGCATATGAGGCTTCTGCTACTGACATTCATCAGCTTCTTATTAAAGCAGTGGGAAGCAACATGTCTGGCTATATACTTAAAGAATGTTGACAGCATGTCAAAAATCTAGGTAAGATGGTTAGTGGACGGGAGGTTTGTGAGAAATTGAAGGAAAAATTTCCCCAAATATATGGACAAACCAGACATGCTGAATTTATGAATGCTAAGCAAGGGAAAGAGGAGGCATCAGGGGCTTATTGGAGGAGGTTAAGTGATATGGCTGAGGAAGCAGGCATTAAAATAGAGGAAGAGAAGGCGGGAGAAACTGCAAGTCCATCTACACAACTGGTGAAACAAAGGTTTCTTGATGGTTTAATACCCCAGTTGAAAGAAAAGTTGTTCACAGCAAGGCCTGATGCAGGCAATATGTCTATTTGAGACGTCCTGCCTATCCTGTTATCCATAGAAAACAGGATTAACCAAAAAGACAGCAAACCCAAGGTTATGTATGTGGTTATGTATGCGGGGACCAATCATATGCTACAATTGTGATGGGGAAGGACACAAAGCCAAATTCTGCCATCTTCCTGACCGTAGACTGGAAAAGAGCTTTGAGGCACCTCATGCTGATCCCAGTTCTTTGCCAAAAGCAGTGGATCAGGCATAGGATAATGGCATGCCAGTATCAATCATGTTAAATAGGGGAGACAATGGTCCCGAGGCCAGAGTAAAAGTATTTTTAGAAGAACTCCCCTATCCTGGAGGAGAAACAGAATTAACCTGTTTAATAGATACTGGTGCAAGCCGAAGTGTTTTTAATATAGAGGACTTATCTCCAGGATTATTATCTACAAATGTTATCTCTGGTGTTGGCCTAACCAGGACTAGTGATGGACGAACTTCCGACGGGACGTTTCACGAACGCGGACCGCGAACGCGGCCGATAGTTCGCTGACCGGAACGTTTGCGGCGGGCCCCATTGACTTCAATGGGAGGTGAACTTCGCAAATCTACAGGTCAAATTTGCAGCCACAAAATAATTAATAGCTGTGCAAACATAGTCCCACCACATGGCCAATGACATAACACATATATGAGGTGAATCTGGGATCGACAACTACAAGCATTCTTTTTTTATATGTGAAATTGTTGTGACAATTCAGGACTGTGGAGCGCATGAAGGCAATGGAGGAGAGGGAAGGTCAGGGACCAGGGTAGGCAAAGAAGAGGGTGCAGGAGATGATCACCAGCAGTGTGACATACAGCAATGACACCTGCACCGTGATAGAGTCATCTGACAGCAGCACCATGATAGAGAGCACTGACATCAGCAGCGTGACATACAGCAATGACACCTGCACCGTGATAGAGTGATCTGACAACAGCACCGTGATAGAGAGCACTGACATCAGCAGCGTGACATAAAGCACTCACACCAGCACCGTGATATACAGCACTGACAGCAGCACCGTGATAGAGAGCACTGACATCAGCAGTGTGACATAAAGCACTCACACCAGCACCGTGATATACAGCACTGACAGCAGCACCGTGATAGAGAGCACGGACATCAGCAGCATGACATAAAGCACTCACACCAGCACCGTGATATACAGCACTGACAGCAGCACCGTGATAGAGAGCACTGACATCAGCAGTGTGACATAAAGCACTCACACCAGCACCGTGATATACAGCACTGACAGCAGCACCGTGACAGAGAGCACTGACATCAGCACCGTGATATACAGCACTGACACCTGCACCGTAAGCAGCCCCAGGAGGAAGTCAGCATAGCACAGGGATGGTGGGAGCCCCTCATAATGAGCATAGCACAGGGATGGTGGGAGCCCCTCATAATAAGCAGCCCCAGGAGGATGTAAGCAAAGCACAGGGATGGTAGGAGCCCCTCATAATAAGCAGCCCCAGGAGGATGTCAGCATAGCACAGGGATGGTGGGAGCCCCTCAAAATAAGCAGCCCCAGGAGGATGTCAGCATAGCACAGGGATGGTGGGAGCCCCTCATAATAAGCAGCCCTAGGAGTAAGTCAGCACAGCACAGGGATGGTGGAAGCCCTTCATAATGAGCATAGCACAGGGATGGTGGGAGCACCTCAAAATATGCACAGCAGAGGTACAGCCCCAGGAGGAAGTCAGCACAGCACAGGGATGGTGGGAGCCCCTCATAATATGCACAGCAGAGGTACAGCCCCAGGAGGATGTCAGCACAGCACAGGGATGGTGGGAGTCCCTCATAATAAGCAGCCCCAGTAGAAATATGACACCGCTCAACCTCTTCAAAGAGCAGGGTACGGGCATATAGTATGGTGTGCTTTTTTTGGACAAGGAAGTGAGCCAAATGAAGAAAGAAGGTCTCTGTGCTTGATTAAAAAAATTGTTTATAGACATATACATGGTCTACTGGTCACATGTGTTGAATTCCTCCGAGATCCATGCCTCATTCATTTTTAGAAATGTGAGGTAGTTAAAACTGTCGTGAGCTAGGCGAGTACGCTTATCGGTCACGATCCCCCCTGCTGTGCTGAACGTCCTTTCGGACAGGACATTGGATGAGGGGCAAGCCAACAGTTCGATTGCAAATTGGGCAATCTCTGGCCAGAGGTCAAGCCTGCCCACCCAGTAGTCCAGGGGTTCATCACTCCTCAGAGCGTCCACATCGGCCGTTAACCCGATGTAGTCGGACACCTGACGGTCTAGGCGTTCCCTGATGCTGGATCCAGATGACACCTGTTGATGGGTCGGCAGAAAGAATGACCTCATATCCGAAGTCACCAACACATCTTCAAACCGGCCTCTTCTTGCAGGAGCTGTTGGATTGGTACCCGCAACTCCTTCTCTGGGAGTGGGAATTGCTCCTCTGCCAGCGCACGCAAAAGCAGAATGCAGCATTTCTCGAAGCAAGGCCTGGAAGTGCTGCATTCTGACAGCCCTCTGTGACGGCGGTAACATTTCCGCCATTTTGTGTTTGTACCGGGGGTCTAAATACGTTGCCACCCAGTACTGGTCCTTGACCCTTATGCTTTTTATACGGGGGTCATTTGCACTAAAGTGGAAGCGGTGTGGTGGCCTGGCTCCTGCTCATCATCCAGGATAATGCCGTCCTCTTCATTCTCCTCTCCCCATCCACGCACAACAGGGATCCCAGAAAGGTTTAAAGCATGCTCTTCTTGCTCCTCCTCATCCGCCCCGGCACCATCCTCCTCTGACTCCTCTTCAGACTCCTGTTGTTCACTTGTCTCAGATAGAGTAGCCCCCCCCCTGGGAATTCATCCAGCATTGCGACTTCCTCATCCTCCCACTCCTGCTCCTCCCCAGCTTGATCAATGACACCACGCAATGCACGCTCCATAAAGAAGGCATAAGGTACCATGTCACTGATGGCGCCATGGCTGCGACTGACCAGTTTGATGATCTCCTCAAATGGGCGCAGAAGTCTGCATGTGTCACGCATGAGCAGCCACTGGCGCGGTGAAAAAAAACCCAGCTCCCCAGAACCGGTTCTGCCGCAGAGTTCATACAGGTAGACATTAACTGCACGTTTCTGCTGGAGCAGCCTATCAAGCATATAGAAGGTTGAGTTCCATCGCGTCGGGCAATCGCAAATAAGACGTCTGACCGGCAGATTGTGTCACTGCTGAATGTCAGCAAGGCGAGCTGTAATGGAAATTTGTAGGTTCTGTATATAATTGTATTCTATTTTATATGTATTGCACACTGCCCTCACTGTGCACACGGCACTAATAATGTTTTCAGTACATGTTTTGCATTCTTTTGAGTTCTGATTAGAATAAGCCTGCCTATGTAACGCCCCTTGTTACCATAAACGTACAATTGTAATATTAATGTGATACCTACGTAATCATGTGTATAAAAGCCTTCAAATGCGTCATAATAAAGGAGAACGGTTATTTGGAAAGATGCTGAGCGTATCTTTTGTGTCTGTTCCCTACTGCAGTAGTTATTAATTTGGAACCACTAATCAATATGAGGATAGGAGTTGCCTATCATCAAAATATCCATTTCAGGTGGCGAGCCAGCCAGGAGGGGTTATCAGGTGACCCTGAGTATCCGAAACGAGGAGCTTGAGACGATCCGGGAATTTCTGATAATCAGCCGGCTGAGGTAAGCCTTTTGCTTACATTTAAGTTATCAGACTTCCTTGATCGGTAAGGCATTTTCGGGACAAAGGGTACCTAATTTACTCCCCTTAATCGAACTGTATTGATTGGTGGTTATATGTTATGTTGTCACTGTCTACTGTCCATCAGAGTGTTATAGAGAAAGGGAAGAATAGTGCTGTTCATAGGTATATGTAGTACATCTGCTAGATAAAGTAGTTTAGAGGCAAAAGGGTATAGGCACACGTAGAGAAGACTGGCCAGTCATTATGGGCATTAAAGTAAGTAAGGGAATGAGACCCTCAAAAATGCCCAGCGCAAGAGGAGCGCTATATATGAACCGAAGGTGCGGTTCCGCCTATACTGAGCCCCTAGATTAATGGTTAAAGTGGACAGAGATCCACAAAGGGTAACTGGGTTACCACCAAAGTCCACAGGGACAAAGAATCATGCAGAGTATACAGCTAGAGAAACAGCTATTTATGTGAGCAGGATGGATCAAGAGTGACATTAACACTGGACAGAAAGGGACTTTTTGATGATAAGTTGTGGGATGAATTTGGGGTCAGGCACTACAACTAGTAAAGTCAAGTAACAGTAATGAGAGTTAAAACAGAATCCTTTATATGTTGTCAGAGAGGGAAGATGGGATGAGCACTTTAGCTGCCCGTCTGATCATAGAAGGTACAGTATGTGAAGTATGGTATTACAATACATTGGATGCAAAGGATATCAGAACAAAATAAAGAAAGCAGAAATTTAAGCAAGAAAGTATTAAAAAGCGTTAAAAGAAAAGAGAGAATGAAATGCATGTGTTGTGTACAAATGGGAATAATGTAAGCGATTTTAGAGCGATACTTGTGTATGTTTGTGAATGCTGGAACCTGTAGTTCTATCGCTTGTGTCATGCACGCAAATGTGACCCCCTCCTTTGTGCTCTCCTGAAAGAATGTGGCTGACATGAGAGATTGGTGATAAGCTGGGAGGACACCATGCCAATTTCAGTTTTTTAGACAAAACATTTATAACAAAATGTGCCGGGTTAACGAATCTAATGATAAACAATGTGATCACAATTATTTTTGAATCTGTTTTCCAAACATGGTAAATTGAAGGTTACAAATTAACCATGTCTTACACTAATTGAATATCCTGTGATAGTGGAAACAGTGCATTAAAAAAAAAAAAAAGAGAGAGAAACTGAGTAAAATTAAGTAATATGTCCCCCTTTAAGGACATTTATCTGTGCATATATATTAGTGTGTGATATTGAAATTATCATATGAGTATTAATATGAGTTTAACAATCTTATTAATAAATATAGATATATTGAAACTGGTTTAGACAACCTTTGGTTGGAAATGAAATCCAGGTTAATGGGGAAATTGGTAAAAAAGGAATTAGTTTAGATTAAGATAACAATTTTGTAATTTTACATTTATTGAGTGGAAAGAAAAAAAAGATTAAGATGAGGTTGTTAATTTGAATACAGCTGCAATAATGTTTAACAAAGCCAAGATGAATGGGATACATAAGGAAGTTTTTCTACAGAAATGAAATCTTAAAGTCTGATAATAACTTGATGTGAGAGTAATAATAACATTTAAATATAACAGACCCATCACATCAAGTCCACACACCCTGTTAGGATAGCTGCTGCCTGCAGCCAGTTGGTTTATAGTTTTTGATGGCCAAGTGCTTTCTGGTCCGTCATACATATTGTTGGTCCTTTTGTTTTTATGTATTTCTATTTTTGAAATCCAAAGCAGAATGTGTGGATTGTGAAATGATGTCCCCCTTTTCCTTGTAAGTGCAGTGGGTACAAGTAGAAGAATACTTAGGGTTTATGGATATCTCTGTATGACTGCAGGGTATTGTTATCGTTTATTATAATATTGCCAGGAAAAAGTTGTCTTTTTGAAACATGAAACTGGAGTTCTTATACAAACAGCATGATAGAAAACAAGCCATTGTTATATTTATGCAAGCTGGACCCAGTAATGAAGGGTTCACTCAGATGTATCAGAGCTGTAGCTTTATGCAAAGTTGCTATTAGACAAAGTTACAGATATTATTTTGGTTGAATATTTAATTTTTTATAGTCCGACATTCTGCACAGCAAATATATAGCTAAGTGTTTGTCTAATGAAAGGTTCAAAATATGAATTTGTTTTGTGTGTTTATGTACAAATCTAACAATGAAAAATGTGTACATTTGAATCAAGCCACCTTATTGCCTCTATTGGAGGAGGCTGGAGACAAAGAAAAAGCACATGTGTTAAATTGATGACATAGGAATCAGCTGCTGTGAGCCCAGTGCAGGACACTCTCCCTGAAGACCCGAGTATTTACTTTTTTTAGTGTTATTCCTGGTTTTATACCGAGGATGAAGTTTATCACCCAGAAGGATACTCTATATTCAGAGTCATTGGATTCTTTTTCCCCAGCTCAAGAAGCAGAGCTCCATGTTTTAGAAAAGCCTGTGAGCTATAAAAAGAGTATATATTTATATAGATAGTCAAGATATAGAGAGCTTTTGGTTCCATTTGAAGGGCCAGAAGTTTGTTTTTACTTTGGCAGGTAAACCAATCAAGCATGCCAAGTTAATTTGATCGGCTGTTTTCAGCCTTCCAGGTTCTTGCTGAGGTAGCCATACTAACAGTAAAACTTACATATGGAAACAGACCAGGTGACTCTAAGGATGCTACATTTACAGCCCCGGACACTTGCTGGGTCTGTGAAACTCACAGATTCCACCCTAGTTCTGGCCCAGTATAGCTGGGATTAATAATTCAACTTTAAGGACCCCAGAACGAGAAGCACAAGTGGTCCACAGAGGGCAACTTCTTACGAAACAAGACTTTGGAAAGGGTGATCATTTATGTCTGCCAGACACTCTTTTCCCTTCAGCTTGACACATGGACCGTGTCATCAGTCACAAGTAGTTATGGCTGCCTTAGTAAATGAGCGTGGGATAGAGCCAGGGTTCTCCACAGTTGTTTTTATAACATACCACTTCTTGTTTTACCTGTCACCAAAGGTGTTACCAAAAGCTGAACATCCCTTCCAGAGATAACAAAAAGATATATCCAGATGCCCAAGTCAGGATCTTACGAGTATGTATTTTGTTTGTATGGACATGTTTTATAGATGTCCAGTGGCAAATGCTACTGCAAAGCCCACAGTAAAAAAGTGTTATCAGAAGTAGTTTGTAAGTACAGAGTGCAGAATCTACAGAGTCAGAGAGTAACAGAGGAAATTATTTTTATAGGAGAGTCCTTACTAGAAGTTTTCAGGTTTTATTTTTACACCCCCTACTGTCTACAATGTAGTGGACAAAGTAGAGTAAGACACTAGAAAACTTTTGCCTGAATGTTTTATTATATTTTATCAAGCCCCTAAGGGGATGTTGGACTCTCTCCCTATGGGATTTGGTTTGGGAGTGTGTTACTCACTTTCTCATATTTTGTCTCACCAGCTGAAGTCCTCCATTCGGATCTCACAGAGAATGGTGCTGATTTTTTAAGGTTTTTGACAAACTTATTTATGTGTTTTCCCCCCAATTCCAGATCCAAAAGTTTGGAAGGATCTAAAACTAAAGCCAGGTGACATGTGGATTGTTAAGAGACATTTATATATAAGGAGATGTTTGGAGACTCAATACAGCATCTATTTTATGTACAGTTTTGCAAAACTTGAAGGAAAAGTCACCTGGATCCACACCAGACACTGCAAAAATGACTAAATTAAAGAAATCTTTGTTTGATTTGTTTCCCTCTTGTGATAACAGTCTAGGGTACTTTTTTTAATTGTAAGGGATATATATATATTTGAAAAGTAGTTTAGCCATGTTGAAGTCATATTTGTCTTTTGTACCTCTTCCATTTTATGTAGAATTGTCTGTGTTTACATGTGCTGATAAGTCAGCATACCAGCAATTAAGCTAGAATGCCATTCTGGCCACAGGAGTGTACAGCCAGTACTCTGTAAATATGTCTTATCAATCATTTGTTTTTCACAGTGAAAAGTCGTTTTGTAATGAAAAAAGCTGCTCAGCTATTATTTTCTCCACAATGGAGTTTTTGCCTCTTTGGCCAGGACTACCTCCACCTAAGCGTGTGGAGGTTCCAGGTTAAAGGTGATAGCAGGTATGGTTAGTGATCAAAATATTGATCAAAAGAGAGGAGACTGTAATGGAAATTTGTAGGTTCTGTATATAATTGTATTCTATTTTATATGTATTGCACACTGCCCTCACTGTGCACACGGCACTAATAATGTTTTCAGTACATGTTTTGCATTCTTTCGAGTTCTGATTAGAATAAGCCTGCCTATGTAACGCCCCTTGTTACCATAAACGTACAATTGTAATATTAATGTGATACCTACGTAATCATGTGTATAAAAGCCTTCAAATGCGTCATAATAAAGGAGAACGGTTATTTGGAAAGATGCTGAGCGTATCTTTTGTGTCTGTTCCCTACTGCAGTAGTTATTAATTTGGAACCACTAATCAATATGAGGATAGGAGTTGCCTATCATCAAAATATCCATTTCAGCGAGCCATGGGCGAGTAAGATCTTCTGAAATGGGCCGAGATTTTCCTTGCCTGCCGCAAGATGTCCTGGACCCCAGGGTATTTGACAAGGAATCGCTGCACGACCAAGTTTAAGACGTGTGCCATGCATGGCACGTGTGTGATTTTGCCCTGTTTCAATGCGCTAAGCAGATTGGCACCGTTGTCACACACCACTTTACCAACTGTCAAATTGAGTGGTGTTAGCCACTGATCTGCCTGTGAACGCAAAGATGAAAGGAGTGCCGGGCCAGTGTGGCTCTTGGCTTCCAGGCACAACAGACGCAGCACGGCATGGCAACGTCTCACCTGGCATGTCGAATAGGTTCTGGGGAGCTTGGGCGGTGCAGCGGAAGAGACGCTAGCAGCGGAAAAGGAGGAGTCAGCTGAGGAGGAGGAGAAGAAGAGTCAGCCCTGCATGCAATCCGTGGTGGTAAAACCAAATCTACACGGGTGCCACGGGTTACATGCTTGACGGCCGTCAGAAGGTTCACCCAGTGGGCAGTAAAAGTGATATACCTTCCCTGCCCGTGTTTGCTAGACCATGTGTCTGTGGTCAGATGTATCTTGGCACCGACACTGTGTGCCAAAGCTACATTCACTTGCCACTGAACATGGCCATATAGCTCTGGGATGCCCTTCTCTGAGAAATACTTCCTTCCTGGGACCTTCCATTGTGGTGTTCCAATGGCCACAAATTTTCGAAAGGCCTCCGAATCCACCAGTTTATATGGCAGTAGTTGGCGTGCTATCAGTTCTGACAAGCCAGCCGTCAACCGTTGGGCAAGAGGGTTATCCGGCGCCATCATTTTTTTACGCTCGAACATTAGGCCCACGGAAGCCTGCCTTTTTGCAGAAAAACGTGAGCTTGGCGTGATGGAAGGTGTAGTGGAGGACAATTGTGAGGAGAGAGGAGAAGGAGAAGTAGAAGACGAGGCTGGACGGTGAGAGCCTACAGTGTGGCTTTGTGTGTTCCGTTGCTCCCACTCGGCTCGGTGATGGCTGCTCATGTGCCTTCTTAAGGTGGTCGTCCCTAGGTGAGTGTTGGGCTTACCGCGACTAATGCGTTGACTGCAAAGATTGCAGATGGAAACGCTATTGTTAGCAGCGGACGTGTTAAAAAAAGCCCACACTGCGGAGCCATGTGCCGGTGTCCTGGGACCGTACATGGTCGATGACTCATTCCTGATACATTTGCAGTCTGCTTTGTCTCTCCTGAGCAATGTAAGTTATTCCTGCTTCTCCTCCCTATCTGCTGGTCCATATCTCCCTCTGAACTCCCCTCCTCTTCCTCTCTTGTGGGCACCCACGTGACATCACTAGACACGTCATCATCAACATGGCTGCGCATCAGAAATGTCTTGATATGGATCGGAAAATAATTCCTGTGACTCAAGCGGAAGGTATGTGGTGGTGGTGGTGGTGGTGCTGTTGGTGGTAGTGTCTTTGGGGGTGCACATAGCAGAGAGTGAAGAAGAGGGTGCAGATCGAGAGGATGAGGAGGGTGCAGAAGAGTAAGGCTGAGCGAGCCACTCAACCAAGTCTGGTGCGTCCTTTAAAGTAATTGAACGCACCTTCTGCAACTACCACTTTGGCTCAAGCCTGTTGCTCCTGCCCTACCCCTACCACCCCTGCGGAAGGGCCTGCCTTTCCTCTGCCTGTCATTTTTTAAATGACCCTGTGACAAAACTCTCAGTCCCTATACTGATGAAGGACTGCTGCAGTATAGGGCAGCGGTCAGCAGTAGTGCACCTCAACCCTATGTATTGTGGACTGATACCAGTCCTTATAGAATGGCAGACTGTACCTCACTCAACCCTATGTACTGTAGTACCCTATACCTTTACCAGTCCTTATAAGGACCTTTATGGACCAAGTAGGTTGTGTGTGAGTGATTAGCAGACTTGTACGTCAGTCCCTATACCGATGAAGGACTGCTGCAGTATAAGGCAGCGGTCAGCAGTAGTGCACCTCAACCCTATGTATTGTGGACCGATAACAGTCCTTATAGAATGGCAGACTGTACCTCACTCAACCCTATGTACTGTAGCACCCTAGACAGACCAAGTTACCAGTCCTTGTAAGGACTTTTGTGGACCAAGTAGGTTGTGTGTGAGTGATTAGCAGACTGTACGTCAGTCCCTATACTGATGAAGGACTGCTGCAGTATAGGGCAGCGGTCAGCGGTAGTGCACCTCAACCCTATGTATTGTGGACCTATACCAGTCCTTATAGAATGGCAGACTGTACCTCAGTCAACCCTATGTACTATAGCACCCTAGACAGACCAAGTTACCAGTCCTTATAAGGACTTTTGTGGACCAAGTAGGTTGTGTGTGAGTGATTAGCAGACTGTACGTCAGTCCCTATACCGATGAAGGACTGCTGCAGTATAGGGCAGCGGTCAGCAGTAGTGCACCTCAACCCTATGTATTGTGGACCGATACCAGTCCTTATAGAATGGCAGACTGTACCTCACTCAACCATATGTACTGTAGTACCCTATACCTTACCAGTCCTTATAAGGACCTTTGTGGACCAAGTAGGTTGTGTGTGAGTGATTAGCAGACTGTACGTCAGTCCCTATACCGATGAAGGACTGCTGCAGTATAGGGCAGCGGTCAGCAGTAGTGCACCTCAACCCTATGTATTGTGGACCGATACCAGTCCTTATAGAATGGCAGACTGTACCTCACTCAACCCTATGTACTGTAGTACCCTATACCTTACCATTCCTTATAAGGACCTTTGTGGACCAAGTAGGTTGTGTGTGAGTGATTAGCAGACTGTACATCAGTCCCTATACCGATGAAGGACTGCTGCAGTATAGGGCAGCGGTCAGCAGTAGTGCACCTCAACCCTATGTATTGTGGACCGATACCAGTCCTTATAGAATGGCAGACTGTACCTCACTCAACCATATGTACTGTAGTACCCTATACCTTACCAGTCATTATAAGGACCTTTGTGGACCAAGTAGGTTGTGTGTGAGTGATTAGCAGACTGTACGTCAGTCCCTATACTGATGAAGGACTGCTGCAGTATAGGGCAGCGGTCAGCAGTAGTGCACCTCAACCCTATGTATTGTGGACCGATACCAGTCCTTATAGAATGGCAGACTGTACCTCACTCAACCCTATGTACTGTAGTACCCTATACCTTACCATTCCTTATAAGGACCTTTGTGGACCAAGTAGGTTGTGTGTGAGTGATTAGCAGACTGTACATCAGTCCCTATACCGATGAAGGACTGCTGCAGTATAGGGCAGTGGTCAGCAGAAGTGCACCTCAACCCTATGTACTGTGGACCTATACCAGTCCTTATGGAATGGCAGACTGTACCTCACTCAACCCTGTGTACTGTAGCACCCTAGACAGACCAAGTTACCAGTCCTTATAAGGAGCTTTGTGGAACAAGTGGGTTGTGAATGATTAGCAGACTGCAGCAGAAGGGCAGCAGTCAAGTATAATATTCTTTCTATATTTGGAAGAAAGAATATTATACGTGTACAAGCCTATTACCATACCACTGATACCAGTCCTGAAAAGAACCTTTGTGGAACTAATAGTAACAGCTACTGATTAAACTGACCCTCACTGCCTCACACACTGCTTCCTGCCTGTCCCTATATAAACTGACAAAACAGAGGCTACTGGAACAATAATTGAAATAGCACTTTTGTGGACCTGATAGTAACAGCTAATGACTAAACTGGCTGTCCCTGCAGCACACACCGTCCTGTCCCTTTCTCTAAACTTACAAAAGACACTCAGGCTGCTGCAACAATCACTAGCACAGCACTGCCTATCCTGAACTACACCTAACACCTATACCAGTCCTGAAAAGAACTTTTGTGTACCAAATAGCTAGCAATTTGGGTCACTGTAATCTCTCCCTGCTCCACACAGCAACCTCTCCCTATAGTGACAGAAGAAAGAATGTAAAATGGCCGCCGGATCGGGTGTATTTATAAGTTAGGGGGAATGTCCAAGTGTCCATGTGCTGTAATGTCTCAATTGGCTGTCCTGTACCCCATGATGGATGTGTCATCATAGGTCAAAGTTCATTTACACAGTAAACACGGAAGTCCGCCGGGCGAACGGCGCCAATAGTCCGCCGAACGGGCGGACCGCGAACAGCTGAAATTCGCCGCGAAACGCCTGCCGGGCGAACCGTTCGGCCATCACTAACCAGGACATCTACTGATTTGGTTGAGTCCAAGCCAGGCTGGGACAGAAAACAGAAATTGTCACTAAAGTGTTAGTTTCAGACACCGTTCCTACCAATCTTTTGAGAGCTGACATTTTGAATCAAATTTTAGCAAACATAGACTACACTCCTACAGGAGTCCAAGTGGTCAGTAGTGTGTCAGGAGAAGTTTTAAATACTGCGTGTGGAGTATTTTTAATTCAAGACTCCACTCCGCCATTTCCACCAGAATTGAAAGTGATTCCTGCTGAATTATGGGCCACCAGCAAATATGATGTAGGTCTGCTGGATTGCACCCCAGTCATGATAAAAATTAAACCAGGAGCCCATCTCCCACAGATTAAACAGTACCCACTGAGTATTGCTCAGATTGAGGGGATAAAGGATCAAATCACTTAACTGAAAGCAGCAGGGGTTGTTGTACCAATTAAGTCCTAAGTCAATACACCCCTGTTCCCAGTTGCAAAGAAGCCAGACAAGAAGGGTGGGCAGGTGACATACCGCATTGTGCATGATTTGAGAGCCATTAACAATATAATTGAGGCAGATACCCCAATCATGCCCAATCCCCACACTTTACTAAGTGGAATACCTGCCTCCAGCACCTGCTTTACAGTGATTGATCTTGCAAATGCTTTCTTTTCGGTGCCCCTGCACCCAGATTGCTGGCACATTTTTTCTTTTACCAATGATGCCCAAAAATTTGCATGGACAAGACTGCCCCAAGGCTGTGTGAGTAGCCCCTCTGAATATAATACTGCGTTAAAGCAAGTATTGGACCAATGGTCCCCCTCACACCCAAACACAGTCTTGCTTCAGTACATAGACGATTTGCTTATTTGTTCTGATACAAAAGACATTTGTAGTAGAGAAACAGTAAGCCTTCTCATGTTTCTCTATAACAGTAACAACAAAGTTAGCAAAGATAAGCTACAATACTGCCAAGAGAAAGTGATCTTCCTGGGTCACTGCATTTCACATGGAATCCATCACCTAACCCCAGATAGAGTTAAAACTCTACAAAAATGTGAAAAGCCAAGAAATGTACAGCAACTACGTGCCTTCCTGAGGTTAGTGGGATATTGTAGGGACTGGATTCCAAATGCATCAGAACTTATGGCTCCTCTATATGAGGCTACCACTAGAAACCCTTTCAACCTCACATGGGACAATGAATTGCAGATGAAGGAGCTTATTAAAATTTTGTCTGAAGCTCCCGCCATTGGACTTTCTGACTATACTGACTTTCTAGTTGTTCTGTCATGAAGTCAATGGATTTGCTACAGGTGTACTCACCCAGCTACATGGAGATAAAAAGAGGCCTGTGATGTATGTATCAGCCTCATTAGACTCTGTCATTAAAGGCTCCCCCAGTTGTATGCGAGCCATAGCAGCCTGCATTTTGCTGCTAGACAAAGTAACTGAGCTTGTACTAGATTCTGCTCTGATCCTGTATGTGCCATATGCAGTACAGGAAATCATGAATCAAGTAAATACCAGACATGTGTCTGCCAGTAGATTTGACAAGTACCAGTCTGCTATTTTTGCTACATCGAATTTAACAATCAAACGGTATGTTACTTTAAATCCCGCTACTCTTCTTCCTATAATTGATGAGGAAGATGCAACAAATGGTACTGATGTAGAATCAGAGAGTTTTTCTCATGATTGTATGGCTCTGATGGAGGTAGAAAGGGCCTCTGTCACACCAGCAAAACATGAGCCTTTATCAGATTGTGACACACACTTATTTGTAGATGGTTCCAGATTTTACACCGATGATGGTCAGCCACACACAGGTTTTGCTGTAACCACTACAGACACCATTTTACACCAGGAGGCATTGGCACCCCAGATGTCAGCACAGGAAGCGGAGTTGTGTGCTGTAGTCAAAGCATGTCATCTCCTAGAGAATCAAAGGGGAAACATTTACACAGACAGCAGATATGCGTTTGGAATCGCTAACGATTTTGGGCCTATTTGGAAAGCACAGAATTTCCTGACTAGTGCAGGGAAGCCAGTGAGACATGCAAAACTCATAGAGTGGCTATTTGAAGCCTTTCAGAAACCAGCAGAAGTTGCCATCTTGAAGGTAAAAGGGCATGCAAGGGGAAATGACATGACAGCCAGAGGAAATGCTTTAGCGGACCAAGCGGCAAAGGATGCTGCCCTTATGGCATTTGGAGTCACACCCACTGTAGAGGTTGCCCAGGTAGCGGGGACAGATTCCCCTCATCAAGAGCAGTGGGATGTAGAAACTCTAATTCAGTTGCAGAACCAGGCCCCTGATGAAGAGAAGGATAAGTGGATCAAATGTAATGCTACCCAAAATCAGCAGGGCTTGTGGAGCACTGACAACAGGTGGTGTCTACCCAGGAGTTTGTACCCAGTTTTAGCACAACTGGCACATGGCATCAGTCATCTTGCTAAGGGCGCGATGGTGGCACTTACTGACTGCTATTGGATAGCACCTGGATTTAGTGCATTTGCAGCCAGGTTTTGTGCTTTATGTCTCACTTGTGCTCTGTACAACGCAGGGAGGTCTGTCAATGTTCCCCAAAACCATTCTCCTAAGCCAGATTTCCCTTTCCAAAGAATTCAAATAGACTACATTCAGATGCCCAGAATAGGCACCTATGAATTTGCTTTAGTTTGTATTGACATGTTCTCAAGCTGGCCAGAGTGCTGGTCAGTAGCCAAAGCAAATGCAAAAACAACAGCAAAGAAAATTTTGAATGAAATAGTTTGTAGATATGGAGTTCCTGAAACTATTGAGAGTGACAGAGGAACCCATTTTACTGGGGAAGTAATGAAAGAGGTAATGGGAGCCCTTCACATACAGCAAGCTTTCCATACACCTTATCATCCACAAAGCAGTGGTAAAGTTGAGAGATTTAATGGAATTTTGAAAAACAGATGTGCAAAAATTAAAGCAGATACAGGAAAAGGATGGGTGGAAGATTTGCCATTAGCCCTATATTCTGTACGAACTACCCCTAAACAACCACATGGGCTGTCCCCCTATGAGATATTATTTGGAGGGCCACCCAAAACAGGGCTATATTTTCCCCAACAGTTGCAGGCTTCTCACTCTAGTCTGTGAGAATATGTTCAGATTTTGCAAAGAACTTTGAATAAAATACATGAAGGTGTTTATAAATCTATCCCCAACCCAGATTCTGTTTCAGGTATTCACAGAATCCAACCAGCTGACACGTCAGAAAGCCGCTAGAACCAAAATTTGACGGACCACATTTGGTGCTTTTGACAACCGGTTCCGCTGTCAAGTTGGAAGGAAAGCCCTCCTGGATTCACGCCAGTCACTGCAAGAAAATCCTGAAGTGATGATATCCTTTGAAAAAATGATGATGTTGTTCCTTTTCTTTTTGTTGTTTGTGAGAACTGAGACATGGAAACATAACCCTTTCATCCAAATGTTAAAATTGTATGCAACCCATAGCAACGCTAGTGACTGCTGGGTGTGTTCTCACTTACATCCCCAAACAGGAACAATACCCATGATAGCAATGCCTCTTAAATTCACTGATCTAAACAGGACCAGAATAAATGGCTCATACAACGTCTCCACAGCTAATGAGCACAGATCAGTAACTTTGATGGTTTCAAAACAGATAGACACTCCACAGATTTGTTTAAACATTACATGCCCGTTTAACACTAAATGTACACGGTTGGGCAATTCAGATTGCACCGGGGCAAAGATTACAGTTTATGGAGGAAACCATGGTCAATATTATTATATCCCAGATTCAGAACTAAATAGAACCCTTTATAGTACAAATTGCTCACAGTTCCCAATATGTGAAAATATTAGTTACCTGAGATTCCATGTTATTATTTCCAGTTTTTTAGGCGCAGGCATACCGTCCATACGTAGAGGGTTATATTATATATGTGGAAATAAAGCGTACGCCTGGCTTCCTCCTAATGTTACAGGTACATGTTATACTGGGAAGTTAGCACTGGCTTTGGCTGTTCGCAAAGATACAGTGCGAGCAGATCAAAGTCCAGAATACCCTTTAGTGTTCAAAAGAGAGTTGTTCACTGAAGGTGACATGGCATGGTCATGGTTCCCTTCCTGGACAGGATGGGGAATTGAAGCAATGAAAAGAATAAATAATTACACTAAAATTGTAGATGAGATTATTAACCTTACTACCACTATAGGTTTATAGGTTTATTAAGTGAAGAAATGGCTCAGATTAAAGTAGTAGTAGTATTAGAGCACAGCTTAACTCTGAATTTTCTCACTGCAGCTCAAGGTGGGATGTGTATTTCGCGCCGACTGTTGTATATACATTTCTGATAATGAGGACATTATTAACCACTTAATAACCACCCTATAGCCAAATGACGGCTTCAGGGCGGTTTCTTAACTCTGGGAGGCCGTCATATGACGTCCTCCCAGAATTCCGCTCTCGCGCGCCCCCTGGAGCACGCACTCGAGAGCATCCGTGACCGCCGGGTCCACAGGACCCGGCGCATCACGGATCACGGTAAACGGCCGCTCATAGCGGCCGTTTACCACGTGATCGCTGCGTCAAATGACGGAGTGATCACTTGTAAACAAACCGGCGTCATGTTATGACGCCGGTTCCTCCCTCCCCCTCTCTGTACCGATCGGAACAGCGGAGGGGGAAGAGATCGGTGTCAGCAGCGATGTGGGCTGCATCTGCAGTGCCCACATCGCTGCTCACCGAAAATTAACCCCTCAATTCCCTGCAAATACTCTGCAATACCCTGCCATTACTCTGCATTACTCTGCAATACCCTGCAATACTCTGCATTACTCTGCATTACTCTGCAATACTCTGTATTACCCTGCAACACTCTGCATTACCCTGCAATACTCTGCATTACACTGCAATACTCTGCATTACCCTGCCATTACTCTGCAATACCCTGCAATACTCTGCATTACCCTGCCATTACTCTGCATTACTCTGCAATACCCTGCAATACTCTGCATTACTCTGCAATACTCTGCAATACTCTGCAATACCCTGCAATACCCTGCAATACTCTGCAATACCCTGCAATACTCTGCAATACTCTGCATTACACTGCAATACTCTGCATTACACTGCAATACCCTGCAATACCCTGCAATACTCTGCATTACCCTGCAATACTCTGCAATACTCTGCATTACCCTGCAATACTCTGCATTACCCTGCAATACCGTGCAATACTCTGCATTACTCTGCAATACCCTGCAATACTCTGCAACACTCTGCAATACCCTGCAACGCTCTGCAACACTCTGCAATGCTCTGCAACACTCTGCAATGCTCTGCAACACCCACCAATACCCTGCAACACTCTGCAATGCTCTGCAACACCCGCCAATACCGCGCAACACTCTGCAATGCTCTGCAACACCCTCCAATATCCTGCAATGCTCTGCAACGCAATACTCTGCAACGCCATACTCTGAGATACCCAGACATACTCTGATATACCCAGCCATACCCAGCCATAGTCGGTGATACCCTGCAATACCCAGCCATAGACACCCCCCCCTCCCGCCGCCCTCCGGTGCTTCTACCGACTCGCCAATACGATCAAATCCAGAATCTTTTTTTTTTTTTCAGGCTTCCCAGCTTAGAGGTGAGATGTGGGTCTTATTGACCCCATATCTCACTGTAAAGAGGACCTGTCATGCCATATTCCTATTACAAGGGATGTTTACATTCCTTGTAATAGGAATAAAAGTGATCAAAAAATTTATTTTTGGGGAAAAAAATGTCAAACTAAAATAAATAAAGTAAAATGAACAATAATTTTTTTTTTTTAAAGCGCCCCTGTCCCCATGTGCTCGCATGCAGAAGCAAACGCATACGTAAGTCCCGCCCACATATGAAAACGGTGTTCAAACCACACATGTGAGGTATCGCTGCGAACGTTAGAGCGAGAGCAATAATTCTAGCCCTAGACCCCCTCTGTAACTCAAAACATATAACCAGTAAAAAAAAAAAAAAATCGTCGCCTATGGGGATTTTTAAGTAGCGACGTTTGGTTTGAAGAATGACATGTTAGGTATCGATTTACTCGGTGTAACTTCATCTTTCACATTATGCAAAAATTGGGCTAACTTTACTGTGTTTTTTTTTTTTTTAAGCACAAAACTGTTTTTTTTTCCCAAAAAAAGCATTCGAAAAATTGCTGTGCAAATACCGTGCGAGATAAAAAGTTGCAACAACCACCATTGTATTCTCCAGGGTGTTTGCTAAATAAACATATATAATGTTTTGGGATTCTATGTAATTTTCTAGCAAATAAATGATGATTTTTACATGTAGGAGAGAAATGTCAGAATTGTCCTGGGTGCTCCAGAACGCCTGATGGCGCTCCTTGCATGTTGGGCCTCTGTATGTGGCCGCACTGTGTAAAAGTCTCACACATGTGGTATCGCCGTACTCGGGAGTAATAGCAGAATGTGTTTTGGGGTGTAATTTGTGGTATGCATATGCTGTGTGAGAAATAAACTGATAATATGACAATTTTGTGAAAAAAAAAAAAAAAGTAAAAAAAATCTTGATTTTGCAAAGAATTGTGGGAAAAAATGACAACTTCAAAAAACTCCTCATGCCTCTTACTAAATACCTTGGAATGTCTTCTTTCCAAAAAGGGGTCATTTGGGGGGTATTTGTACTTTTCTGGCATGTTAGGGTCTCAAGAATTGAAATAGGCCGTCAGTACTTCAGGTGTGATCAATTTTCAGATATTGGCACCACAGCTTGTGGACTCTATAACTTTCACAAAGACCAAATAATATCCACCAATTTGTACTTATTTTTACCAAAGATATGTAGTGGTATAAATTTTGGCCAAAATTTATGAAGAAAAAATTACTAATCTGCTAAATTTTATAACAGAAATGAAGAAAAAATCATTTTTTTACAGAATTTTCTGTATTTTTTCTTTTATAGCACAAAAAATAAAAAATACCACCAAAAGAAAGCTCCATTTGTGTGAAAAAAAGGACAAAAATTTCATATAGGTCCAGTGTTGCATGACTGAGTAATTGTCATTCAAAATGTGAGAGCACCGAAAGCTGAAAATTGGTCTGGTTATTAAGGGTGTTTAAGTGCCCAGTGGTCAAGTGGTTAAAGGACATCTTGCCAAGATAAGGGAACTACAGAATAAGGCCAGAGATATTGCTAAAGATGGATGGAACCCCTTTAAGGGTTTAGGAGGTTTTGGTGACTTTTTATATGGCATAGTAACATGGTTACAGAAACTAGGCTCTTACATTGTGATGGTCCTATTTCTCATATTTGTTATTTACTTCCTCATCAGGTTGTGCCTCTGTGTGACTACCCACTGTACCGACAAATGGTCCACCAGCCCTGATGAACCCATTATTGTGAGAAAGTTAGGAGAGAGCTGAACCGGACGCCGTCTCTCTGCGCCAATGTAACAGAAGTTACCAGCAATCGGCTGAATGTAACGCGGAGAAGAATGGTGTCAAATAAACAAAAGGAGGGAAATGACATGGACATTCACTGTACTGTTCATTTAACCACTTTCAGACCGGACCATTTTGCTGGTCAATGACCAGAGGTCTTTTTACAATTTGGCACTGCGCTGCTTTAACTGGTAATTGCGCGGTCATGCAATGTTGTACCCAAACAAAATTTGCGTCCTTTTCTTCCCACAAATAGAGTTTTCTTTTGATGGTATTTGATTGCCTCTGCGATTTTTATTTTTTATAAACGTAAAAAGACCGCAAATTTTGAAAAAAAATTATATTTTCTACTTTTTGTTATTAGAAAAATCCAATAAACTCAATTTTAGTCATACATTTAGGCCAAAATGTATTCAGCCACATGTCTTTGGTAAAAAAAAAGTCAATAACTGTATATTTATTGGTTTGCGCAAAAGTTGTCACATCTACAAACTAAGGTACGTTTTCTGGAATTTACGCAGCTTTTAGTTTACGACTGCCTATCTCATTTCTTGAGGTGCTAAAATGGCAGGGCAGTACAAAACCCCCCCAAATGACCCCATTTTGGAAAGTAGACCCCCTAAGGAAATTGATAAGTGGCATGTTGAGCCCATTGAATATTTTATTTTTTTGCCTCAAGCGATTGAATAATGACAAAAAAAAAATTATTTTTTTTTTTTTACACAAAGTTGTCACTAAATGATATATTGCTCACACATGCTATGGGCATATGTGAAATGACACCCCAAAATAAATTCTGCTGCTTCTCCTGAGTACGGGGATACCACATATGTGGGACTTTTTGGGAGCCTAGCCGCGTACGGGGCCCCGAAAACCAAGCACCGCCTTCAGGCTTTCTAAGGGCGTACATTTTTGATTTCACTTCTCACTACCTATTACAGTTTTGAAGGCCATAAAATGCCAAGATGGCACAAAACCCCCACAAATGACCCCATTTTAGAAAGTAGACACCCCAAGCTATTTGCTGAGAGGCATGTTGAGTCCATGGAATATTTTATATTTTGCCACAAGTTGCGGGAAAATTACAAACTTTAATTTTTTATTTTATTTTTCACAAAGTTGTCACTAAATGATATATGGCTCAAGCATGCCATGGGCATATGTGAAATGACACCCCAAAATAAATTCTGCTGCTTCTCCTGAGTACGGGGATACCACATATGTGGGACTTTTTGGGAGCCTAGCCGCGTACGGGGCCCCGAAAACCAAGCACCGCCTTCAGGCTTTCTAAGGGCGTTACAGTTTTGAAGGCCATAAAATGCCAAGATGGCACAAACCCCCCCAAATGACCCCATTTTGGAAAGTAGACACCCCTAAATTTAGGGGTACACTAGTGAGACTAGGTAATAAATGGCGGGTGCCCTGAAACTATAAAAAAATAACTAACCAACCAGCGTCACCTGTAACAGTTATATGGTGATCACTGGTGAAAGGGTTAACTAGGGGGCAATCAGGGGGCTTTATGCGGTAGTATATGGGGGTCCCTGGCGCTATAAAAAGCTGCGGCGAACCTAAATACCTACCTGCCTAACTAGCGTCACCTGTGACACTAATACAGCGATCAGAAAAACGATTGCTTATTAGGCTGGGTTCACACTGGAGCGATGCGGGAACGCCACGAATCCGCGGCGGGTTCCCGCATCGCATGCCTCCCGGCGGCAGTTCACACTGCCCTATGCGAACTGCTGGGAGTGTCAGTGAAATGTTAATGACACCCCCAGATCAGTTCGCATATCGCAGTGCGATCTGCAAACTCGGATCGCATGGTGTGAAAACCCATGCGATCCGATTCTGCTGCGGACCAAAAAAAGGGTCCTGTGCGAATTTGCGGCGGGTGCGGTCGAATTCAGCCATACTATCTGTATGGCTGAACTCGAATCGCACAGAGATCAGATGTGATTTGCACTGCAGTGCGGTGCGAATCACATCCGTTCTCATAAACCGCTGCAATGTGAACCCAGCCTTAGTGACACTGGCGACGGGGGGTGATCACGGGGTTAAACCTTTATTGGGGGGGTTAGGGGGGTACCTTAGAACTAAAGGGGGCTAAACCTAACTGCCCTAACAGTTATTACAGTCACAAATGACACCCGCCGGGTGATCAGGGGGTTAAACCTTTATTAGGTAATAAATGGCGGGTGCCCTGAAACTATAAAAAAATAACTAACCAACCAGCGTCACCTGTAACAGTTATATGGTGATCACTGGTGAAAGGGTTAACTAGGGGGCAATCAGGGGGCTTTATGCGGTAGTATATGGGGGTCCCTGGCGCTATAAAAAGCTGCGGCGAACCTAAATACCTCCCTGCCTAACTAGCGTCACCTGTGACACTAATACAGCGATCAGAAAAATGATCGCTTATTAGGCTGGGTTCACACTGGAGCGATGCAGGAACGCCACAAATCCGCGGCGGGTTCCCGCATCGCATGCCTCCCGGCGGCAGTTCACACTGCCCTATGCGAACTGCTGGGAGTGTCAGTGAAATGTTAATGACACCCCCAGATCAGTTCGCATATCGCAGTGCGATCTGCAAACTCAGATCGCATGGTGTGAACACCCATGCGATCCGATTCTGCTGCGGACCAAAAAAAGGGTCCCATGCGAATTTGCGGCGGGTGCGGCGTGAATTCAGCCATACTATCTGTATGGCTGAACTCGAATCGCACAGAGATCGGATGTGATTTGCACTGCAGTGCGGTGCGAATCACATTCGTTCTCATAAACCGCTGCAATGTGAACCCAGCCTTAGTGACACTGGCGACGGGGGGTGATCACGGGGTTAAACATTTATTGGGGGGGTTAGGGGGGTACATTAGAACTAAAGGGGGCTAACCCTAACTGCCCTAACAGTTATTACAGTCACAAATGACACCAATGCAAAAAAAATAAAAAATTACATTGGTGTCACTGTGACTGGGGGGCAGGGGTAATTGGGGGGGTGATCGGGGGGGTGTGAGTGTGCCTGGCATGTTCTACTGTGTAGTGTCGTGTTGGTGCAACTCACCGATCCTCTCTCCTCGGTGTCGGAACGAAAAATACCGACACGGAGGAGAGATTACATCACTTCCTCTCCTGTGTTTACATTACAGGCGAGGAAGTGATGTCACGGAGCATTTTCATTCGTTGGGAGCGATCGCGAGGGGGTGGCCGTGAATGAATGGCCGCCCCCTCATCCCGGATCGCTCCCGAACGAATACCGACTGCCGCAGGCACCGGGGGGGGCCCGATCGGGCCCCCCACCCGCGGGAAGGCAGGGACGTACAGGTACGCCCATATGCCTGCCCGTGCCATTCTGTCGACGTACATCGTCGTGCGGCGGTCGGCAAGTGGTTAAGCACAAGAGACTCCATTTTGTCCTCGCTGCTGAAATGTGTTCTGTAACCTTCACCTAACACACAGAAAGATCTCCTACTAAACACTCTCTACTCCCCCCTCCCTTCTCAATGTTTTACTTTTGCAATTGTTCTATTCACTAGCTTTTAATAATATATTTCTATTTGTTAGCTTTTAATAACATATTTCTATTTGTTAGTTTTTAATAACATCTCACACCACCCCTTTCTTATCTATGTATAAAATAACATGTAATAATACATTTTGACACTGAACGGACATTTCAAACACAGTGATTGGGTCCTGTGAATCTGTTCCTGCAGCTGCAGTATTAACTTTGTTTTAGAGTCCTAATCAGAAATCAGTCATAACAATTTGGCGAGTCAGATATCAGGAGTTTGGCAGAGTTTCCAGAAGGAACCGCGCTTTGATCTGGATCATCAGTAACGCAGACTATCTAAATAGTCTAAATAGATCTAAATGCCGGCTAGGTAATCTGTCTTTAAGCTTGCTATATTTCTGCCTTTCCTATGTATCCTATCTGTCAGTTCTCAAGGAAACCAGACCACTCTCAGACCTTTCTTGTTGGGTAACGTGGGCGTGTGAATGTGTTTGCGTCCCCCTTCACGGGTTTGGACTGTGTGTGGATAGGGAGAATCCTCTGCAGTTCCCTGCGTTGACTCCTTGCGGGCGACCTGGGTCAGAGGCGCATGGTAGGGTCAGATAAAACTCACAGAGAAGAGAAAATCTCACATCACCTCTTTCTTATCTATGTATAAAATAACATGTAATAATACATTTTGACACTGAACGGACATTTTAAACACAGTGATTGAGTCCTGTGAATCTGTTCCTGCAGCTCCAGTATTAACATTTTAGAGTCCCAATCAGAAATCAGTCATAACAGTGTTATACTCTGCAGAGGGTCTAACACACCATTATTAGTCATTTTAAACAAGAACAGCGTCACACCTACATCATTTCCAATACAATATTTTTTCCCTGTTTACTCTCCCCCCACATCCCCCCCTTACCCCCCCCCCCCTTGATTTCTTTCCTCCCATTTTGTATATCCATTTTGTATATATATGGTGTTAGATGTGTGAATTTGTGATGCTCTATATATATATATATATATATATATATATATATATATATATATATATATATATATATATTATAAAGCAACCCAAAATGGTATGTGGAAGATTAAAAAGTTATAAGTTTATTGGACTTGTTGCTCAAATTACATAAAAAGATGTCAGAAACCTCCACCAAACACTGTGATAACAACGTTATTATTCATTAACCACTTAACCCCCGGACCAATTTGCAGGCAAAGGACCAGGCCCCTTTTTACGATTCGGCACTGCGTTGCTTTAACTGACAATTGCACGGTCGTGCGACGTGGCTCCCAAACAAAATTGGCGTCCTTTTTCTCCCACAAATAGAGCTTTCTTTTGGGAGCTTTCTTTTGGTGGTATTTGATCACCTCTGCGTTTTTTATTTTTTGCACTATAAACAAAAATAGAGCGACAATTTTACTTTTTGCTATAATAAATATCTCCAAAAAATATATAAAAAACATTTTTTTGCCTCAGTTTAGGCCGATACGTATTCTTCTACATATTTTTGGTAAAAAAAAATGCAATTAGCGATTATTGATTGGTTTGCGCAAAAGTTATAGCGTTTACAAAATAGGGGATAGTTTTATAGCATTTTTATTAATATATTTTTTTTTTACTAGTAATGGCTGGTGATCAGAGATTTTTATTGTGACTGCGACATTATGGCGGACACATCGGACATTTTTGAGACATTTTTGGGACCATTGTCATTTATACAGCAATCGGTGCTATTTAAATGCACTGATTCCTGTGTAAATGACACTGGCAGTGAAGGAGTTAACCACTAGGGGGCAGGGAGGGGTTAAGTGTGTGTGGTTTTTTTTAACTGTAGGGGGGTGTGGCTTGGCGTCTGACATCACTGATCGTCTTTCCCTATAACAGGGAACAGGCGATCAATGACAGGCACAGTAGGAAGCACGAGGAGAGGTTTGTTTACACAGACCTCTCCTCGTTCTTCAGCTCTGTGACCCACGGGACCAGCAGACCCGATTGCCACTGGTGTCCCGCGGCCACGGTCACGGAGCTCAGGACCGGTTTAAGGAAGTGCCGCCATCGGTGCATTCCCAACCCACGGCTGGGCACTTAAAGAGCCAAGCCACGTACAGGTATGTGCTTGTGCCCAGCCGTGCCATTCTGCCAACGTATATGTGCAGGAGGCGGTCCTTAAGCGGTTAAGCACAAGGGCCCAGACATGGACAGACAGACAGCATACTGCATGCTGTCTGTCTGTGCATGTCTGGGCTCTCGTGTTTAGTAAGTTTTTAATGAATAATAACATTGTAATCACAGTGTTTGGTGGAGGTTTTTGATGCTGACCCACATATTACAATGGTGGAATAATGGATGTTTTCAAACTGTCCTCCTTCATTTTTACTAATTGAGGTTCATCCCATATGATATTTTGTGATGGAATATGCTGGCTTCACACCATGAGAAATTGATTTCTAGATGTAATGTAGATTTTCCTACATGTAGATTTGATTTCCTAGCTTTTAAAAGCATAGAAATAACCAATTAAGACAAGTCTTTATTCCACAGACCTGGGCTTCAATGGCTAGGATATTAAAGCTAGCGAGAGAGAAGCAAAAGCAATTCTGGATGATTTGGGAGGGCCCCTCGGTCAATCTGCCAAGAGTACGATGAGGTCTGAGTACCAAGTATGCCTGGGTCAGTTTGGTGCAATGAGAATCACCATTATGCTCTCCATCTTGATCCAAAAGAGCAGGTGAGGTAGTAATTTCAGAGTAGGAAAGGCATACAGAGTCATCAGTGCATCCATTGCAAAGACTAGAGGATCTGGAGACAAGCCTGCTCAATTTATTGTTGAATCTGGAAGCTAGGAGGTCTGCACCCTCCATTTGCAACAGAGGTTTTGAAACACCTCAGGGTGCACAGACTATTCTCCAGAATCTCGGCGATGATGACTGAAGAAGCCCGCCTGACAATTTTCCACAGTTTATAATGTAATAGTGTGGTGCTTTGATCCTTCTAACTGTAAGTACAAACAAAAGAGCAACACCTGCGCCCAGACCATAGTCACACAAGCTGTTTGATAAACATCTAATCAAAGTGGTCAGCAACACAGTTTTCCATGCCCTTAGAATATTATTTATTAAAGAGCAATCAAGAGTAACAGAATCTTATCTACAGAGACTGTTGATGCATTTCAGTCAGGGTGGGCTTTAGTCATAAAAAAATCTTACAATAGAAACAGCAAAAAATCTTACAATAGAAACAGCAAAATAAATCAGCAGGTGGCTCAGAAGAGGGGCAGAGGGATAACATTTAACCCCTTCAACATCCTCGCCATCTGCCTGTGAACCAGATGATGTTAATAACAAAAAAAAACATAAAAATCACTACACTACATACTGTATATACCAAATAACAAAAAAAAGTAAAAGAGATAATAACATTGAAATGTCACTACAATCAAAGGACTCAGTGAACCCAGGAAAGGGTAATAAATACAAACAAAAAGAGAAAAGAGAAGGAGGAACTGGCAGAGGTTACCTCTGTGAGCAAGCCCCTTGTAGGCAGTGTGAAACAGGTCAGGGGGCATGGCCCAAAACAGCACTGGTTGTGGCCATACACAGCCATGTTCACTTCTGAAGCGACGGGTCAGTTTTGAGTGGTTTTGGTAGTTTCTTACTCGCAGACAGCATCAAAGCCCCTTGCATTGATAGAGTATCCTCACCTAGCCTGAAAGACTGTTAGGAAGAATTTCCAGAGCTTAACCAGTGATCCACCAAGCCAAGGAAAGCTTGGCTCTATCTGGATGCTGTATATGATGGGCCAGAAGACTGGTGTGACTAAGCTTGCTTATTCCACATTGACAGACTGCTGTGTCACAATGGTCCGGAGTGAAATTGGGCAGATGGAGCTGCTTCAAAAAGGCCACCATTAAGCCCAGAAGTTTAATGCAAAAGAGGAGGGTTGGGTGGTAATGGGATTGGAGAATCTGCAGCTTTTCCAGTGAAAGGAACACCTTGGACAGTTCCAGTGTTGACTTCTGGAAGTATAAGATGAACCCAAACCTAGAGTCTAAATAAGAAATGTCTGCACCTCATGTGGGCTCCAAGTAAAGTTTATTGGAATATGAAAATATCCAAAAAGACACCAGAGGACACGAGCAGTGGTCAATGTACATGCGTTTCACACAACAGAAATGTGCTTAATCATTGATGGAGTGTCTGGTCAACCTATTTGACATTGGCTCATATAGCCTGTGCGACATGATCCCTTAGAAGGCCATTTTTATATCCTACTTTGGAGATGCTTTGAGTGTAAATCAGAGCAAGAAGAGAAGTTAGCACCTTGGTGAAAACCTAACATACAGTGGACAGACCAAAAGGAAGGGAACCAATTTGAAAATGTTGGATCCCCAGGTGCAACAGGAAGACAGGTACGTGCAAGTAGGAAACTTTGATGTCCACAGAGGCCAGAAGGACTGGGAACAATGACTGACCTAAACGATATCATGCAGAGTTTTAGTACCGAGAGGAGGGTGTTTAGAACCTTGAGATCTAGTATGGGTGGATGCCCCTGTGGCCATGGGGACAGATTTGAATATTAACGCTACAATGTTTCCATTTCTAGATCTAAGATCATGAACCCTTGAGAAAGGAGCCACGCATGAGCAGTGCAGGGGTCCACCAATTTTGTTGGGACACTGGCAGATTTGACATCAGTTATTAGGGTGGAGGATTGGGGGATCCAGAATTTGCCTTGAACTTGGATGCCTGAGAGAAATTAAAGGATTTTTTCTTAATCTCAGAAGTAGGTTTCCCATATTGAGGTTTGCCTTCTTTTCTTTTGGGCAAAAAGTTTCTCTTCCCCCTGGTGAACTCCTTGATAAAGTTAAACAGAAAAAAGGAGAACATTTTTAGATGAGGCAGTGACCTGGTAAGGTTGATTGCCTCCATCCCTAACAAATTGAGAAAAAGGGGGACAAAAAATTGGGACTTTAAACGAAAGTGCACAGGTATAAAATTCAAGTTTATTGGAGATCAGGTAATAATACATGCATACAATCATGAGTATGCATAAAATATCCAATATAATTCATAAAATAAATGTACATACAATAAGAGTAAATTTCATATACTATATTATAATATTATATACTATATATACTAATATATACTATACTATATATTCATATTGTAATTGTTCACATAATTGTACACAGTAGATAGACATGTGCAATTTGTTTAGTTCCAAATTAGTTTGACAAATTTTGAGAAATTTGAATTTCCCAAATTTTTAATTTCTGAATTTTTCCATTTCCGAAATTTCGAATTTACAAATTTTAGAATTTCTGGAAACTAAAAATTTCAGAAATTCCAAATTTGGGAAATTCCAAATTTGGGAAATGTGAAAATTCTAAATTTCAGAAATGCAAAATTTAGGAATTTTAAAAATTTCAGAAAATGGTAAATTCGAATTCGGAAAATCGAAATTTCAGAAATTCGGAAGTTCGGAAATTGGAAATTTTGGAAATTCAAAAACTTGAAATTTCGGAAATTGGAAATTTGGAAACTCGAAATTTCGGAAATTGGAAATTTTTGGAAATTCGGAAATGTCATATTTTGGAAATTCAAAAATTCAAAATGAGGAAATTTTAAAATTCAAAAATTTGGAAATTTGAAATCCAAAAATAAGAATGAAAATCTGAAAACCCGAAAATCTGAAATAATAACTAACTAATAATAACTTTTAAATTATAGGTATTGGCATTTCCTTTCAAATGTGGCTGTTAGTGAACATAACGAGTGCGAATTTATCCTAAGGTACGAATTATCTGAAATAACGAATGCTGTATCTAAATGAATAGAACATAGTGATCTAATAATAATAAATAATAATAATAATAATAATAGAACCTTTTTTATTATTATTATTCATTATTAATTTGTTCCATTCCATTTGTTTAGATGCAGAATTCATTATTTCAAATAATTGGTAACTTCAGATAAATTTGTATTCGTTACGTTCACAAACAGCCAAATTTAAAAGGAAATTCCAATACCTATAATTTAATAGTTAGTTTTTATTAGTTAGTTATTATTTAAAAATTTACTGATTTTCTTTCTTTTTTTTCAGATTTTGGGATTTCTGAATTTCCAAATTTTCGAATTTCCGAAAAAAGTAAACAAAAGAATAAAACGAAAATGAACACTTTTTTTGTCAGTGCACATGTCAAGTAGATATCACAAAATGCATATAGTAAAGATTGTAAGTGTAGAAAATATGATGATCAGAAACAAGGCATATAGCAGCTCTATGCATTTTGTGGATTTATCCACTCTTCAGAAGCATGCACATGGATTAACTGAGTATTTTAGTATGGAAAGAATATCTTAACCACTTTCAGACCGGATAAATTTGCTGGTCAAAGACCAGACCACTTTTTGCGATTCGGCACTGCGTCGCTTTAACTGACAATTGCGCGGTCGTGCGACGTGGCTCCCAAACAAAATTGACGTCCTTTTTTCACACAAATAGAGCTTTCTTTTGGTGGAATTTGATCACCCTGGCGTTTTTTATTTTTTGCGCTATAAACAAAAATAGAGCGACAATTTTGAAAAAAATGCATTATTTTTTACATTTTGTTATAATAAATATCCCCCAAAAATATATTAAAATTTTTTTTTCCCTCAGTTTAGGCCGATACGTATTCTTCTACATATTTTTGGTAAAAAAAATCGCAATAAGCGATTATTGATTGGTTTGCGCAAAAGTTATAGCGTTTACAAAATAGGGATAGTTTTATAGCATTTTTATTAATAATTTTTTATTTATTTTTTTACTAGTAATGGCGGCGATCAGCGATTTTTATTGTGACTGCGACATTGTGGGGGACCCATCGGACATTTTTGGGACCATTGTCATTTATACAGTAATCACTGCTATATAAATGCAGTGATTCCTGTGTAAATGACACTGGCAGTGAAGGGGTTAATCAGTGGGTGGCAGTGTAGGGGTTAAGTGTTCCTAGGGGTGTGTTACTAACTGTGGGGGGGGTTGGGCTTTCATTTAGTGAACACTGATCTCTGCTCCAATCACGTGGAGCAGAGATCAGCCTCACTAGTTGCTAGGCAGAATGAAGAAATGCTGTTTACAACGGCATTTCTTCATTTGGCCGCTCCGTGAGACGATCGCGGGGATGCCCGCGGCGATCGAGTCCGCGGGTCCCGCGACCGGACTCACTGGGGTCCCGACCGTCGCGGGAGCGCGCCGGCGCGGGAGCACGCCGCCGCCGGCGCGCTCCCGATGGCAGGGCGCCAAATTTAAAGGGACGTACATGTACGCCCATTTGCCTGCCCGTGCCATTCTGTCGACGTACATCGTCGTGCGCTGGTCGGCAAGTGGTTAATGGTCTGACCTGTCAAGGCAGAGAAATTAAAATTGAGTAAATTTTATGTAAAATTTACTGGAAAGACCCCCCCCCACTCAATATAGTACTTACATATTGTATAACTACATGATGAGAGTGTGGCACTATGGATAAAACCCCTTTATGCCACGTACACACAATCAGACTATCTGGCAGACTTAGTCCGGCAAGACAACCTGTCAGACTTTGCAGCAGAGATCCGCCGGACTTTCCGAGCAAGCGGACCTGTCCACACACGCTGGACTTTTGAAGTGAATGGACTTGCCCACTCACGGAGAAAAGTCAGTTCATTTTGAATGTGGCTTCAGGTAGACGGAACTAGCAAAGGAAGTCAATGTCGCCGCCTCCATCGGCGAGATTGACACCTCACAATCCCCATCACCCAGTATGGATTTAAATGGGAACCCCTACGCTGAAAAAACGGCATGAGGGTCCCCAAAGTCCATAGTAGACCCTTATCCGAGCACGCAGCCTGGCTGGTCAGGAAAGGGGGTGGGGATGAGGGAGCGCCCCCCCGAGCCATACCAGGCCGCGTGCCCTCAACATGGGGGGTGCAGAAGATGGCAGAGGAGTCTGATGAGAAGACCCCCGAAGATGGAAGAAGAGCCCCGGAGCTGTCTAATAATAATTTTAAAAACCTGTGTTGTGTTTTTTTTATGTACACTTTTTTTCCCCAGGTGAATGGGTAGGGGTACATCGTACCCCATACTCATTCACATAGGGTAGGGGGTCGGAATCTGGGGGACCCCTTATTAAAGCCCCCCCACCTGCAGACCCCAACAAGCAATGGCCAGGGTTGTCGGGAAGAGGCCCTTGTCCTTATCAAAATGTGGACAAGGTGCTTTGGGGTGGGAGGCCACAGGGCCCCCCTTCCCCAAAACACCCCCCATGCTGAGGGCACGCGGCCTGGTACGGCTCAGGAGGGGGGCACTGACTCATCCCCACCCCCTTTCCTGTAGGGGTTCCCCTTTAAATCCATACCAGGTGACAGGGTTTAGGCCTAGGCTTTGCGAGGCCTTAGGCAAATCTGAGACATCCATAATGGGGGAAAAAAAATTCAAGCGATAAAAATTGTATAAATTGCATATATTAAGAGTTTTAAATTCTATGAACTATGAATTCACTGTTTATAGAATTTTCTGTAACCAATTCTTCTTTAATCAAATATATATATATATATATATATATATATATATATATATATATATATATATATATATTACATATATATATATTATATATAACACGCATATTTTTTCCTTTGACATGGAGGTCAGGTTAATATAACCCAGCCAGCACAGAGTTCTCCCATATATCAGAGTCTGCAGGATTCCCCCTTACAGTGCAAGTGAACACTGATATAAAGGGGAATGCTGCGTATCATGATCTAAGGGGCAACCTGCAGACTTTGGTGTAAAGGGAAACTCTAATGTAAGGGAGGGGGGGGCTCTGGTGACCAAAGATTACCTTTATATCAGAGTCCACTGCATTCCTCTTTACATCACAGAGTTCCAACTTGCATTTAAATGGCAAACTGTAATGTGGATGGGGCTCTGGCGCTCCTTCCGCAGAGTGAGAGAGTCGCAGACATGATGCAAGAGATGGTCAGAGACTGCAGACATGATACAGGAGATGGTCAGAGACTGCAGACGTAATACAGGAGATGGTCAGAGACTGCAGACATGATACAGGAGATGGTCAGAGACTGCAGACGTGATACAGGAGATGGTCAGAGGCTGCAGACATGATAAAGGAGATGGTCAGAGACTGCAGACGTGATACAGGAGATGGTCAGAGACTGCAGACGTGATACAGGAGATGGTCAGAGACTGCAGACGTGATACAAGAGATAGTCAGAGGCTTCAGACATGATAGAAGAGATCAGTGGCGGCTGGTGCTCACAATTCTTGGGGGGGGGGTGCAAACAAACTGAAAAATTCAACAACAAAAAAAAGAAACATCAAATACAGCCACTGTGCCCATCAAATACAGCCACTGTGTCCTCAAGTGCGGCCACTGTGCCCACCCATCAAGTGCGGCCACTGTGCCCGCCCATCAAGTGCTGCCACTGTGCCCACCCATCAAGTGCAGCCTCTGTGCCCATCAAATGCAGCCTCTGTGCCCATCAAATGCAGCCACTGTGCCCATCAAATGCATGCCAACCCCTTTGTGGCAGACAGCATATGTTTGATTGGGGGGAGGATATGTGCTAGGGGGGCTTTTGGAGGGGAGAAGATATGTGCTGGGGGGTGGATTTCATATCCAGGCCCCCTTATAGCACAAGTCCTAAAGGGTGGGGTGGATGAGCTGGGATATTACGGGGATGGATGGAGCTGGGACTGGATCGGGGGATGGATGGAGCCGTGATGGGATGGATGGAGCTGGGCTGGGGTTGGGGTGGATGGAGCTGGTTTTGTATAGGGGGATGGATGGAGTTGGGATGGGATTGGGGTGGGGTGGATGGAGCCGCGATAGTATGGGGGGATGGATGGAGCCGGGATGGGATTGGAGTGGGATGGATGGAGCCGGGATGGAATTGGGGTGGGGTGGATGGAGCTGGGATGCTATGGGGGATGGATGGAGCTGGGATTGGATCGGGGGGATGGATGGAGCCAGGATGGGATTGGGGTGGGGTGGATGGAGCTGGGGATGGATGGAGCTGGGATTGGATCAGGGGGATGGATGGAGTCGGGATTGGGGTGCGGTGGATGGAGCTGGGATGGTATGGGGGGGTGGATGGATATCCTCTCCCCCAAATAGCTCCAAGTTAACTCTGCTTGTCCCCCTCCCTCGCCCTCTTCTTTATGCCCCCCTCCCCTCCAAGGCTAATGTTTACATTACACAGACCTCAGACCAGCGCGGCTCTCGGTGAATGCTGTGACTCGTTCCCTCCTCCTCCACTGTGAACAGGAAAACATCACAGCACAGGAGGAGGAGGAGGGGCGGGTTCAGTTTGTTCCGCTCCGCAGTGCACTGTGTGTCACGCAGCTGGGGAGAGATCCCGGGTGCAGTACACAGCGGAGTGGAGCTTGCGGCGTGCGGGAATGGAGACACCCCGCACAAGCCGCGGGAATCTGATTCGCCGTGACTTCGGGTCAAGAATGCAAGGCGGTCCCGGCGAATCATGGAGCTTGCGGTATGGGCAAATTATGCGGTCGCGACTCGCGAGGCCCCTGCGGTGGGCGAGGCCTAAGGCGACCGCCTAATTTGCCTAATTACAGAGCCGCCTCTGCAGGGTTAGAAAGGTATCAATCTTGCCGATGGAGGCGGCGACATTGACTTCCTATGCTAGTTCCGTCTACCTGGAGTCACGTTCAAAATTAACAGACTTTACTCTGTGTGTGGGCAAGTCCGTTCATTTCAAAAGTCTTGCGGACTATCACACAGACTGTCTGCCGGACTGCCGAGTTCGGCGGACAATTTTGAGTCAAGACTTCTTTCCAAGTCCGCTGGATAATCCGATTGTGTGTAAGCGGCATTAGGGGCATCACCAATGGGAGCTGAGGTGCTGTGGATGGCCCAGGGCCCCACAAGGATGTCATCTAGGGAGGACAGTGTTCAAGAAGTAGAAAGGCCATAAAGACCATTAATGCTGAAACCAACAGTAAGAATAATGAGAACTAGTATATTGTATAACGTGCAATAAATCCTATGCTCGGTAGAGAATAGAGCAGTAAGATACTAGAAAGTATAAGTATAAGTGAAGTGAAGTTCAGACTAATAAAGTCGTAAGTATAAAGTATATAAGGATGAAGACAAAATCATCAGAAATAAGGTGTGATCAACCGTTGGCATGCCAGTAGGAACTAGTGTTAAAATTTAAAATCTGTTTACCTGGAACTAATAAATGCTAGGAATAGTCCAAAAAGATGATTAGTTAGGTCCGATTAAAATCCAGCTTATCATGTAGTACTCAATTATATCTCTTTGCGAATTTCCCCCTCTCCCCCTGGGCTAATCCCCAAGGGATGGGACTGTTATTTTTTATATTTTATATTTACTTTATATTTCAGACATAGTCATCTTTGTTAATTTGAGTGTGTCACAGTATCCGGATTGGAGCCTTTGACTCCATCACTTCCGGGAGCTGCGATGCGTGCCGCCGGCTTTTCTCCTCCCCCATTTCTAGGATGGGTGGATCTCCCTGCACAACACATTAATGTCATGCTCCTTGCGACAGATTTGCCTCGCCGTCTTCAACAACAAAAAATGTAAACGCTCCCCGTCTCTCTGAGCTTGCATGCAGAAGTAAACACATACCTGAGTAGCGCCCGCATATGAAAACGGTGTTCAAACTACCCATGTGAGGTATCACCTGGGATTAATAGAGCAAGAGCAAAAATTCTAGCTCTAGACATCCTCTGTAACTCAAATGCAACCTGTAGAATTTTTTAAACGTCGCCTTTGGAGATTTTTAAGGGTAAACGTTTGTCCCCATTGCACGAGCGGGCACAATTTTGAAGCATGAAATGTTGGGTATCAATTTACTTGGCGTAACATTATCTTTCACAATATATAAAAAAAATTGGGCTAACTTTACTGTTGTCTTATTTTTTAATTTAAAAAAAGAGTATTTTTTCCAAAAAAAGCCCACCTGTAAGATGGCTGCGCAAATACATTGTGACAGAAAGTATTGCAACGGCCACCATTTTATTCTCTAGGGTGTTGGAAAACAATGTATAATGTTTGGGGGTTCTAAGTAATTTTCTAGCAAAAAACAAACAAACTGTTTTTAACTTGTAAACAACAAATCTCAGAAAGATGCTCGGTCCTTAAGTGGTTAAAGGAATGCCTAATTTTTTTATTGTTTCAGAATCATTAAAATCTGCAATCACTGCTCCTGTAAAAACAATCTTTTTTAAATAAAATTTTTGCATTGATTCATGTCCCCAAGGGTGGTACCCAGGTCCCAATACCCTTTTTATGGCCAATAACTTACATATAAGCCTTCAAAAATGCATAAAAGTCAGTGCTACACTCAAAATCAGACTAAACTGTTAGCAAAAAAAGGAATATAAAATCCTCAAACAAACAAAAAAAAATCACAGCACTCCAAACACCATACAAAAAGTCCATATAAATAATCAAAAATTCATGAGTGCTTTAAAAACAACTCCACGCATATCTAACAAAGTGGCCACTCACCAGAAGGTAGGGCTGTTTTAACCAAGAGAACAGCACAAACGGTTAAATGCCACAGAATCACATCGTGTAAGTTACCAGAAAATTAAAACAAAAGCTATTAGTGTAGTAATTTAAATAATCAAAACTGTATAAGTAATAGCTGTGCAACTAGTAAACATCAGTATGCACTTGTGATTTAAAGATCCTTTCCACATAGTACTGTGGAAAAAGCTGCGCAAATCTACAAATTCTTTGGCAATTTCTCTATGGTGATACGTCGTTTGGAGGCGTGCTGTGAGTATTCAAGTGGATCTGAAGATCACGTGACATCTGAACGATTGAGACGATCTCCAGGATCTGGTATCGAGACGTCTATGTGATTCATGATCGAATCTGCGCAGTTTGACCTCCCCTAACAGGGGGTCACTGAGGATCTGGTAAGCCTCCATCTATTAGTGGTGTTTAGAGGTGAAGGGTCCACGTGGTCAAGTATTATTTTTGAATAAACAAGTTTCAGCTATTTTTGCTTCATATTCACATGGGACATTATTGATATTATTTTGCTACATAAATTTATATATGGTCATTTGAATCCACAGTTTGTTTTTGATCTCATTGGACACTTGAGTTTCAGAAGTATTTTTCATTAAGATTTTTTCATAATATTTGTGTATTTGACTTCGCAGTTTTTTGGGTTTATATTTATATTTGTTAGGCCACATTCACATTTAGTGGCCGAGCGCTGCACTATCCTGGATGCCATGAAGTTAAATGATATGAGTTTTTTTGTGCGTCTTGGTACTCCCTCTATTGGGTTTTCTAGCAGAGCCTGCTGTGGGGATTTAGTTAGATTCACCTGGGTTAGTGAACAAATAAAGTTATAAATGCATATCCAAAATCACATGACTTCTATAGCACATCCCCTGAAACATAGAGGGGAAGTGTCTGGAACATATGTTGCCACTCTCACTGGTACCATGTACCATCGCAGGAAAACATTATAATTCGTCTCAATTAGTGAGGTGTTGATGTATGATTTTGAGGCCAATTGTGCAATTTTAACCCATTTGTCAATTTCCATCGTTGCCTCTATATCCTGTTCCCGCTTGTTCATATAAATTAATTTTTACGACTTATAGGACAAGATACTGTGAATTTTCGAAACGTGACCAGTATGCTTATCGAAGGACCTGCACAGGTATTCCATTGGGGTGGAAGTTGCGATATCCTTTGTACGCTGCAAAGTCTTCAAATAATGCATCTGAAGGTAATGGTATACTTCTGTGTTAGGGAGTTGGTATTTTCCTATTAGGGTTTGTTTTGATAAGATGCCTTTGTGGTTGCACATGTCAGCAATATGTATCAAGCCCTTGTTAGTCCACCATACAAACTCTTGAGGATTAAGACCCGGGGTTAAATCAGGGTAACTAATCAATGGGGCCAGGGGGAGAATGGGTAGATTGGACTTCATCAATATGTCCCAAAGGCTTAGTGAAATAGATAATGTAGGGCACATTATCGTTTATCTATCTCTTATGCGTAGCCACATCATATGACTAATTGATTTAGTGGGATGAAGAGACAATTCGATTTTCATCCAAGATGGTTGAATTTGTAGGGAATGGGAACGGATTAATTGGGCTAGTTGTGCAGCTTCAAAATATTTGGCCAGATCCCCTCATTTTGAGTGTATAAAGGGTGCGCCTATTGCGGATTGCAATCGGAAATGTTCTAAATAAGTACAGCAATCTCGGAAGGAGGTTCATCTTTATTGCGTACAGTCTACCGAACCACGACGGTGGATTGTTGGCCCATCTTAGAAGGTCGACTGTCAGTTTCCTATATAAAGAAGGATAATTGGCCTGATATAGGGTATGTAGGGGGGGAGTTAAAAAGATTCCCAAATATGGGAGAGCCTCTCTTTGCCACTTAAACTGGAATGAATTTTGGATTAATTTCACGGTATCTGACTCCAATGTGAGGTTTAAAGTTACCGATTTCGAATGATTGATCATAAGACCTGAGAAAGCTGTAAAACGGCATAAGGTTTGATATAAGTTAGGTAGTGATGTTACTGGTGATGATGGAAGCATAAAAATGTTATTGGTACAGAGGGCACATTTGTGCTCCCTATTTCCGCAGTATATGCCTTTTATATCTGAGTGATTTCTTAATTTGATTGCTAAGGGTCGTAGAGCCATTATAAATAAGATAGGAGGTAAATGGCAACCTTGTCGTACCCCCTTGTGTATATCTATAGTGTGTGATCCATATCCTTTTATCAGGAGTCTAGCAGTAGGTGTGTTATACAATGTCTGTAATGTAGTCAAAAGATTAGGCACAAATCCATATCTTTTCAATGCATAGTGTATGTAATCCAATGTTACCGAATCAAATGCTTTGCAAAAGTCTAACGACAGTAACATGCCCATACATTTGCCATGATTGTCCCAATTTGAATGAAGCGCTGCTATTATATCTATCACATATTGGGTTTGGTCGGGAGCCTGTCGATTGGAAGCAAATCCTACCTGGTCTGGATGCATATAATTTGATAGGAAAGTATTCAGTCTAGTCGCTAAGATTTTGATCCTCAGTTTAAGGTCTACGTTAATGAGTGAAATCAGGCAATAGTTGGAACAGTCCCCATGGTTCTTCCCTGATTTGGGAATGACATGTATGAAGACAGCATTTTCTTGTGTGGCTAAGGGAGCACCCCTTCTTAATGTGTTGAAAAAGGAGCATAGATGTAGTGTCCGTATGTCTGCGTATTTTCTATAGTAATGGCCTGTAAAGCCGTCCAGGCTAGGTTCTTTTGTAGGGTTCAAACTTTTAATTGCTGCCATGACTTCTCCCTCCATGAATTCATCCTCCATTAGCTCTATATGATCCTGTTCTATCTGCGGGAGGGGGATATTGTGGAAGAATGTATCTGTTTGGCCAGTGGTTAATGTATTTGGTTTCATATATAGTTTAGAGAAGAAATTTGAGAATTCTGCTATTATTAATTGGGGGTTTTGAGTTAATTTCCCATCTTGCATCTGAAATCTTGGCATGGCAGGATTGTACGGTCGAGGGGTAGGTTTCCTGGCCAGGAGTGTAGTGGGTTTGTCTCCCAGTGTGTAGAATCGATGCCTAGACCAACATAGATACTTCTCTGCTTTAGTAGTGAGGCTAAGGTTCAATGCTGTATGTGTCACTTCTATTTTATGTCTCAATTCTAGTTGGGGGGTACACTTGTTCTTGAACTATGTGTTGTAACTGCTCCTCTTGTTGTTGTATTGTTAGTGCGTGGTTGCGTTCTGGAGGCTATTTGGATCAATTTGACGCAAATTGTGGCATTATGTGCTGCCCAGTTAACACTAGGGGAGGTATCAATTGCGCGATTGTCAGTAAATTATTGTCATAAGGTAATCTCTATCTCTTTAAAGATGGTAGAATCGTTAAGTAGCAAGGCATTAAGGCGCCACATTGAGGGTTTGAGATTTTGGCCGAGTCTATGGAGGGAAGCAGCGGTGACAGTCTAAATACATGGTCTATTCCTGAATATGTTTTGTGGACCTGAGAATAGTGGGTGTAATCTCTGGTCATGGGATGCAGGTTCCTCCAGCTATCTATGAGGTCATGGGAATGTAATATCCGAGCCAATTTGCAACCCTGTTTGGGGACAGGTTTCAAAATTGGTTTGTGTGCATTGGTTCTATCCAGGGCTTGGTCTAAAGACACATTGCTATCTCCCCCTATTATGACGTGGCCCAACACATGAGGCATCAATACTGTAAGCATGGCCTCAAAATTTTTTACCTGGCCCCCATTGGGGTATAGTATGAGATGAGGGTGATTGTATGTTCGTTGATTTTTCCCACCACCATGATGTATCTCCCCTCTCTATCTTTAATTATTTTGTAGCCAGTTTTCAATCCATGTATTCACCCTATGATCTATGCCAACAGACCTTATTTTGTACAGTAAACATTTATGAGGAACTGTGTCAAATGCGTTTGCAAAATCCAGATACACCACGTTTCCGGGCCTTCCTTTATCTAGATGGCAACTCACCTCCTCATATAGGGTTAATAGTTTGGTTTGGCAAGAACGATTCTTCATGAATCCATGCTGATTACTGCTAATGATACCATTCTCATCACTAAAATCTTGTATATAGTCCCTTATCATCCCGCCAAGAGTTTACATACTATTGATGTTAAGATAACTGGTCTGTAATTCCCAGGTCTGTATTTTGGGCCCTTTTTAAATATTGGCGCTTCATTGGCTTTTCTCTAATCAGATGGTACCATTTCAGTCAGTAGACTGTCAGTAAAAATTAGGAACAATGGTCTGGAAATTACTTGACTGAGTTCCCTAAGTACTCTCGGGTGCAAGCCATCTAGTCCCAATGATTTATTAATGTTAAGTTTCCCAAGTCTAATTTTAATTCTGTCCTCTTTTAACCATGGAGGAGCCCCCCTCCCTGATTCCCTCGTGAAGACTAAATTCAATACCTTTGCCATCTCCCCATCCTTTGTAACCAGATGTCCTTCCTCATTCTTTATGGGGCCAATATGGTCTGTCCTCCCTTTTTTACTGTTTACATACGTAAAGAATTCCTTGGAATTCTTTTTGCTCTCTTCCGCTATGTGTCTTTCATGTTCTATCTTAGCCGTCCTTATTGCACCCTTACATTTCTTGTTGGATTCTTTATAAAGTCTGAATGCTCATCTCATCCACCCAGCTCTCACGCCACTCGCCCGGCTCTTTCATATAGGTCGCACCTATAGCCCGCCTGTAGAGAGGCCACGGCTTGATAGTGGGCTGCAGCCCGGTGGTTGGGGACCCCTGCCTTAATATACAAGTAGTTAAATGTTTGTTTTTGTGTTTAGATCTACCTTTAGATCTACCTCTAAAGGGTATACAGATGGGATAGATGAAGTAGTTAAAAAGTGATCCTGTTTGCCTGTTGTACCTATAAAAACAGTCTTATTTTAATATATGATGGGTTTTAAATCACTATATCCTACCTCAAAAACACCTGGTACATATTAACAGTGGGGATGAAGGGGGCAGATCAATCCTGATACACTGTTTACATACTCTGGGTGTATTCTGCTATTGCAAAAACACCCATTTAGTGCAAAAAAAAAAAACTTTGCAGTGTTTTCTGCATATTTGGTGGTGTGTGTTACACAATTTATATATTTTTCTTCTATTATGCTATTCAAAAAAATGTTTTAGGGCAAAAACATTTTTTTTTGAATAGCATTTTTGCCATTTCTGTAGCTCTAAGATACACCGTTTACATACTCTGGGTGTATTCTGCTACTGCAAAAACACCCATTTAGTGCAAAAAAAAACCCAAAAACTTTGCAGTGTTTTCTGCATATGTGGAGGTGTGTGTTACACAATTTATATATTTTTCTTCTATTGTGCTATTCAAAAAACATTTTTAGGGCAAAAACATTTTTGGGGGAATTGCATTTTCACCATTTCTGCCTAACCATAATGTTTATAATATAATATACTTTATAAATATAAAACTAGTGAGAAGTAATTTAATATATAAATAAGTAATATATATACTGTATACTAGTGAGAAGTAATTTCCTTGTTCCTCATCCCTGCCATTTTAATATACATATACAATCTACATATCCTCTTCTTTAATAGAGAATATATCTTGTCAATACTAGGTTTAGTATATTGTATATGTATATGCATAGTATATTTTTATATAGTATGTTTTTTAATTCTGCTGTAGTACAATGCACAATCAAAAAATAAAGCCCACATCTTTGGTTCAAAAAGAATCTCACTCAGAATTGTCCATTAGGTCACTTGTTTTACATATGTTAAAAATTGCGTTTTTATATGAAACTTGTACATAAGTGCTAGCTGATGCAATCATAGTTAATAGCATTTTCGGCATTTCTGTAGCTCAGAGATACACTGTTTACATACTTTGGGTGTATTCTGCTATTGCAAAAACACCCATTTAGGGCAAGATCCTAAATTTGGAAAATATGAGGAGAACGTCATGGCGGCACAGTGGGCGGCACAGTGGTGTACAGTGGTGTAGTGGTTAGCACTCTCACCTAGCAGTAAAAAGGGTCGCTGGTTCAAATCCCAACCAAGACACTACCTGCCTGGAGTTTGCATGTTCTCCCTGTGCCTGCGTGGGTTTCCTCCGGGTGCCCTGGTTTCCTCCCACACTCCAAAGACATGCAGGTAGGTTAATTGGCTTCTGTCCAAAATTGGCCCTAGTATATGAATGGGGACCTTAGATTGTGGGCTCCTTGAGGGTAGGGACCAATGTGAGTGTCGAATGTACAGGGATAGGGGTAGACACTCAGGTTGAACTGGATGGACTGGTGTCTTTATTCAACCTTACTAACTATGAAACTATGAAACTATGAAACGTCAGGTGCGAGTAGGCGACAGAGACTGCAGTGTTATTTGGTCGGGCCTAATGTTGCTGTACAAATGTTGAGGCCAGGACAAGTACAGGCGATAGTAGATTGGGTTGCTGACAGTGCCTCCAGTTCCTTGACATTGTCTCCCACCCAGTCTCCTGATGAAAGATCAGAGTTGGCACCTGCAGCTGATCAGTCTTTCACATCACCCCCTTGCAAATCAGCCAAGCAGTCTGAGCCCCAAAATCATGCAGCAGTCTCTTCTGATTTTTGATGACTGTGTTAGCAGGGTTTCCCAGGGCCACCCACCTAGCCCTGCCACAGAAGTGGAAGACATTGTGTGCACCAATGCCCAACCACTTCTGTTTCATGATGAGTACAAGGGAGGACAATCGTAGCACGTCTCAGATGATGACGAAACACAGGTGCCAACTGCTGCTGCTTTCGCAATTGTGCAGACCGACAAGGAGGGCAGGGGTGAAGACTGGGTGGAAGATGATGTGGAGGACGATGAGGTCTTGGACCACACATGGAATCAACGTCATGCAGGTGACCAGTGCATTTCGGAGGAAGAGGTGGTGGTCGCACAGAGCCACCAGCACAGCAGAAGAGGGAGCAGGGTGCAAAAGCGGAGCGTCCATCCCCTAAACAGTATGTCTGCTACTGCCCAACACAGCAAGGGACCAAGCACACCAAAGCCAGGTCCAAGAAGTTCCCTAGCGTGGCAGTTCTTCAGACAATGTGCTGATGACAAGACACAAGTGGTTTGCACGCTGTACAATCGGAGCCTGAAGCGAGGTATAAACGTTCTCAACCTGAGCACAACCTGCATGACCAGGCTTCTAAGTGAAAAGCACGAGCTACAGTGGAGTAGACACCTCAAAAACCAAGAAAGGTCTCTGGCTCCTCCTGCTTCCTCTTCTGCTGCAGTCTCGGCCTCTTCATCCACCTCTGTAGTGGCAGTGGCACCTGCCAACACGCAAACAGAGGATCTGCCAGCAACACTACCACCTGGGTCACCAACCATCTCCACAATGTCTCATGAAAGCGTTCAGCTCTCTATCTCCCAAACACTGAAGCCACACGTGATCCCTGGCCCTGAATGCCAGAATTTCAAAATTCCTCGCCTGTCAAATGCTGTCATTCCGTCTGGTGGAGACGCAGAGTTTTAAAAGCCTGATGGCATTGGCTGTCCCACAGTACGTCGTGCCCAGCCGCCACTACTTTTCCAGGCGAGCCATCCCTTCCCTGCACAACCAAGTGGGGGACAAAATCAGGTGTGCACTGCGCAACGCCATCTGTGGCAAGGTCCACCTAACTACGGATGCGTTTACCAGTAAGCACGGTTAGGGACGTTATATCTCCCTAACAGCACACTGGGTAAATGCAGTGGCGGCTGGGGCTGAGGCGGATAGCAGTTTGGCGCATGTCCTTCCACCACCGAGAATTGCAGGGCACTTCAGTTTGCCTCCTGTTGCTAACTCCCTCTACTCCGCTTCCTCATCCTTTGCCACCTCCTCATCTGGTCAGCGTAACACCTTCACCACCAACTTCAGCACAGCCAGGGGTAAACGACAGCAGGCAGTTTTAACATTTTCCTGTTTGGGGGAAAAACCACACACCGTGCAGGCGTTATGGAGGGACATGGAACAACAGACCGATGAGTGGTTGGTGGCAGTGAGCCTCAAGCCCAGCTTGGTGGTTTGCGATAATGGGTAAAATCTTATAGCAGCTCTGGGCCTAGCCGGTTTGACGCACATCCCTTGCCTGGTCCATGTGCTAAACTTGGTGGTCCAGAGGTTCCTTAAAAATGACCCCCATATGCCAGAGCTGCTGCAGAAAGTGCGGGCCGTCTGTGCGCACTTTCTGCGTTTTCACCCTGCTGCTGCTCGCCTGTCAGCGCTGCAGCATAACTTTGGCCTTCCTGCTCACCGCCTCATATGTGACGTGCCCACAAGGTGAAACTCCACCTTGCACATGCTGGCCAGACTGTGCTAGCAGCAGCAGGCGATAGTGGAGTTTCAGCTGCAGCACGCACACATGAGTCTCTCAGCGGAACAGCACCACTTTACCACCAATAACTGGGACTCCATGCGAGACCTGTGTGCCTTGTTGCGCTGTTTCAAGTACTCCACCAACATGGCCAGTGCCGATGATGCCGTTCTCAGCGTAACTATCCCAGTTCTATGCCTCCTTGAAAAAACACTTTGGGCGATGATGGAAGAGGATGTGGCACATGATCAGGAGGAGGAGGAGGAAGAGGGATAATTTCCAAGGCTTTCAGGGCAGTCATTCACAAGTGGCTATGAGGGTGGGTTCCTGCACCAACAAACACCAGGTACACAATTGTCCGCTAGGAAGGGCACAGTTCTGGAGGTTGACTAGGTGGAGGATGACGAGGAGGGAGAGATGGAGGAGGAGTAACCATGTTCACAGCAGGGTGGCACCCAGACCAGCTCATGGCCATCATTAGTGCATGGCTGGGGGGATACAGAGGACACAGACGATACACCTTCCACAGAGGAGAGCTTTACATTGCCTCTGGGCAGCCTGGCACACATGAGCGATTACATGCTGCAGTGTCTCTGCAACGATCACTGAGTTGCCCACATTCTAACTGGTGCTGATTACTGGGTGGCCACCCTGCTGGATCCCCATTACAAGGACAGCGTACCATCCTTAATTCCCTCACTGGAGCATGATCGTAAAATGCGCGAGTACAGGCGCATGCTGGTAGATGCACTGCTGGTAGTATTCCCAACTGACAGTGGGGGTACAGTGGAAGCATAAGGCAGAGGAGGAGGAAGAGGTCGCCAACGCAGCTGGGGCACCGCCAGCACCTTAGAAGGCAGGGTTAGCATGGTCGAAATGTGGAAAAGCTTTGTCAGCACACCACAAGAACCAGCACCACCAGCTGAGATGGAACGTCTTAGCAGGAGGCAGCGTTTCACCAGCATGGTGGAGCAGTATGTGTGCACACGCTTACCCGTACTGAATGACGGGTCTGCCTCCTTCAACTTCTGGGTCTCAAATTGGGCACATGGCCTGAGCTTGCCCTTTATGCCTTGGAGGTGCTGGCCTGCCCTGCAGCCAGTGTATTATCTGAAAGTGTATTTAGCACGGCAGAGGGCGTTAACACAGACAAGCGCAGCCGCCTGTCCAGAGCCAATGTGGACAAGCTTACGTTCATTAAAATGAACCAGGCATGGATCCCACAGGACTTGTCCGTACCATGTGCAGAATAGACATGTATACCGATGTTCTGACAAAAACTGTCTGGCCATCGGATAGTGTCCGGCCCGAGGACAAGGAGATTACAAAAATCTCAGAAGATGAACGGTGCCTGCGCAGTGAGTACGGGTTCAAGCCCCACAATCCAAGTGGACATACAGTAGCACATAATAACAGGGCCCCTCAGAGGCTCACTTCGCTCGCCAAGCTTTGGGCACGGCCTCCCTTCACTCGGCTTGAACCTCGGGTGGTGTGGCTTGAACCTGGACTCACCACGCAGCACTGTTCCTCTTTGGAGATTTTCAAAATCCCCTTGTCCTACATACTGAGCAAGCGCAGTACAGGGCGGACACTAACCGACAGGGGACAGAATTCGACACATCACTGCCTTACCCAGCCATTGTTGTATTTTTGAACCAGTGTTGGCTGCCTCCTACCGCCGCTTCCACCTACACCGCCACATCCACCGCCACCTCAACCTCCTACTCCATATGGACCTCGTCCTCCTAGGTCAAGATTATAATTTTTTTATTTTTTTTATTTCAAAGTATTTTATTTTACCACTAGCTTATCCATTAAATTGAATACATTTTTTCCAGAAAGGGCATATTCTGGGGCATTCCCACCATATGTGTGGCATCGTGCCATTGAGTTTCTGAGGTTCTTAATCACTTCCTGTACCTCTTCTTCTGAGAAGGGGGCCTCCAGCATATATTTTTTTATTTTATTTATTTTATGTTATTTTAAGTTATTTCCCTATCCACATTTGTTTGCAGAGCACTTGCTATGCTCTTAACAACATTTTGTTGCCATTTGCAGTCCTCTAGCCCTGTCCATTACTTTTTAAGAGCCATTTTAGTCCTCAAAAGTTTGGGTCCCCATTGACTTCCATGGGGTTCGGGTTTGGGGTCAAGTTCGGTCCCGAACCCGAACTTTTTTCCGAAGTTCGGCCGAACCCGTTGAACCGGAACATCCAGGTGTCTGCTCAACTCTAATCCTGATTACAGATGTAATTAAAGGGATTGTAAAGTTAATTTTTTTTTTCTTAAATAACAAACATGTTATACTTGGGGGGGCGTGGCTTAGCGGCTGATGTAGGAGGACGTGCATGCCTTGAGCTCCGCCGGCCATCCGTGCTTACATCCTTACAGTCTGATCTGAAAAGCTATTTTTGGAGCCCTTACCTCCTGCCACACTGGGAGAAGCATACCGGACCACCGCGGCATATCTCGGGACCCCCGCTGTGATGTCCAGACGCCATACCGGAGGGAAGGGGCTGACGGACCCCCCAGGCCAAGATGGCGCCGGCGTGCAGCCAGAGACCAGTACAAGGTAGCGGCACAAAAGCTCCTCTATGGTGGTAAATCGTACAAGGATGCCCTGGCTGGCCAGCCCTCGCCTCAAGCTACCCCTGGAAGTTCTCCTGAGGCAGATGACACGGTCCCCTTGGAGGATGTTGATGGATTGTCCGCAGCATGGCGCACAGTGAGTACACCTAGAGACAGTGATAGGCCTGAGACACAAACCATCCCCTCTCCAGTATCGGAGGGAGAGCCTACGCTGAGGGACATATTTGCTGCTGTCACCTCCTGTAACCATTCTATTGCAGCCCTCTCAGAGGACATCAAAGGGGTTTAGGCTGAAATAACTTTGTCCGCCATGACATGCAAAAGCTAAGGGAGAGGACAGCTGCCCTTGAAGGCAGGCTGAGCACAGTAGAAGATGATCTGGCCCCCATGCAAAGGGATCTGAAATATAATTGCCATCTTACCGAACAGCACGCTATGCGACTTGATGAGATGGAAAATCGCATGAGACGCAATAATATTCGCGCGCTGGGGATTCCGGAACGTGTTGAGGGTAAAAACCCGGTTGACTTTATTGAAAACTGGTTAATTGCCACCTTTGGTAAGGACTCCTTATCACCACTTTTTGCTGTGGAACGCGCCCACCGGGTGCCGTCTCGCCCCCTACCTCCGGGCAACCGCCCCAGGCCCTTCTTGTTTAAACTCCTCAACTATAGAGACAGGGACACCATTCTCTCTAAAGCACGGGGGTTGTCAGACAAAATGGAGATTGAGAACTCCTGAATTTCGCTATTCCCGGACTTTTCAGCAGAGCTTCAGAAAAAGCGTGCAACATTTCTTGAGGTTAAGAGACGCCTTCGGGACCTTAACGTTCAATATGGTATGCTATATCCGGCCCGACTCAGGGTTACGGCTCTGGGCTCCATGCACCTTTTTGATCGCCCTGCGGCGGCGGCACAGTGGCTTCACCAGGAGCACAACGCACTCAAAGCCGCCAAGCTTCAAAGATCTCCTCCACGATAATGACACCTTCAGACAAGATGACTGGACTTACATTTTTTCAGGTCCGGCGGAAGGCAAAGGTTTATGGCTCCATTACAAACTCACCAGAGCTACAGGATGCCTGCACATGTGAAACCCTGTTTGCCATCTAGAAGAGTCTTCTATGGGTGTTTCCATGGCCTTCCCCCCGCCCCAGAGTTCCGGATGGGGGCTATTAGACTGCTGCTTCTCCCGTTTGGGAGCCCAGTGGGCTTCGATACAGAAGTTACCACGGTTTTTTGCTGTTTAACTATATCCCAGCATGTCTGCACCTGTCTGGGTGACTCTTCCTCGGTACTGCTGCTCATGAAGGACTTTTTTCTCCCCCTTTTTGGGGCCTCCCAGGTGATGCGACTTCTCAGTCGCTTGTTGTTGTTATATATGGGTTAAATGCATCTTTCCTCCCTAGTTGCTTACGAATGTTAATAAGGTCACACCTATCTACACTTATGTTTTGTATTCCTGATGGCAAAGGTTAGATTTCTCTCTTGGAATGTCAGAGGGTTGGGCAGCCCGGTAAAAAGGCTAGCGGTGTTAAAACACCTCAAAGATATGAAGGCTGGAATTGTGTGTCTGCAGGTGACACATTTTGCTCCTGTTGGTGCGCATAGCCTTGGGCCTAGATTGTATACACAGCAATTCCACTCTACATACTCTGCTTATGCAAGGGGAGTGAGTATCCTAATCAGACAACATACACAATTCTCTTGCTCCCAACAGGTCATTGACCCAGGGGGAGGTACATCTTTTTGCTGTGTAAGATTGCCACTGTACACTGCATTATAGCCAACGTATATATCCCACCTCCGTACTCAGCAGAGGTTCTCAGGCGCCTCGCTGGGTTTATGGCACAGTTCCCTGGCATACCCCTACTGGCGATGGGTGATTTTAATAACTATGTTAATGGCATGTGGGATAAGATTCCAACGCCTCCTTTGGTCCCCTCCCGCCCTAATGGCGATACTCCCTTTGCTGCCCTATTAGCTGAACTTGGGTTGGTGGATGTCTGGCGGAGAGCCCACCCCCACACCCGATTGTACTCCTGTTGCTCTCCTGCGTTTGGGAGCTTGTCTAGAATAGACTTGGGACTGGGGAACTCCGCCCTTCTCCCCCTAATTGGTGACTCTGGGTATGGGGATAGACACATATCCGACCACTCCTCTTTGTGGATTGAGATGTCCCTATCTACTAACCTCGCACCTAGGAGTTGGAAGCTTAACCCTTTTTGGCTTACACTCTTTCCGCAGCCTGACCCCATAGCGAGTGCCCTTAAACTCTTCCTGCAGGACAATTTAGACTCGGCCTCTATAGATGTAGTCTGGGATGCAGCTAAGGCCTTCCTTAGAGGGCAATTTATCACTGCTATAAATGGTATAAAACAGAACACTAAAGCTTGGGAAATGGAGGTCGGTAGGGCACTCAGAGCAGGCCTATATTGCCAACCCCTCGGAGGACACAAAGAGAACTGGGTTGGGAGCGCAGTCTATGTCCAGACAGGTGGCTCTACAACTGGCAGAAAATAAATGATTTTTCCTACAACAAACACACTTTGAGGAAGGGGAATCGACAGGCCATATGCTGGCTCTGCTGGCAAAGGCTCAGGGTTCTACACCTATGGTTCACTCGCTGTGCGATTCGCAGGGGGTGACCCACTCGGATACCCCTGGGATCTTACAGATATTTCAGTCCTTTTATGCAGACTTGTACTCATCCAAAGTGCAGCCCGGTGACGGGGAGATTGCGGGCTTCCTGGACGGATGTGATATCCCATGCTTGTCTGCGTCGGATGGGGAGCTGTTGAACGCCCCCATAACGGAGGATGAATTGGCCTCCGCACTGGAACACTCCCATAATAATAAAGCTCCGGGGGCGGATGGCCTCCCATCCGAGGTATACAAGCGTTATGCTGGTGTTCTTCTACCCACTCTTTCGAAAGTGTTTAACAACGCCCTAGAGACAGGGGTCCTGCCTGCTTCTATGAACGAAGCAATCATAATTGTACTTCTAAAACCGGGTAAGATAGCGACATCACCGGACACTTACAGGCCCATCTCCTTGCTCGCGACGGACGTTAAACTATTGGCTCGGGTCTTGGCAATGAGATTGTCCCTGGTAATCCATAAACTGATCCATAGGGATCAATCAGGGTTTATTCCCTCACATTCGACTGCCCTAAATATTCGCCGTTTATTTCTAAACCTACAAGTCCCTGTGGATAACCCCGGGAATCAGGCCGTCCTCTCGCTGGACGCAGCTAAGGCCTTCGATAGTGTTGAGTGGCCTTATCTGTGGAAAGTGATGGAAAGGATGGGGTTGGGCAGTACATTTATTAGCTGGGTCCAACTACTATATGCTAAGCCTACGGCTAGAATTAGAGCTAATGCGGAACTCTCCGAACCATTCATGCTGTATAGAGGCACGAGACAGGGGTGCCCTTTGTCGCCCCTGCTCTTTGCCATGGCGCTTGAGCCACTGGCAGCAAGAATGAGATCGGCTCCGGACATTGTTGGATTCTGCAGGCCCACTGGGACGGATGTGGTATCGCTATACGCGGATGACACCCTTATTTACCTGGGGGACACACAGGGTTCCCTAACAGCAACTATGCACTTGATTACCCTATTTGGTACACTGTCCGGTTTTAAGATAAACTGGGACAAGTCTGTATTAATGCCCTTGTCCCCTTTAACGGCACCTCTGCCCCCATGCGCAAACATGATACAGACAGTTGCGTCCTTTAAGTACCTGGGGGTTCAGATATCCCCCGAGGTGACTAACTACGCCGATCTGAATCTTCTACCGCTATTACTTAAGTTCAGGGAAAAATGTAAAACTTGGTGCAAACTACCGCTATCGGTAGTGGGAAGGGTGAACCTCATCAAAATGGTATGGGCTCCGCAGTTGCTCTACGTTTGTCATAACTCGCCGACCTGGATTCCGAAACGTTGGTTCGATAAAATTGACTCTCAGTTTAGGGAATTAATATGGTGTAGGAAGACGGCCAGGCTTAGTTTACTTACCTTGCAATATAAAAAGGCAGAAGGGGGGTTGGCACTACCACATGCTAGATTGTATTTTTTGGCTTCGCAGCTTCAACATTTGGGTGGTTGGGGATCGGATGATCCCCTGGACCCGATACGCAGGATACTTGATGACACTGTCGCCCCGGACACAGCATTGTCCAGGTTGGAAGCAGGCTTCCCTCATATGGACAGGAGTTCCCCAACTATTATATTACTGAATACCCTGTGGTCCCATGTTAAACGACTGCTACGAATACGTGGCTTCCTTGGTCTCACCCCTATTTGGCGGAACGCTAACTATGGCGAGCTTTTTAAGCTCAAGGGATTTGGTAACTGGAGAAGGAGCGGCCTCCGGTACCTCTCGCAGTTGTATAGTGGCAGGGTGCTGAAGTCCTTCATGGAAATACAGGCTGAGTTTGGTATACCACGTAGGGACTTTTTTAAATACCTACAGTTACGACATGCGCTACAGGCGCAAGCCCGCAGTATGCAGCTTTGCCTAACGGATCATGCTGTAGTACAGGGGATATTCATGCAGACTGAATGAAAGGGTATGATATCTAGGGGGTATGACATGCTTCTTGACGCAATGCAGGACCCGGCACATCTTCCATGTCGGCAGAAGTGGGAGGCGGACCTGGGGCCTATGGACGCGGAGACCTGGAACCTTTGCTTGTCCTCCGCTCCGTTGGTGTCGGTATCGGCCTCCCATAAACTCTCCCATCTATATCTACTGCATAGGGTGTATAGGACGCCAGTTAAACTGCACAGCTGGGGTGTTAGGGGGTCCCCCCTTTGCCCAAAATGTATGCGGGACCATGGGGATATCATGCATATGTTCTGGAGGTGCCCGAAACTAAAAAGGTATTGGGATGGGATCCTTGACACTATCTCTTCTGTATTCTCTGTTGGTATTCCGCGGTGTCCGTTGGTCTGCCTGTTGGGGGCCCTAGACGAAGAATCGTTAACGCCTTCGGCTCATACTGCCATTATTCGGTTATTATACATAGCCAGGAAATTAATAGCGCGATTGTGGATAACACACAGGGTCCCCACCAGGCAGCAATGGATGGACCAAGTGAACCAGATGCTGATCAGGGAAAAAATAACATACCAACACAGAAACGCACCGCACAAATTTAATGCTATGTGGAAGGGATGGCTCGAGGTTCCGGGGCTAGCCCCCCACCAACTTATACAGGACAGACTTTTACAGGGCTGAATGTGGGTCCAGGGGCTTGTGCATGGAGGTACATAGGCACTCTTGATCTCGTCATGGGGCTAATTCTATGTCTCTCCCTCACCCGGCATTTGTGGGGGGTGTGTAGAGAAACCAGCAGGGCTGGGTGGAGGGATGCTGGACGTTGTGCATAACATTGTACTTATATAGTTGTCTCAAAATGCAATATGGTCTCAGAGAGAATGCCACTTTTGTTTCTATTCTTGGTTTATTTTTCTTGTTTTTCAGTTTTAATGACAATGCCTATGTCTCAGCGGTCTACAAACCGGGTCAATTTGTACTTTGTATTCCCAGTATACCTTTAGACGTAAAAACCAATGCTGCTGTACAACTGTATTTTCTATCTATGTTTGATTTGTACCATATATGTTTTGCAATAAAAACTTATTTGATTTAAAAAAAAAAAACATGTTATACTTACCTCCACTGTGCAGCTCGTTTTGCACAGAGTGGCCCCGAGCCTGCTCTTCTGGGGTCCCTCGGCAGCTGTCTCTGCTTCCTCCCGCAGGTGCTTCTCACGTTCATGCGAGCTCCCTCGCATGGTGAGAAGCATCTGCGGGCGCGCTCCCGTGATACAGCCGGCGGCTATAGCCGCTCGCTGTATCACACGGCCCTGCCCCCCGGGCCAATGGCTGCGCTGCTTTCCATCCATCCACTCCAGCCAATCAGCGGCCAGGCTGAGTGGTGAAGAGGAAGTCGAGGATGAGCAGGGGACTTTTGAGGGGTGAGGTAAGTAAAGTCTGGTCTGGTATGGATATTAAGGGGAACCCTGCCCCAATTTTTTTTTTAAATGGCGTAGGGGTCCCCCTCAAAATCCATACAACTGAGGGCGGGGCCATGCGGTGATGTACCCAGGTGACCCCGCCTCCCTCTGACGCACAGGGACTTCCCAATGGCTTCCCCGTGATGTCAGAGGGGGGCGGGGCCAGCCGTTTACATACCTTACTCTTATGCCACAAGGAAGCCATTGGGAAGTCCCCGTGCGTCAGAGGGAGGCGGGATCACCCAAGTATGTCACCGTGTGGCCCCGCCCTCAGTTATAAAAGAACCGTCATCAGTGCTGAAGCGTCATATGGCGGGTGCCTCCCATGGATCTCTTATTTATTTTTTCAGTCCGTCGGCGGAGCGAGAGAAGAAGATGAATGGACTTCATGGGACATTTTTACTTTTTAATTTTTTAATAAAGGACTTGTCCCAAGATGTGTCTTGTGTTTTTTTTTTACATTTTGACATTTTTTGGGGAAATGGTATGGGTACAATGTACGGATACCCGTTACCATTTAAAACAGGGGGCCGAGATCTGGGGGTCCTCTTGTTAAAGGGGGGCTTCCAGATTCTGATAAGCCCCCTGCCAGCAGACCCCCACAACCACCGGGCAAGTCTTGTGGGGATGAGGCATGGGAACATCAACATGGGGACAAGGTGCTTTGGGGGGCCTGGTATGGTTCAGGAGGGGGGGCGCTCTTTCATCCCTCCTCTTTTCCTGTAGCCTGCCAGGTCGCATGCTCAGATAAGTGTCTGGTATGGATTTTTAGGGGGAACCCCACGCCATCTTTTTTTCATTTTGGCGTGGGTTTCCCCTTAAACTCCATACCAGACCCTCAGTGTGGATTTTGAGGGGGACCCCTACGCCATTTAAAAAAAAAATTGGCACAGGGTTCCCCTTAATATCCATACCAGACCTGAAAGGCCTGGTAAGGAATTTGGTGGGACCCCCACGCAATTTAAAAAAAAAAATTGGTTTGGGGTTCCCCTTAATATTCATACCAGACCCAAAGGGCCTGGTAATGGACTGGGGGGATCCCATGCCATTTTTTTCAATGACTTTTATCTGTATTGCGGGGACCCGACAATTCATTATAGCCGCTAGTATTTTTAAATTACTTTTTTTGCTTTAGAAATGTCATTTTGTGCAGGGAATGTTCTAAACACAGGAAAAATATACCACTTTACAGGCATAGTATAGACACCCACCAGGTATGAAATGCAACCACTTTCCAGCCGCCTCACGCACCCGCAGGAAGCTCAGTGAGTCTGGTCATGGGTCCCGCGGACTCAATCGCTGTGGAGATAACCACGATCGCCTCATGGAGAGGAAGAACGGGGAGATGCTAAAGTAAACAAGCATCTCCCTGTTCTGCCTAGCAACAGTGACACTGATCTCTGCTCCCTGTGATTGGAGCAGAGATCAGTGATCTGTAAAACACAGCCACGCCCCCCACAGTTAGCAACACTCCCCTAAGACACACTTAACCCCTACACTGCCACCTAGTGGTTAACCCAATTCACTGCCAGTGTCATTTACACAGGAATCAGTGCATTTGTATAGCACTGAAACACTATAACTTTTGTGCAAACTAATCAATAATCACATATTGAGATTTTTTTAACCAAAAATATGTAGAAGAATACGTATCAGCCTAAACTGAGGAAAAAAACTGTTTTTTTATATATGTTTGGGGGATATTTATTATAGCAAAAAGTAAAAAATAATGTGTTTTTTCTAAATTGTTGCTCTTTTTTTGTTTATAGCGCAAAAAATAAAAAACGCAGGGGTGATCAAATACCACCAAAAGAAAGCTCTATTTGTGGGAAAAAAAATATGTAAATTTTGTTTTGGAGCCACGTCGCATGACCGCACAATTGTCAGTTAAAGCAACGCAGTGCCAAATCACAAAAAGTGCTCTGGTCAGGAAGGGGGTAAATTCTTCCGGGGCTGAAGTGGTTAAAGGAATATTTAATTTCATTTTTATTGTTTCACTTTAAGCAGAATTAAAATCACTGCTCCCGAAAAAAATGGTAATTTTTAAAACTTGTTTTTGCATTGATACATGTCCCCTGGGCAGGACCCGGGTCTCCAAACACTTTTTATGACAATGCCATGCATATAAGCCTTTAAAATTAGCACTTTTGTTATCTCCCATAGACAATTCATTATAGCCGCGAGTAGTTTTAACACTTGATTTTTCATGTTAATGTCCCATAGACTTTAATGGTGTTCCAGCAGATTTCGAAATTGCCCCGAACACTGCATATTGTTCAGTGTTCGCAAAACATCGGAACAACCAAAGTTCTCCTATCCCTATTAACCACTTCACACCCAGCCACTGCACATAAATGGCCGGATGGGCGATTCCTCCTTCAAAAGGAGAGGAATTGCGCAACTGCATGCCAACGCAGGCGCGCAATCCCAATGTGCGCATATCCCCCGGACACGCCGCATCTCGGAACAGTAGGAGGGCTCTGTGATTTTCCCTTGTGATCATGATGGCTGTGTCCAATCACAACCATCATGTGATGGAAAAAGCCTGGGGGACATCACAGAAAGCGGGATCGCACCGTTGCCTGGGCATGCTGGTGTCCCCCAGAGACAAGGCAATGCCGCTCGGCAGGAGGGCTCTGTGATTGACCCTCCTGATCACATGAGAGAGCCTTTGCCAGGCAATCAGCTCTTCTTCTCCTCACACAGAGTCAGTGAGGGTAAGGAGAACAGATCTGCGAGCAAAGGATCTGTTTTTTACATCTTTTTACACACTGATCATCCAGCTAGTGTCCCAAAACAGTGTCTCCAAACTGTGAAAAACACCAACAACTGTCCCACATCTGTCCCAGTAAACATCTGTTTCAGTAAACATCTGCCCCAGTAAACATCTGTCCGTGATCATCTAGCACATCTGTCACATCTGTCCATGATCTTCTGGCACACATCTGTCCGTGACCATCTGGCACGCATCTGGCGCACATCTGTCTGTGATCATCTGCGAACTTCTGTCCATGATCCTCTGCGCACATCTGTCCATGATTATCTGCCACATCTGTCCATGATCATCTGCACACATCTGGTGCACATCTGTCTTTAATCATCTGACACATCTGTGGATGATCATCTGCCACATCTAATCCATTTTCCTGGTGCTCCAGGGCAGTGGTCTCCAAACTGTGGACTGGGGGCCAGATACGGCCCTTTGCTTGCTTTTATCTGGTTCTTGGGGCACTATTCCATACACTGATACCAACAATGGGGCACTATTCTTCCCACTGACACCAACAACGGGGCCCATTTATATCAATAATGGTGCACAATTCCTCCCACTTACATCAATAATGGGGCGCAATTATTTTCACTGAAACAAACAAGGGGACATTATTTTTTCCCACTGACACTGGTACCTTTTCTACTCCCACTGGCCTAGTCCAGCTCTCATGAATTCTGAGCAGTAAACTGGTCCAGGGACTACAAAAATGCAATAGGTATTGCCATACTTACGATGAGTAGCAGAATGTATTCTGGGTTGTAATTTTTGCTACGTATATAATATGTGTTAGAAATATCTTATAAGTTGACAACTTTGTGTAAAAAAACAAACAAAAAAAACACTTTTTTTAATTTTATTTTCACATTTTCCAAAAACTTGTGGAAAAAATGACATGTTAAAAGACTCATTATGCCTCCTAGAATATACATTGAGGTGTTTGCTTTCCAAAATTGGGTCATTTTGTGGGCATTTCTATTGTCCTGGTGCTCCAGGGCCTTCGAAAATGTGATAGGTAGTCAGGAAACTAAATGTGTAATTTATGCTCTTATGGTGCTCCCTGCATCTTGTGGCCAGGCTGTTAAAAAATCTCACACACATGTGGAATTGCAATACTCAGAAGGAGTAGCAGAATGTATTATGGGGTGTAATTGAATATTTAGCTATGCCATGTCTGAATATGGCAATTTTGTGGAAAAAATAAAAATTCTTCATTTTCCAAACTATTGTGGGCAAAAAATTGTAACTTCAAAAAACTCACTATGCCTCTTACTAAATACCTTGGACTGTGATCTTTACAAAAAGGGCTCATTTGGGGGTTATTTGTACTGTCCTGACATTTTAGGGACTCAAGAAATTAGCTAGGCGGTCAGTACATCAGGATTGATCAATTTTCAATGATACATAGCCTAGCTTGTAACTTTCACACAAACCTATTATCATACATTTATAAGGATTTTTTTAACAAAGACATGTAGCAGAATACATTGAAGCCTAAATTTAAAATTACATTTTATTGTTTTATATTTCTTTATTTTTTTTTAAGTAGAAAATTATGTTTTATTCAAAGTTTTTGCTTTTTTTTGCTTATATCGCAAAAAATAAAAAACCCAGTGGCTCCCACTACCTCCAGGTGCAGGGGGTTGCTATGGGGATGTGGTGTGCCCCATCGTATGCCAACCTGTACCTGGAGAGGCAGCAAGACCTCTTTACCAGAGATGACCTGCATGACCTTCTCAGTAACGTCCTGATCTGGAGAAGATTTATTGACGATGTATTCCTTGTCTGGACTGGGAGATCTGAGGAACTAGGTCAGGGTCAATGACTTCACTCTTAAGTTCACTATGACCCATGTCCAAAAAAGCATTCGTTTTCTGGATATACAAATATACATTAACCCGGATGGCAGTTTGGTTTCTCCCTATACAGAAAGCCATCTTCAGGAAACACAATTTTTCATGCAACCAGCTCGCATCCCACCTAATTGGTATCTAGCTTCCCATACAGTCAATATCTCAGTTTGAGAAGAAATTGTTGTAAATAGGAGGATTTTGAAAAGGAAGCAAGGGCATTGCAATGACATTTTAGGGAGTGGGGTACAGTAATACCTGTTTGAAGAAGGCCCACCAGAAAGCTAATACCCAAAACAGGGAGGAGTTAATACACAGAAAAAAAGACAAACCACAAGTTCCTAACGTAAAGTTGATCACCCGGTATTTAGGGCAGCACAAACAAGTTTGGGGTATAATAGAAAAATATTGGCATCTGTTGTCAGCAGATGATCTTGTTTCTAAATATTTTAAAGAATGTCCCGAAATAAAGTTTAGATCTCCATCCTTACGTGATCAACTAGTTCACAGTCATCATTCTGCCAGGAAGAACAGTTTGGTTTGAGAACTTTTGGTACTATCAGATGTGGTAGATGCAACTTTTTCCAGTATATATTTGTTGCTGCCCAAATTATTTTGTCGAATGGTCAAACCTATAGACCAGAAATTTCTGCCACCTGGGATGATGGCCCATAGTCATTAAGTAACTCGTTGTGTATTCTCTCTGTTTGCAATGTAATTTAATATTATGTTTGTTTGTGTCTAAAAAATTGTTTAGATCTTCTGGCTGTTTCTTATAGGTTTATGATCATCCAGTTCCACCTGACCTGCCAGAACCCAGGGCATCATTTTGGAAATAAGGATGAGCTGAACACCCCCCTGTTCAGTTCGCACCAGAACCTGCGAATAGACCTAAACTTCGTGTGAACTTTAGAACCCTATTAAAGTCTATGGGACTCAAACGTTCAAAATCTAAAGTGCTAATTTTAAAGGCTAATATGCAAGTTACTGTCCTAAAAAGTGTTTGGGGACCTGGGTACTGCCCCGGGGGACATGGATCAATGCAAAAAAAAGTTTTAAAAACTGCAGTTTTTTCAGGAGCAGTGATTTTAATAATGATTAAAGTGAAACAATAAAAGTGTAATATTCCTTTAAATTTCGTACCTGGGGGGTGTCTATAGTATGCCTGTGAAGGGGTGCATGCTTCCCATGCTTAGAACTGTCCCTTCACAAAGTGTCATTTCACAAGGAAAAAAGTATTTTAAAATCACTTTGAATTGTTGGCTCCCGTAATATAGAGAACACTCAATGAGTGTTCTCTGTATTACGGAGCCGACAATTCATTCATTAATAAAAAAAAAAGTGGGGGGTTCCCCTAAATTTAATTACCAGGCCCTTCAGGTCTGGTATGGATATTAAGGGGAACCCTGCTTCAAATTAAAAAAAAATTGACGTGGGGGTCCCCCTAAAAGTCCATACCAGACCCTTTATCCGAACACGCAACCTGGCAGGCCGCAAGAAAAGAGGGGGGACGAGAGAGCGCCCCCCCTCCTGAACTGTACCAGGCCACATGCCCTCAACATTGGGAGGATGCTTTGGGGGTCTGTGACCCCTCAAAGCACATGTCCCCATGTTGATGGGGACAAGGGCCTCATCCCCACAACCCTGGCCGGTGGTTGTGGGGGTCTGCGGGCGGGGGGCTTATCAGAATCTGGAAGCACCCTTTAACAAGGGGACCCCCAGATCCTGGCCCCCCACGTTTGAAATGGCAAGGGGGTACAAAAGTACCCCTACCATTTCACTAAGAAAGTGTAAAAAATGGTTAAATAAGACAAACACACTTTTGAAAAATTAATTTCTTAAAAATAAAAAAAATAAAAGATTCCAGCAGTGCTAATCCACTCTTGCTATCCAGCGATGGAGGATCATCTCTCCAGGGTCCAGCGATGGCTGATCTGATCCAGCGACGGGTGATTTTCAGTCCAGCGCAGTCCATCCATCCGTCTTCTGTCTCCACTGAGGAGACACTGCGGGGATCCCATCGCTGACATTTCTTATATTAGGAGGGTGGGGCCACCCATCACCTGACCCCGCCCCTCTGACGCTGGTGAGGGAAGCCAGGGGTTCCCCAATGACGTATGGGTGACCCCGGCCCCCTCTGATGTAACGCAGGTTTCCGTTACATCAGAGGGTGCGGGGTCATGGATGGACTGCGCTGGACTGAAAATCACCCGTCACTGTATCAGATCAGCCATCGCTGGACCCCGGAGAGATGAAGCTCATCCCTAGTTGGGAGGAACGCATTTTGGCCCTCTCGGGTGGCGCCATCGCAGTGTGCTGATGCATTCCTGTGTGTCATCTCCCTTTTGTAACAGTCTGTACTAGTGGACTACATTATTTAGCTATTGGCCCCCTGATAGAATGATCTTTTGAATCTATACATATTTTTTGACTTAGGCCGCGTACACACGCGCGGACTGTTCGCCCAACCTTGTTCGTCAAACAGTTTGACAAACAGTCCGCTCAAGCATGCTCTAGCATGAACGGACTTGACCACACACGATGAACGAACAGTCCGCTGAAACCGTGCGCGATGACGTGAACGGCACGTACGACGGGACTAGAAAACGACGTCCTATACACTGCAATGCAACCTTCGGCGTGTAAATCCTTTCTGAGTATGCGCGGAACTTAGTTTGACGAACAAGCCTACACACGAGCGGACTGTCCGCTCAAACCAAGTTTCAGCGAACAGTTTTACGGAAATTCCGAAAAACTTTGTTCGTCAGACTGTCCGCTGAAACTGTCCGCTGAAGCCCACACACGAGCGGACTGTCCGCTGAAACACTGTTCAGCGGACAAAGTTGGGCGAACAGTCCGCCCGTGTGTACGCGGCCTTAGTCTAGAAAAGTGTGCCCTTTAATGATAGTGCTGTTCACACTATATGGTGGCTGTAGTCAGGCCACTGTTGTATTGACCCCTTAAAGGCTCTATTTGTGATTATGGATTGTCCCTTTGACTTTATTCTTTATTCTATTCAACGTTTCAGTGAATTGTCAACTGTGGGAATTGTTGTGTCTATCTATGCTATTGCAGACTTTGCACCGTCTGGCATCCGCACTTGATTGGCAGAAACTTCTGCCAATAAGTGGGAGGACCATAAATAGCCCTGCATGGCGGTGGTTTGACTTGCTTAGACCATCCTCCCTGCATTCACCCAGGAGCCCCAGCCTGATATCTGTAGCCTAAAGGTAATTATTGAAACCTTTTCTGTTTCATCATACCATTCTGCCTGTTTAATTCTGCTCCTTACTGTTATGGCAAACGTTTCTTAAGCCTTGCAGATTTGGCTTGGTTTGGAGTCTGACAGATCTGACCCTTTCGAAGTTCATGCTGTTTTCTCTGCTGCGAATAGCTGCAAGTTAAAAGCCCTTTTGTGGCTGTATATGCCTATTAAATAACTCAGTCATAGATTGGGATTGACATTGAAGTTTTAATATTGTTGTTTTCCTTACTGTTATATTCTTAGCCTAACTCTTTGGCTCCCTCCAGTGGATGATAAAAGAAATTGCAGTTTTCTTATCTTCCAAGCCGTTTACGTACAATAGGTAATTATCACTACACATGGCTCGGATTGATAGCTTTTGATGTATATGCTATAGTCTATATTTTGAGATCTTTTCCTGGGCACCTTAAGGGAGCAGACATTAATGCTGATGTCAGGCCACTGTCCAAAACCGGGTTGGCAGTGGCACCCATTGCCATATGTTTTTATGATTCATTTCATTTTGGCTTTTAACTTACAATTCAGATAAATACTACACTATGGATACTTCATCTAGCTCGCGTTGAGCTTTATTTACTACAGTTACATCTGGACAGTGCAAGTTGCTGAACAGCCTTCCCCACAACAGATGGTGGATCTACACTGACCACAGCCAGATTTTCTGGTGAGTGCCCATTTCAAAAGTGTGCAGAGGATAATCTGGAGTACTGTACTGGATCACCTATTTATTTTTCAAGTCACCACCAAATTTTTGTGCATACCTTTGCACTGAACTATTGTGTTTTCACCTATAGGTTTATATTGCTGATCCTATCATGGGACTGTGCATTTAAATCTATATTTTTCACTATATTGTTTCTTTTTGTTGATTTCCATCCAAATAATATATTCTTAGCTCATTGCTGTTCATTTACTTTTGGCGCTACACACTTTTCCATAATATGGGCACTTTGGTTATCCTATGATACAATGCTATCCTCAAAATTGGCGGTCTGCTGGTCCGGGTGTGTTCGTATACTGACCTCAAATTAGTTTTGAAGTAAGAGCAGCTCCAGTTGATCCTGTACAATTTTTTTGTGTTTTTTTTTCTTTCTGTTTTAAAATGTTTGATTGAGGACATTTTGCCATTCGTTTTCACCATTACATTGTGTCTTATGTATTTCTTTATACAGTATATTGCAATGAATACGCTGTACACAGACAATTACAAATCTCCTGAAGAAGCTATATATTCTCCTGAAGAAGCTATATATTCTAGCGAAACATGTCGATGTACAGCAGTTATACTTCATTCTTTAATGTTTTGGTCTGATTATGCTATTTTAAATCAAAGATTGTTATTAGATGTATTAAATTAAAATGTGTTACTTTTACTATACATGTTATGATTTGTCATTGTTTTAGACACCTTAAAAGTCCCTCTATTCCAATTTCTATTTTTTTTACCACCAAAAGAAAGCTATATTTGTGTGAACAAAAGGATAACATTTCATTTGGGTACAGTGTAGCATGACTGAGTAATTGTCATTGAAAGTGCGTGAGCATTGAAAGCTGAAAATTGGTCTGAGAAGGAAGGGGTTGAAAGTGCCCAGTACTGAGGTGGTTAAGCCAGCTCTAACACACTCCTTTGGCCACCACACATCAATATTCCAAGCAAGATAGAGCAGAACAGTCCCCACTAGCAGCCACCTTAAGCTGGTGCAGGGAAAAATTTCTGGCAGACCCAGAAGATCTTCTGCTATGGTCGTGAGCTGATGAATCCCTTTTGGCAGATCTCTAGGTGATGCAACCTCGACCAAGCCGGTTCTCATGGATGACGAAAATGTATTCCATCCTGGTCTCTTCCACATGCAGCACTTAAAAAAAAAAATTTAAATGAAAAATAAATCAAAGCATAAATTCCTTTCCTAAAAATCTTCGTGCTTTGAGACTGGCAGCAGGGCTTTTGGTCATAAAAGAAACTCACAAACAGGAGCCCTCCTTCTAAAATCTCCAGCCAATGTTTCTGCATAGACCCTGCTTAGTATTAGCAGCACAGTATAGCAGGAGACATAGGCATAGTAGAAAAGACTGGGCATATACTCAGAGAGGGCAATGGCAGAGACCCAGGCTGAATACAGTGTAGTGGCAGCAGAGAGAGAGAGATGGAAGCCAGTGTCTTGTTGAACAATACCCCCCGTAGAAAAATGCATCCTACGCACTGCGCATGTGCAGTACGTCACACCACACCACGCCAGCTATCCCGATCAGCTGGTGTGACGTATTGACTGGGCATGCGCATTTCGGCGGATGCATTTTCCAACAGGAGGCAAGCCACAGGAAGTGCACAGAGAGAGAATCTAAATGCAAGATTCTGCCTCACTCTCCACGCATGCACGAAACGTCATCTGGCCCAAAAACACTTGCTGTTGGGCAGATTGTAGCGTCATCTTGCGGTGCAAATTTTTGGATTCCTATTGGTGCAGATTATGGTGTGATCTTGCTGCGCAAATCTTGAGATTCCTATTGGGCGGATTGTGGTGTGATCTTGCAGTGTGCATTTCTGGACGAGGACAGAGCTTGGTTCTGGACGTGGACAGTGGTTGTTTCTGGACATGGACAGTGATTTCTGGCTGTATTTGGTCTTTTGCTAGATAGTGGAAGTTGCATATTGTCATGAGTAGGGATGGCCGAACGGTTCGCCCGGCGGTCGTTTCGTGGCGAATTTCGCCCGGCGGACTTCCGTGTTTACTGTGTAAAAGAACTTTGACCTATGATGACACATCCATCATGGGGTAAAGGACAGCCAATTGAGACATTACAGCACATGGACACTTGGACATTCCCCCTAACTTATTAATAGACCCGATCCGGCGGCCATTTTACATTCTTTCTTCTGTAACTATAGGGAGAGGTTGCTGTGTGGAGCAGGGAGAGACTGCAGTGACCCAAATCGCTAGCTATTTGGTCCACAAAAGTTCTTTTCAGGACTGGTATAGGTGTTAGGTGTAGTTCAGAATATAGGTTTGAGGCACTGCTGTGCTACTGATTTTTGCAGCAGCCTGTCTTTTGTCAGTGTAGAGAGAGGGACAGGACGGTGTGTGCTGCGGGGACAGTCAGTTTAATCATCAGCTGTTACTATTAGGTCCACAAAAGTGCTATTCAAGTTATTGTTCCAGCAGCCTCTGTTTTGTCAGTTTAAATAGGGACAGGCAGGAAGCTGTGTGTTAGGCAGTGAGGGACAGTCAGTTTAATCAGTAGCTGTTACTATTAGGTCCACAAAGGTTCTTTTCAGGACTGGTATGGTAATAGGCTTGTACACGTATAATATTCTTTCTTCCAAATATAGAAAGAATATTATACTTGACTGCTGCCCTTCTGCTGCAGTAGTCCTTTATCAGTATAGGGACTGAGGTACAGTCTGCTAATCATCCACAACCTACTTGTTCCACAAAGGTCCTTATAAGGACTGGTAAGGTATAGGGTACTACAGTACATAGGGTTGAGTGAGGTACAGTCTGCTATTCCTAAAGGACTGGTATAGGTCCACAATACATAGGGTTGAGGTGCACTACTGCTGACTGCTGCCCTATACTGCAGCAGTCCTTTATCAGTCTAGGGACTGAGAGTTTTGTCACAGGGTCATTTAAAAAATGACAGGCAGAGGAAGAGGCAGGCCCTTCCGCAGGGGTGGTAGGGGTAGGGCAGGAGCAACAGGCTTGAGGCAAAGTGGGAAGTTGCAGAAGGTGCGTTCAATTACTTTAAAGGACGCTCCAGACTTGGTTGAGTGGCTCACTCAGCCTTACTCTTCTGCACCCTCCTCATCCTCTCGATCTGCACCCTCTTCTTCACTCTCTGCTATGTGCACCCCCAAAGACACTACCACCAACAACACCACCACCACATACCTTCCGCTTGAGTCACAGGAATTATTTTCCGATCCATATCAAGACATTTCTGATGCGCAGCCACTCTTGGTATTGGATCAGGAAGAGGAGGTAGCAACAACCGCCACTCAGCAGTCTGACGACAGTACCCAGATCAGCCCAAGGAGGAGGTTGGTCCCCGCTGTTGCTGCCTACTCCGAGATCTCTACTTATAGCGGTGGGGAAGGTGACGTCGATGATGACGTGTCTAGTGATGTCACGTGGGTGCCCACAAGAGAGGAAGAGGAGGGGAGTTCAGAGGGAGATATGGACCAGCAGATAGGGAGGAGAAGCAGGAATAACTTACATTGCACAGGAGGGACAAAGCAGACTGCAAATGTATCAGGAGCGAGTCATCGACCATGTACGGTCACATCTGGCGCTCCCAGGACACCGGCACATGGCTCCGCAGTGTGGGCTTTTTTTAACGTGTCCGCTGCTGACAATAGCGTTGCCATCTGCAATCTTTGCAGTCAACGCATTAGTCGCGGTAAGCCCAACACTCACCTAGGGACGACCGCCTTAAGAAGGCACATGAGCAGCCATCACCGAGCCCAGTGGGAGCAACAGAACACACAAAGCCACACTCCAGGCTCTCGCCGTCCAGCCTTGTCTTCTACTTATCCTTCTCCTCTCTCCTCACAATTGTCCTCCACTCCACCTTCCATCACGCCAAGCTCACGTTTTTCTGCAAAAAGGCAGGCTTCCGTGGGCCTAATGTTCGAACGTAAAAAAATGATGACGCCGGATAACCCTCTTGCCCAACGGTTGACGGCTGGCTTGTCAGAACTCATAGCCCTCCAACTACTGCCATATAAACTGGTGGACTCGGAGGCCTTTCGCAAATTTGTGGCCATTGGAACACCACAATGGAAGGTCCCAGGAAGGAAGTATTTCTCAGAGAAGGGCATCCCAGAGCTATATGGCCATGTTCAGCGGCAAGTGAATGTATCTCTGGCACACAGTGTCGGTGCCAAGATACATCTGACCACAGACACATGGTCTAGCAAACACGGGCAGGGAAGGTATATCACTTTTACTGCCCACTGGGTGAACCTTCTGACGGCCGTCAAGCATGTAACCCGTGGCACCCGTGTAGATTTGGTTTTACCGCCACGGATTGCATGCAGGCCTGGCTCTTCTTCTCCTCCTCCTCCTACTCCATCCTCCTCCCTCTCCTCCTCGGCTGACTCCTCCTTTTCCGCTGCTAGCATCTTTTTCGCTGCACTGCCCAAGCTCCCCAGAACCTATTCGACATGCCAGGTGAGACGTTGCCATGCCGTGCTGCGTCTGTTGTGCCTGGAAGCCAAGAGCCACACTGGCCCAGCACTCCTTTCATCTTTGCGTTCACAGGCAGATCAGTGGCTAACACCGCTCAATTTGACAGTTGGTAAAGTGGTGTGTGACAACGGTGCCAATCTGCTTAGCGCATTGAAACAGGGCAAAATCACGCACGTGCCATGCATGGTACACGTCTTAAACTTGGTCGTGCAGCGATTCGTTGTCAAATACCCTGGGGTCCAGGACATCTTGCGGCAGGCAAGAAAAATCTCGCCCCATTTCAGAAGATCTTACACAGCCATGGCTCGCCTTGCTGACATTCAGCGGCAACACAATCTGCCGGTCAGGCGTCTTATTTGCGATTGCCCGACGTGATGGAACTCAACCTTCTATATGCTTGATAGGCTGCTCCAGCAGAAACGTGCAGTTAACGTCTACCTGTATGAACTCTGCGGCAGAACAGGTTCTGGGGAGCTGGGGTTTTTTTCACCGCGCCAGTGGCTGCTCATGCGCGACGCATGCAGACTTCTGCGGCCATTTGAGGAGATCACCAAACTGGTCAGTCGCAGCCATGGCGCCATCAGTGACATGGTACCTTATGCCTTCTTTATGGAGCGTGCATTGCGTCGTATCATTGATCAAGCTGTGGAGGAGCAGAAGCGGGAAGATGAGGAAGTCGCAATGCTGGATGAATTCCCAGGGGGGGGCTAATCTATCTGAGACAAGTGAACAACAGGAGTCGGAAGAGGAGTCAGAGGAGGATGGTGCCGGGGCGGATGAGGAGGAGCAAGAAGAGCATGCTTTAAACCTTTCGGGGATCCCTGTTGTTGTGCGTGGATGGGGAGAGGAGAATGAAGAGGACGACATCATCCTGGATGATGAGCAGGAGCCAGGCCACCACACCGCTTCCACTTTAGTGCAAATGGGGGCCTTCATGCTCCAGTGTTTTAATAGGGACCCCCGAATAAAAAGCATAAGGGTCAAGGACCAGTACTGGGTGGCAACGTACTTAGACCCCCGGTAAAAACACAAAATGGCGGAAATGTTTCCGCCGTCACAGAGGGCTGTCAGAATGGAACACTTCCAGGCCTTGCTTCGAGAAATGCTGCATTCTGCTTTTGCGTGCGCTGGCAGAGGAGCAATTCCCACTCCCAGAGAAGGAGTTGCGGGTACCAATCCAACAGCGCCTGCAAGAAGAGGCTGGTTTGAAGATGTGTTGGTGACTTCGGATATGAGGTCATTCTTTCAGCCGACCCATCGACAGGTGTCATCCGAATCTAGCATCAGGGAACGCCTAGACCATCAGGTGTCCGACTACATCGGGTTAACGGCCGATGTGGATGCTCTGAGGAGTGATGAACCCCTGGACTACTGGGTGGGCAGGCTTGACCTCTGGCCAGAGCTTGACCAATTTGCAATCGAACTGTTGGCTTGCCCCTCGTCCAGTGTCCTGTCAGAAAGGACGTTCAGCGCAGCAGGGGGGATCGTGACCGATAAGCGTACTCGCCTAGCTCACGACAGTGTTAACTACCTCACATTTCTAAAAATGAATGAGGCATGGATCTCGGAGGAATTCAACACATGTGACCAGTAGACCATGTATATGTCTATAAGCGATTTTTTTAATCGAGCACACACCTTCTTTCTTCATTTGGCTCACTTCCTTGTCCAAAAAAAGCACACCGTACTATATGCCCGTACCCTCCTGTTTGAAGAGGTTGAGCGGTGTCATATTTCTACTGGGGCTGCTTATTATGAGGGGCTACCACCATCCCTGTGCTGTGCTGACTTCCTCCTGGGTCTGTACCTCTGCTGTGCATATTATGAGGGGCTCCCACCATCCCTGTGCTATGCTCATTATGAGGGGCTCTCACCATCCCTGTGCTATGCTGACTTCCTCCTGGGGCTGCTTATTATGAGGGGCTCCCACCATCCCTGTGCTGTGCTGACTTCCTCCTGGGTCTGTACCTCTGCTGTGCATATTATGAGGGGCTCCCACCATCCCTGTGCTATGCTCATTATGAGGGCCTCCCACCTTCCCTGTGCTGTGCTGACTTCCTCCTGGGTCTGTACCTCTGCTGTGCATATTATGAGGGGCTCCCACCATCCCTGTGCTATGCTCATTATGAGAGGCTCCCACCATCCCTGTGCTGTACTGCCTTCCTCCTGGGGCTGCTTATTATGAGGGGCTCCCACCATCCCTGTGCTGTGCTGACTTCCTCCTGGGTCTGTACCTCTGCTGTGCATATTATGAGGGGCTCCCACCATCCCTGTGCTGTGCTGACTTACTCCTGGGTCTGTACCTCTGCTGTGCATATTATGAGAGGCTCCCACCATCCCTGTGCTATGCTCATTATGAGGGGCTCCCACCATCCCTGTGCTGTGCTGCCTTCCTCCTGGGGCTGCTTATTATGAGGGGCTCCCACCATCCCTGTGCTGTGCTGACTTCCTCCTGGGTCAGTACCTCTGCTGTGCATATTATGAGGGGCTCCCACCATCCCTGTGCTATGCTTATTATGAGGGGCCCCCACCATCCCTGTGCTGTGCTGACTTCCTCCTGGGTCTGTACCTCTGCTGTGCATATTATGAGAGGCTCCCACCATCCCTGTGCTATGCTCATTATGAGGGGCTCCCACCATCCCTGTGCTGTGCTGCCTTCCTCCTGGGGCTGCTTATTATGAGGGGCTCCCACCATCCCTGTGCTGTGCTGACTTCCTCCTGGGTCAGTACCTCTGCTGTGCATATTATGAGTTGCTCCCACCATCCCTGTGCTATGCTCATTATGAGGGGCTCCCACCATCCCTGTGCTGTGCTGCCTTCCTCCTGGGGCTGCTTATTATGAGGGGCTCCCACCATCCCTGTGCTGTGCTGACTTCCTCCTGGGTCTGTACCTCTGCTGTGCATATTATGAGGGGCTCCCATCATCCCTGTGCTATGCTCATTATGAGGGGCTCCCACCATCCCTGTGCTATGCTGACTTCCTCCTGGGGCTGCTTACGGTGCAGGTGTCAGTGCTGTATATCACAGTGCTGGTGTCAGTGCTTTGTATCACGGTGCTGGTGTGAGTGCTTTATGTCACGCTGCTGATGTCAGTGCTCTCTATCACGGTGCTGGTGTCAGATCACTCTATCATGGTGCAGGTGTCATTGCTGTATGTCACGCTGCTGATGTCAGTGCTGTATATCACGGTGCTGGTGTCAGTGCTGTATATCACGGTGCTGGTGTGAGTGCTTTATGTCACGCTGCTGATGTCAGTGCTCTCTATCACGGTGCTGGTGTCAGATCACTCTATCATGGTGCAGGTGTCATTGCTGTTTGTCACGGTGCTGGTGTCAGTGCTGTATATCACGGTGCTGGTATCAGTGCTGTATATCACGGTGCTGGTGTCAGTGTTGTATATCACGGTGCTGGTGTGAGTGCTTTATGTCACGCTGCTGATGTCAGTGCTCTCTATCACGGTGCTGGTGTCAGATCACTCTATCACGCTGCTGATGTCAGTGCTCTCTATCACGGTGCTGGTGTCAGATCACTCTATCACGGTGCAGGTGTCATTTCTGTATGTCACGCTGCTGATGTCAGTGCTCTCTATCACGGTGCTGGTGTCAGATCACTCTATCACGGTGCAGGTGTCATTGCTGTATGTCACGCTGCTGGTGATCATCTACTGCACCCTCTTCTTTGCCTACCCTGACCTTCCCTCTCCTCCATTGCCTTCATGCGCTCCACAGTCCTGAATTGTCACAACAATTTCACATATAAAAAAAGAATGCTTGTAGTTGTCGATCCCAGATTCACCTCATACATGTGTTATGTCATTGGCCATGTGGTGGGACTATGTTTGCACAGCTAGTAATTATTTTGTGGCTGAAAATTTGACCTGTAGGTTTGCAAAGTTCACCTCCCATTGAAGTCAATGGGGCCCGCCGCGAACGTTATGGTTCGCGAACTATCGGCCGCGTTCGCGGTCCGCGTTCGCGAAACTTCCCGTCGGAAGTTCGTCCATCACTAGTCATGAGTAAAGTACATTTATCTAACACTGTAAAGGAGCACTGGGCTGGGGGTGACATTCGATTTATGGGGGGACTCTGCTGGGGGTGACATCTGATTTATGTAGGGGTTCTGCTGGGGGGACATCCAATTTACGGAGGGGCTCTGCTGGGGGACATCCGATGTATGGAGGGGCTCTGCTGGGGAGACATCTGATTTGTGGAAGTGGCTTCCACTTATCACAAGCATCCAAATGGCTCCATAACAAGCAGGGGAAACCCTTCCCCTTTGCCAGCCAATCTGCCGTGACATGTCACCTGCTTTACACCGGCTCTCTGCCCCCACACCAGAGTATGTAGAACCTCCATCACCAGTGGATTACAAGCACCAGTGAGCCTTTTAAACTAAATCACCAGCCAGCTTCAATACAGTCATTTATACTGTACAAGCAACCAAGAAAGAACGTCCACTGAAAAGCAGCAGCCACGGCAGAGTTTATCTGTCAACCGATGGCTTCAACATAAAACACAGTCATTTATACTGCACTGTCATCCACCCCAGCACCAAGGGTACCCACCATCGAGGGATATTTGCAGCCCAAAAGAGGAGGTCTTCTTGCCCAGGGGTAGCTGAACCTGGGAAAGCAATTTTTTTTTTTAAGGTATCCAGAGCGAGGCCGGAAAAAATAACATTTCCTATAGGAGACAGCATTATAGGCTAGTTTAGAGGTTGTCCTAGAGGGATCAGAGGGGCGGAGCTGGCCAAATTTAGGCTGACATGGAGGAGGTCTGGGAAAATTTAATGTCCTTACAGAGAGAAACTCAGTAATATACCAAGTCAAGAATTATGAACTCCTTCTATTCATATAACCCAGTGCTTAACAAATACAATGCCTTGAAAAAAGTATTCAAACCCCTTGAAATTTCGACATTTTGTCATGTTACAACCAAAAACGTAAATTTATTTTATTGGGATTTTAGGTGATAGACCAACACAGAGTGGCACATAATTGTGCAGTGGAAGGAAAATGATAAATGTTTTTCAAAATGTTTTACTAATAACTAGGGATGGGCAAACAGTGCGGCCCGAGCATTGTTCGGACGTTCGCCGAACAACGGCAAATTCAAAACTCTATGGGACATGAAAAGAAAAGTGCTAATTTTAAATACTTATATACAAGTTATTGTCATAGTGTCAAGTGTTTTGGGCCCCGGTCCTGCCCCAGGGGACATGTATTAATGCAAAAAAAGTTTTATAAACTACTGTTTTTTTCAGGAGCAGTGATTTTATTAATGGATAAAGTGAAACAATAAAAATGAAATATTGCTTTAAATATCGTGCCTGGAGCTGTCTATAGTATGCCTGTAAAGTGGCACATGTTTCCCATGTTTAGAACAGTACCGCAGCAAAATGACATAAAAGAAAAAGTAATTTGAAACTGCTCGTGGCTGTAATGAATTGTTGGGTCTCAACAATATAGATAAAACTAATTGAAAAAAATGGCATGGGTCCCCCCCAGTCCATTACCAGGCCCTTTGGGTCTGGTATGAATATTAAGGGGAACCCCTGAACCAAAATGAAATATAAAATTGCGTGGGGTCCCCCAAAATCCATACCAGGCACTTCAGGTCTGGTATGGATAGTAAGGGAACCCTACGCCAAAATTTTTAAAATGGTGTAGGGGTCCCCCCAAATCCATACCAGACCCTTATCTGAGAATGCAACCTGCCAGGCTGCAGAAAAAGAGGGGGGACGAGAGAGTGCCCTCCCTCCTGAACCATACCAGACCACATGCCCTCAACATGAGGGGTGCTTTGGAGTCACCCCCAAACCACCTTGTCCTCATGTTTATGAGGACAAGGGCCTCATCCCCACAACCCTTGCCCAGTGGCTGTGGGTGTCTGCGGGCAGGGGGAAACTCCTGCCAAATAACGCATCCTCTTGATGACAGCTGTTATATAGCTGAGGGCGGGGCCACTCTGTGATGTAAACGGGTGACCTCACCTTCCTCTGATGTCACGTGGCGTCGAAGTGGGCGGGGTCACCCGTTTATGTCACCGGATGGCCCCGCCCTCAGCTATATAACAGCTGTCATCGAGAAGAAGCGTCACTCGGCGGGAGCCTCCTGGCAGCTGTTTCAGATTTTTTTTCTTTCTTTGGTCTGTCGGGTGGCGTGAGATGGATTTACATTACAGGACATTTTTTATTTTTTAATAAAGGAATTATCCCAAAGTGTCTCATAATTTTTACTATTTTTGACACTTTTTTTGTGAATTAACATGGGGACAAGGTGCTTTGGGGGTGACTCCAAAGCACCCCCCATGTTGAGGGCATGTAGCCTGGTATGGTTCAGGGGGGCTGCTCTCTCGCCCCCTCTTTTACTGGGGCCTGCCAGGTTGTGTGCTTGAATAAGGGTCTGGTATAAATTTTGGGGGGACCCCTACGCCATTTTTTTTTACATTTTGATGCAGGGTTTCTTCAGGTCTGGTATGGATTTTAGGGGGACCCCTATGCCATTTTTTTTATTTGGTGCAGGGTTCCCCTTAAACTACATACCAGACCTGAAGGGTGTCCACCTGTGTTATTTTAGCTCAGTATAAATACAGCTGTTCTGTGAAGTTTTTTTTGAGAACCTTAGCAAACATACAGCATCGTGAAGGCCAAGGAACATACCAAACAGGTCAGGGTTAAAGTTGTGGAGAAGCTTAAAGCAGGGTTAGGTTATAAAAAAAATATCCCAAGCTTTGAACATCTTATGGAGCACTGTTCAATCCATCATTCAAAAATGGAAAGAGTATGCCACAACTGCAAACCTACCAAGACTTGGCCGTCCACCTAAACTGAGAAGCCGGGTAAGGAGAGCATTAATAAGAGAAGCAGCCAAGAGGCCCATGGTAACTCAGGAGGCGCTGCAGAGATCCACAGCTCAGGTGAGAGATTCTGTCCACAGGACAACTATTAGTTGTGCACTCCACAAATCTGGCCTTTATGGAAGAGTGGCAATAAGAAAGCCATTGTTAAAATAAAGCCATAAGAAGTTCCATTTGCAGTTTGAAAGAAGCCATGTGGGGGACACAGCAAACAAGTTGAAGAAGGTGCTCTGGTAACATCAGTCCAAAATTGAACTTTTTGGCCTAAAAGCAAAACGCTATGTGTGGTGGAAAAATAACACTGCACATCACCCGGAACACATCATCCCCACCATGAAACATGGTGGTGGCGGCATCATGTTGTGGCGATGCTTTTCTTCAGCAGGGACAGAGGGTCTGGTCAAAGTTGATGGGAAGATAGATGTAGCCAAAAACAGGGCAGAAGAAAGCCTGTTAGTGTCTGCAAAAGACTTGAGCTCCAATGGAATGGTTTAGAGCAAAGCATATTCATATGTTAGAATGGCCCAGCCACAATAAATTCAATTGAGAATCTGTGGCAAGACTTGAAAATTGTCATTCACATAGGCTCTCCATCCAATTTAACAGAGCTTGAGCTATTTTGCAAAGAAAGGGCAAAAATGGCACTCTCTAGATGTGCAAAGCTGGTAGAGATTTAAATAGTCATTCCCAGCAGTAGCAGATATAATGAGTTGTTACAGGGTATTTTAAAGATTTCACGCTACTTTTTTCATTGTTTTGCCGATCAAGACAAGGGGGGGGGGGATTAATAGAGTTGTGCAAGCACAATGCTAGCACCACTCTTCTAGAAATAAAAAAAGAGTGCAGATGCTGCACCTGAGAGGTAAGAGGAACAAGCCCATTGGTAATGAGGATTGATTAGTTCTCTGTTCTGCCAGACACAACACAGAACAGGAGAGCTAAAACTGCAGCTCCAATCTCTGTAAACCCCCAACACCCTTTTCAGCTCAGAATGGAAGGGAGGAGAGTGTTGTTAACACTGCAGACTCTGCTCATGTAGTGTAATCAGCTGCTGAGAGCTCACTTCCGGTACAGCTGCTCTGAGCTGGCGGGATCTGCAGCAGTTTTCTATATAGAATGCATTGCCTGCATTCTCTCTTTTAATTAGGTTCAGACCTATACTAATTACTATTTCACTCTGGGGTGGGTGACGCAGATGCACACCACTCCTAACAATTTCTTGTGCCATTATATTGGCACAGGAACCTTAAAGTGATACTAAAGGGTTTTTTTTTTCTTCTAATCATGTTCCTTTAAGGTAGTATACTGTGTGTTCACTTACCTTTTCCTTAATTTTCCTTTTTAAATGCTTCTTTTTGGTGTCTGAATTTGTCACTTCCTGTTCTTCTTCTATAAGGTTTCCCCATCATCAGAGCCGTTCTGCATGGGGTTTACCAAGCATGGGCTCCCCCTCCCTTGGGACTACATCCCTGCGGGTAGATGCTGTCTGCATTTACAGGCACGGGAGGCACGGGTTAGGACACTGTAGCTCCTCCTCCATATGAGTACCTGAGTATCTGAGTACCTGTCACAGTCCATATGAGTACCCGAATACCAGTCACCAGCCCATCAGAGTACCCGAGTACCTGTCACCAAGCCATCAGAGTACCAGAGTACCTGTCACCAGGCCATCAGAGTACCCAAGTACCTGTCACCAGGCCATCAGAGTAACCGAGAACCTGTCACCAGCCAGTCAGAATAACCGAGTACCTGTCGCCAGCCCATCAGAGTACCCGAGGACCTGTCTGCAGCTCATCAAGTTACCCAAGTACCTGTCTCCAGCCCATCAGAGTACCTATCTGCAGCCATTGCCTCATAAATATACGTTGGGGTGTTTGCTTTCCAAAATGGGGTCACTTTGTGGGTAATTCCACTGGGCTGGTGCTCAAGGACCTTCAAAAGTGTGATAGGTAGAAATGAAATGAGTTGTGTAATATATGCTCCTAGAACGCCTGAAGGTACTACTTCAATGTTGGGCCTCTGTATGTGGCCAGGCTGTGTAAAAGTCCCACAAATGTGGTATCACCATATTCGTGAAGAGTAGCATAATGTATTTTGGGGTGTAATTTTTGTTATATACATGCTATGTGTTAGAAATATCTTATAAATTGACAACTTTGTGTAAAAGAAAAAAAAGCAATTTAATTTTTTTTCCACATTTTCCAAAAACTTCTGGAAAAAAATGAGCCATTCAAAAGACTCATTATGCCTCATATATTATATGTTGGGATCATATAATATCATTTTGGGGTCATTTGGGGGCAATTAGATTGTCCTGGTGGTTGAGAAATGAGATGTGTCATTTATGCTTGTAGAACGCCTGAAGGTGCTATTTCAATGTTGGTCCTTTTTATGTGGCCAGGCTGTGTAAAAGTCTCACACATGTGGTATCGCCATACTCTGGAAGAGTACCAGAATGTATTTTGGGGTGTAATTTGTTGTATGCATATGCTGCGTGTGAGAAATAATCTGATAATATGACAATTTTTTAAATGAAAAAAAATCTTAATTTTGCAAAGAATTGTGGGAAAAAATGACAACTTAAAAAAACTCACCATGCTGCTTACGCAATACCTTGGAATGTCTACTTTCTAAAAGGGAGTCATTTGGGGGGTATTTGTACTTTCCTGACTTTTTAGTGTCGCAAGAAATGAGATTCACCTGATGTACTGAAGGCCCGATCAGATGTGATAAATTTTCAGTGATTGGTACCATAGATTGTAGACTCTATAAGTTTCACAAAGACCAAATAATATACACTAATTTGGGTTATTTTTTACCAACGATATGTAGCAGTATAAATTTTGTCCACAATTTATGAAGAAAAATTACTAATTAGCAAACTTTTATGACAGAAACAAACAAAAAGGATTTTTTTTCACAAAATTTAAAGTCTTTTTTTATTTATAGCACAAAAAATACAAAACCCACTAGTGATTAAATACATACGTTTCATATGGGTACAGTGTTGCATGACTGAATAATTATCATTCAAACTGTGAGAGCACTGAAAGCTGAAAATTTTGGCCAGGAAGATTGTGTAAGTGCACTTTATTGAGGTGGTTAATTAAATACCCACTAACACAAACAACGAATAATGTGATAGATTGGAAAGCTTAGGATGCACGGGAAGGTGGGAGGGGCTAACGGGGAGGGAGGGTTATAAAGAGGGAATTGGCACTAACTGGGGGGAAAGGAAACACAATAGGCGTAGCACATACATTTTGGTTTGCCACCCCTGTTCAATGGATCATCTCCTGATATGCTTCATAACAAATTGCTCCCAGCATCGGTTGAAGGAGGATGGGCGAAGAGCAATGGGTTTACTCCAAGTTATAAAGGATTTGCCCGGTTCTGCCAACTGATGGGGGGAGGCAAAAATGGTTTGGTAAAATATTTATTTTTCTGTATTTCTCTGTTTAAATTGCATAAGCCTTTGGAGAGGTGCTGTATTTATATGTATGGAAAGAAAGGAAAATATAATAAAAAGAAGTTAAAAAAAATTAAATAAATTAAATACCTGGATTAAGTGTTTGTTGCGGAGGCATTGCAGTTAGCAGCATTTAGCAGCAGCAGCTGAGGAGGAGGGGCTTTCTTTGCAATAGAGAGAGCAAATAACATCAGCCATGTGTGATCAGCATGATTCTTCCCAATTTCTTCCCATTCATAACAGCACTTAAATTATGTTTCTAGTAGAAAGCATTGCAAATTTATTTCCAAGTGAATTGAAACCTTTATCTTAAAATGTATTGCAAACAGTCCAAAAAACGAAGCACGGAAGAATACAGCCAAATTATGGTTAGTTAGGGTTAAGCAAGGGATAATTGTGGGTTCAAGCAGACACATTTGTAACTATGTAACAATATAATTTAAAAAATACACGTACAGTATTGCCCTGGTGAAGCTAATATATTACCATTAAAAAAAATTTTTACCGAGTTAATTTGCACCAGCTCTGGAGGAGAGTGATAGTGGTGGACATAAGGTACACCAAAGGTCTTTAAATTAAGTTTGTTTAGGTGTACAATTGAGCAGACATGTACTGGCCATCGGAACTACTGGGAGTTTCCTGGGGGGCCGATTTTTATGCAGAGCTTGGTGGGAACGTGGCAGCAAACAGCGGTGGGGATTCATAGCTACATAATAAGGTTGAATAAAGACACCAGTCCATCCAATTGTCTCTATCCCTGCACATTCACATTGGTCACTACCTTCAAGGAGCCCACAATCTAAGGTCCCCATTCATATACTAGGGCCAATTTTGGACAGAAGCCAATTAACCTACATGCATGTCTTTGGAGTGTGGGGGGGGGGGGGGGGAAACTGGAGGAAACCCATGCAGGCACAGGGAGAACATACAAACTCCAGGCAGGTAGTGTCATGCTTGGGATTTGAACCATCGACCCTTCTTACTGCTAGGGGAGAGTGCTAACCACTACAGCACTGTGCCGCTCTTAGGAAATTCAGGGAAGGTGGCCAGTGAGGAGGGCAGTTAGATGTGAGAACCCAGAAGGTTGAAGAGCTCCTCCCCCTCCCTGACCACTGAAGAGGGGAATAGGAGCGGGTGCGGTTCCCAGAACCTTGATTCCTCCACCTCTTCTCTGCTCCAAGAACTGTGTGGCCCAGGCCAGAGGACAGGCAGACTGGGGGCCCAGAGGAAGAGAACATGCGGGAGACAGAGGCTGCCAAGGAGCTGCTGAAAGGAGCAGAGCAGCAAGAGCACCCCCAACAGGTACCCGGCATCCTACACATACAAGCCTGCACACACTGAGAAAGGGGGGGAGGAGCAGATGAGGGACTGCGGATAGGGACAGTGCTATGTGGTCTGTCCCAGCCCTCCCCTCTTTCTCTCAGCCCCCTGTCCCTCAGTTCTCCCCCTCTGTTTCTCAGACCCCCCTCTGTCTCCCAGTCCCCCCTCTTTCAGCGCCCTCTCTGTCTCCCAGTCCCCCCTCTTTCAGACTCCTCTCTGTCTCTCAGCCCTCCTGTCTCTCAGTGCCCTCCTCTGTCTCTCAGCCCCACCTCCATCTCTCAGACCCCCTTCTGTCTCTCAGCCCCCTCTGTCTTTCAGCCCCCCAGTCCTTCAGGCCTCCCCCTCTGTTTCTCAGACCACCCTCTGTCTACCAGTCCCCCCTCTTTCAGCCCCTCTCCGTCTCTCAGCCCCCCTGTCTCTCAGTACTCTCCTCTGTCTCTCAGACCTCCCTTCTGTCTCTCAGCCCCCCTCTGTCTCTCAGCTCCCCCTTGTCTCCCAGCCCCCCGTCTTTCACTCCCACCTCTCTCTCTTTCTCTCTCACACCCTCCCTCTCTCTCTCACCCTCTCATGATATACAATAACGAATATGGGGGCCTTTTTGTGGGCATGATTTATTTTATTTTTTTAAGGGGAGGGGGTGGGGGCAGCATTTTATTGAATTAAGGCGGGCCAGTCTGGATGAAGTCCAGGACCAACGTTTTGTCCCAGTTAAGCCCTGCATTTGATTATCAATATAAATTCTTACCAGTGGTTAGCCACTTGACAACTGGGCACTTAAACCCCCCTTGTGACCAGACCAATTTTCAGCTTTCAGTGGTCTCCCACTTTGAATGACAATTATTCAGTCATGCAATGCTGTACCCAAATAATTTTTTTGTCCTTTTTTTCATACAAATAGAGCTTTTTTGGTGGTATTGATCACCTCTGGGGGTTTTTTTGTTTGCGCTATAAATGAAAAGAAAATTTTGAAAAACAAAAAGCATGTTTCTGTGATAACATTTTGCAAATTATTAACTTTTCTTCATAAATTTTGGGCACAATTTATATTATCTTTGGTAAAAATAACCCAAATTAGTGGGTATTATTTGGTCTGTGTGAAAGTTATAGAGTCTACAAGTTGTGGTGCAAATGATAAAAAAAATTATCAAACCTGAAGTACTGGTGGCCTATCTCATTTCTTGTGACCCAACCAAGCCAGGAAAGTACAAATACCCCACAAATGACCCCTTTTTTGAAAGTAGACACTCAGTTTCCCACAATTCTTTGCAAAATTAGGATTTTTTTCCACAAAATTGTCAGTATAATAGGTTATTTCTCTCACGTGGCATGTGTATACCACAAATGATGCCCCAAAATACATTCTGCTACTCCTCCTAAGTATGGCGATACCACATGAGTGGGACTTTTTCATAACCTGGCCACATAGAGAGGCCCAACATGCAGGGAGCACCATCAAATGTTCTAGGAGCATAAATGACACATCTAACTTGTTGACTACCTATTACATTTTTGAAGGCCCTGGAGTACCAGGACAATGGAAATGCCCACAAAATGACCCCATTTTGGAAAGCTAACACCCCAAAGTATAATCTATGAAGCATAATGAGTCTTTTGAATGGTTCATTTTTCCAGAAGTTTTTGGAAGATGTGGAAAAAAAATGAAAACGCATTTTTTTTTTTTTACACAAAGTTGTCCATTTATAACATATTTCAAACCCATAGCATGTACATAGCAAAAATGACACCCCAAAATACATTCTGCTACTCCTCCTGAGTATGACAATACCACATGTGTGAGACTTTTACACAGCCTGGCCACATACAGAGGCACAATATTGAAATAGCACCTTCAAGGGTTTTAGGAACATAAATTACATATCTAATTTCTCAACCACCTATTACAATTTTGAAGGCCCTGGAGCACCAGGACAATGGAAATGCCCACAAAATGACCCCATTTTGGAAAGATAATACCCCAAAGTATAATCTATGAGGCATAATGAGTCTTTTGAATGGTTCATTTTTTCCAGAAGTTTTTGGAAAATGTGGGAAAAAAATGAAAGCGCATTTTTTTTTTTTACACAAAGTTGTCCATTTCTAAGATATTTCCAACACATAGCATGTACATAGCAAAAATGACACCCAAAAATACATTCTGCTACTCTTCCTGAGTATGGCAATACCACATGTGTGAGACTTTTACACAGCCTGGCCACATACAGAGGTCCAACATTGAAATTTTGAAGGCCCTGGAGTACCAGGACTAGGGATGAGCCGAACACCCCCCCCCCCCCCTGGTTCCATTCGCACCAAAACTTTCGAACGGACCGAAAATTTGTGTGAACTTTAGAACCCCATTGAAGTCTATGGGACTCGAATGTTCGAAATAAAAAGTGCTAATTTTAATGGCTAATATGCAAGATATTGTCCTAAAAAGGGTTTGGGGACCTGGCTCCTGCCCCAGGGGACATGAGTCAATGCCTAAAATGTTTTTAAAAATGGGAGCACTGATTTTAATGACGATTAAAGTGAAAAAAAATATTGAAATATTCCTTTAAATATCGTGCCTGGAGGGTGTCTATAGCATGCGTGTGAAGTGGCAAGTGTTTCCCGTGTTTAGAACATCTCCTGCACAAAATGACATTTAACGGAAAAAAAAGTAATTTAAAACTGCTTGCGGTTTTAATGTAATATCTGGTTCTGGCAATAAGGATGAAAATCATTAAGAAAAATGGCAAAGGTAGCCCCCCTGCCCATTACCAGACCCTTAGGGTCTTGTACGGATATTAAGGGAAACCCCGTACCCATATTAAAAAAAGGAAAGGCGTGGGGTCCCCAGGTCCTATATACTCAGAACAGGAGTATACAGGCGGTGCAAACAAGACAGGGACTGTGTAGGTTTGTTGTGTTAAGTAGAATCTGTTTGTAATTTTGAACTGGTACATTTTTAAAGTGTAGCTCCAGTCAAAAAATCTATTTTTAAGCTTTTAGGAAAACATAGGGAAGGGTTATGACCCCTGTATAATTTGTTTTGCCGTCCGTCTTTTTTCCTCTCACTTCCTGTTGTCTCCTTCCATTTGCAAGTAGGAGACGTTTGTAAGTTGGATGTTTGAAAGTAGGGGCCATTCCCTATGTGCTCTGCAGAAATGGGGGCCTAAGGTGTTGGTGTTGCCACAACACTGTAAGCCCTCAAAGTGACTCTTGCTGGAGTGCCCGGCTGTGAACGATTATATCAAGAATTGTGATTACATGCCATTGTTGAACAGTGGTAGAAAAATTGGGCCTTTGGTGGTTGTGGTGGTGGTGCTGGTGCCACAACACTGTAAGTCCTCACAGTTACTCTCGGTGGGCACAGGAACGGGCCCTGCTGGGAAATATTATATCAAGAATTGTAATTACATGCCTCTGTTAAACAGGGGCTGAAAAATTGGCCTTAGGCACTGCTTGCTGGTGCCACAATAACCTCTCCCATATACTCTAGTTGGAGTGCAGGAATGAGCCCTGCTGCAAAGCATTACATCAAAAATTGTATTACATGCCCCTGTTAAACAGGGGCTGAAAAATTGGGCCTATACACTGCAACCTCTACCATATACTCTAGTTGGATTGCAGGAATGAGCCCTGTTGCAAAGTATTACATCAAAAATTGCAATTACACGCCCCTGTTAAACAGGGGCTGAAAAATTGGGCCTTAGGCACTGGTGCCACGACACTGCAACCTCTCCCATATACTCTATTTGGAGTGCAGGAATGAGCCCTGCTGCAAAGCATTGCATCAAAAATTGTAATTACACGCCCCTATTAAACAGGGGCTGAAAAATTGGGCTGGTGGCATCACCCAGAACCAAAAATGTTCTTCCAAGATATCAGTGGAGGAGGAAGAGGATAGACAGTCAACTTAACAGGACAGTCACTCAGCATCAGCATAGGCAGTCTTGAAGGGATGTGATATTTTAAAAAAAATTATTCGGTTACATCAGCTTCAGGTGCTTGGTAGCTGGTGGTGATCCAAGACTGATTCATCTTTATGAAGGTCAGTCGATCAAACGAGTCGGTGGACAGGCACACCCTGTGATCGGCTACAAAGCCACCAGCAGCACTGAAGGTGCGTTCCAAAAAATGAACGCTGGATGCAGGACAGGCCAGTAGCTCAATTGCATACTGTGCAAGCTCTGGCCAGTGATCCATCCTCAAGACCATGTAAGCCAGAGGATTTTCGGTGGGAAAGGTGTCCAAGTCTGACCTTGCCCCTAGGTATTCCTGCACCATGTAAATCAGACGCTGGCGATGGTTGATGGAACCGATCATACCTTGGGGCTGCGGACTAAAAAATTGTCTGAACGCATCGGTCAGATGGCCACCTTCTCCACCGCTCCTTCTGACCGAAGCCTCAGCAACACGTTGTCCAGGACCAGGAGTTTGTAACCTCCCAGTCTTTGGGAACGCGTTGCACAGACCTTTCTGCAAGGCCTCCCGGAGATGTCTCATCCTCTGCTCCCTCTGCAGCGGCAAGATAAGGCTGGCAAACTTACCCTTGTACCGTGGATCAAGGAGAGTGGCCAGCCAGTAATGGTCCCTCTCCTTGATCCTAATAATATGAGGATCCTTCCGCAGGCTTTGCAAGATCAGGGAGGCCATGCAGCGTAGGTTAGCTGAGGCATTCAGTCCGGAGTCCTCTGGGTCACTAAGGACAACATGATCCGCAGCTACCTCCTCCCAGCCACGTACAAGTCAACAGGTTTCTTGGGACTGTAAATCATCCCTACAAGACTGCTGCTGCCGATGCTGAGTGCCAGGCTCCACCTCCATGCTGACACAATCATCCTCCTCATCATCCTCTTCCTGTGTGATGGGTGGCACAGCAGGAACACTGTCTGGATAAAGGGGGCCTTGAGAGGCAAGGAAGTCCTCCTCTTCCTGCCTCTGTTCTGCCTCAATTGCCCTGTCCATTATTCCACGCAGCGTATGCTCCAACAGGTGGACAAGAGGTACAGTGTCACTGATGCATGCACTGTCACTGCTCACCATCCTTGTGGCCTCCTCAAACAGTGGCAGGACAATGCATGCATCCCTGATCATGCCCCCATGGCGTGGTGAGAAAAAACCGAGCTCCCCTGACCCTGTCCTGGTGCCGTAGTCACACAGGTACTCATTGATGGCCCTGTGCTGTGTGTGCAGCCGCTGCAGCATGGCCAACATGGAGTTACACCTGGTGGGCATGTCACATATAAGGCGGTTCTTGGGCAGGTTCAACTCTTTTTGGAGCTCAGCCAGCCGAGCACTGGCATTAACTGATTGGTGGAAATGCACACAGACTTTCCTGGCCTGCTTCAGGACATCCTGTAAGCCCGGGTACCTGCCCAAGAACCGCTGAACCACCAGGTTAAGGACGTGAGCCACACAGGGCACATGGGTCAGTTGTCCCTGTCAGAGGGTGGAGAGGAGGTTGGTGCCATTGTTGCAAACCACCATTCCTGGCTTAAGCTGGTGTGGCGTCAACCACCTCTCGGCCTGCCCTTGCAGAGCTGACAAAGTATCTGCCCCAGTGTGGCTCCTGTCCCCCAAACAAACCAGCGAAAGCACGGCATGGCATCGGTTTTTCCTGCGTACTTGCGTAGCCCCTTAAACACCTACGGAGCACCGCTGGTTCCAAGGACAGAGCACTGGAAGAGGCCATGGAGGAAGAAGATGAGGACGAGGTGAAGGAGAGAGGTGTGTCACAACCAGTGGTAGCATTTTGGAGCCGTGGTGGCAGAACAACCTTCAACACTACTGTACCTTGTCCTGCATCCTTCCCAGCTGCCAAAAGAGTGACCCAATGGGCCGTGAAAGACAGGTAACGTCCCTGTCCATGCCTGCTGGACCATGAGTCAGCAGTAATATGCACCTTACCGCTAACCACCCTGTCCAGTGAGGCAAGGACATTGCCTTCCACATGCCAGTAGAGAGCCGAACTCGCCTTCCGTGAGAAAAAGTGGCGTTTGGGGACCTGCCACTGAGGAACCGCACATTGCACAAACTCACGGAAGGGGGCCGAGTCTACCAACTGAAAAGGCAGCAGTTGAAGTGCTAGCAATTTAGCCAAGATAGCATTCAACCACTGGGCATGTGGATGGCTGGGAGTGAACTTCTTTCTACGGTCCAGCAGCTGGGGCAGGGAAATTTGCCTGCTACAATCAGACGTGGGTGTACTGCTAGCAGAGTGCCCGCAAGCACTTGGCTGTGACACACCTAATTCTACACCTTCATTCCTCTCAGTGCAGGTTTCAGAGAGGACTGAAGGTCTAGTGGGGTTGGAGATCCCAACTGATGAGGAGCAAGGAGAGGTCTGCTTTGTTCTTTGGTGTGGGTCTTTGAGGTAAACTTGCCAATGAGCTGCATGGCAGGTCAACATATGTCTGGTCAAGCATGTGGTGCCCAAGTGGCTGATGTTTTGGCCACGCGAGATACGCTTGAGACATATGTTGCAAATAGCAGTGGTGCAATCTAATGCACTCATCTCAAAAAAGCCCACACCAAAGAACTTCTGGAATAACGTGCAGAAGCAGCGCCCTGCACAGGTGGAGCTCTGCGGTGTGATTCAGTCAGTGTGCTGCCCCTAAGCTGGCCCCGGAGGGCATCCTGCCTCATTGGAGATGTGCCTCCTCCTCCTCCTCTCTCCTACCAGGAACCCACGTGGAGTTAGTGCCCTCATCATCCCCTACATCTTCATCACTGGAGCAAACCTGGCAGTATGCTGCAGCTTGTGGAACATGACTGCTAGATTGTTGTCCTTCTTGAGCATCCCCTCTCTCTGCGCTCACGCTACTGCCTTGCTCTAGCTGAGTATCATCATCAGAACCTACAAAACACTGGGAATCCTCCTGGAGCATGTACCCAACACTGTTCTCAAACAGTTCGGGGGACTCCGCAGGAGTACGTGGTGGGTCTAGGGAAGGAGTCACTGATGATGATATTGAGACGAGGGAAGAGAATGCGTTGGCAGCTGCTTTGCTAGTACCCTGAGCCTGGGTGAGAGAGGATGAGGTTTGATTGCCCTCTTTTATTGGCTCGTGCCAGTCTGCCTCTCCTTGTTGGCCTTCCAGACATGGTACTGGCCTGCAGGGAGATGGGAAAACCAGCAATTGGGTAGTGTATATTGTGTTGGAGGCACAAAACACCCACTAACTCCTGCAGATGCCTTTATTATAGAACACCAGCAATAAAGGGTAGATACAGGTGTATATTGTGCTGTGCTGGAGGCACACAACACCCACTAACTCCTGCAGATGCCTTTATTATAGAACACCAGCAATAAAGGGTAGATACAGGTGTATATTGTGCTGTGCTGGAGGAACACAACACCAACTAACTCCTGCAGATGGCTTTATTAGAGAACACCAGCAATAAAGGGTAGATACAGGTGTATATTGTGCTGTGCTGGAGGCACACAACACTCACTAACTCCTGCAGATGCCTTTATTATAGAACACCAGCAACAAAGAGTACATATAGGTGTATACTGTGCTGTGCTGGAGGCACACAACACCCACTAACTCCTGCAGATGCCTTTATTATAGAACACCAGCAATAAAGGGTAGATACAGGTGTATACTGTGCTGGAGGCACACAACACCCACTAACTACTGCAGATGGCTGTATTAGAGAACACCAGCAATAAAGGGTAGATACCGGTGTATACTGTGCTGTGCTGGAGGCACACAACACCAACTAACTCCTGCAGATGGCTCAATTCGAGAACAGCAATATAGGTAGCTACAGGTGTATACTGCGCTGGAGGCACACAACACCCACTGACTACTGCAGATGGCTCAATTAGAGAAGAGCAATATAGGTAGCAATATAGGTAGCTACAGGTGTATACTGCACTGGAGGCACACAACTAACTCCTGCAGATGGCACATGGCTCAATTAGAGAAGAGCAATAAAGGGTAGATACATGTGTATTCTGCTGTGAAGGCACACAGACAACACCCAGTCACCCACTAACTCCTGCAGATGGCAGATGGCTCAATTAGAGAACAGCAATAAACGGTAGATACAGGTGTATTCTGTGGTGAAGGAACACAGACAACACCCAGTCACCAACTAACTGCTGCAGATGGCAGATGGCTCAATTAGAGAACAGCAATAAAGGGTAGATACAGGTGTATTCTGCGGTGAAGGCACACAGACAACACCCACTAACTCCTGCAGACGCCGGAACACTACACAAGGCCACCGCGCTGGCGGCCTTATATAGTGTGGGGCGTGTACTACACAGCTTGAGCTATAATTGGCCCCAAGCATCCTGCCTGTGGCCAATCGTGGCTCTCCTCGCTGCCGTGATTGGCCAAGCATGCAGGGTCACAGTGCATGCTTGGCCAATCATGAGCCAGCAATGCACGATTATAATAATAATAATTTAGTGAAGTATGGTAATGGTGGAAACAGTCAACTATGAAGAGGCCTGGTTGGGAAGGACATTGGGGACAATCTCACTCCTCCTTTGGAGCAGACCCAGCATTTTTTCTGCCGTTTTTGGCCTGTTGGTTTGGGTGGGATTTTTTCGGGAAAGTGGTGTTAGGAGAGTCTGCTAATCATATTAGATCAAATGGTTTCTGGTGGGCCGTTTGGGAATACAAGGGCAGTGGTGATTTCCTCCTGGTAGCAAAGGAAGGATTTAGGGCTTTCAGTGGATTTGTGATGAATAACTTAGCTGTTGTATATGGCTAAATTAAACAAATAAATGGAAACTTTTTTATACCACTGGTATTTATCTTGTGGCAAGGTAGGATTAGAGCATTTGGTCATTGAAGTCGACACCCCCCATGAACATGTTGTATTCATATATACATGTTGGCTTTTGGACTTGGCCATTCCTCCTGGTGATCTCCACGAAGGTATTATTGTGGATCGATGAAAGAACATATACATCCCTTCTTTCCCTCCACTTCACAGCCAGAATTTCCTCATTCCGTAAGCTCGCCATATCCCCTCTTCTTAGCTTCTTATTGACGAGGCTTTGAGGAAAGTCCTTCCAATTCTTCCTTACAGTGCCACATACTGGAGTGTTCTTTCTGTGAAGGTTGCAGAACAGGGGCAAACTAGTATAAAAATTGTCCACATACAAATGGTAGCCTTTCTCCAGGAGTGGGTTTATGAGTTCCCAAACTACTTTCCCACTTGATCCAATGTATTCTGGGCAATTAGGGGGATGCAGCTGGGTGTCCTTCCCTTCGTATACCATGAAGGCATAGGTACATCCTGTAGCTCGGTCGCACAACTTGTACATCTTCACCCCATAGCGGGCCCTTTTGGTGGGAATAAATTGTTTTATGCCCAGCCTGCCAGTAAATTTGACAAGGGACTCATCCACGCATATGTGTTGGTCTGTGGTAAACAACTGGGGGAAGATATCAGAAATATAATTGAGCAGTGGCCGAATTTTATAAAGATTGTCAAAATTTGTGTCATTTCGGGGGGGGCACTGGTTATTATCTTGTAGGAATCTCATAATCATGAGATATCTGGTCCTGGGAATTACTGAAGAAAAGATAGGCATGTGGTGGATGGGGAGGGTAGACCAGTACGAACATAAAACTTTTTTTTGGTTAGTCCCATACAGAATGTGAGGCCCAACATTTTTTTAAACTCCTCCACTGTTAGGGCTCTCCACTTGTAGGGATGGGCATAATAGGACGTTGGATTACTTGCTATAAATTGTTGGGCATATAGGTTGCACTGGGCCACAACTGATGCAAGCATGTCCTCAGTAAAAATAAGGTTGAAAAAATCGATTGGTGAACAATTTTCTGTGTCCACCTGGACCCCTGACTGGGCAGTAAAAGGGGGAATGATAGCTTCTCCTGAATTGGGAGGAAGCCATAAGGGGTTCTGAAGGGAATAGGGAAGACTGGCATGGGACCTAACCTTTTGGGACTGAGGTGACACCCCACTGGTACATAGCCTTTGCAGAGGTACTGCGGTGCTGGTGAATGGCACTGTGGGGCTGGTGGATGGCATTGTTGTGCTGGTGGATGGCACTGCCTCCTCACCAGTACACTTTCATCTAGCAGCGGACTCTCATCCTCCTCTGAGGGTGTCAGTGTTCCACTGCTTGGGACAGGCTTGTAATCCACGTCAGACTCAGAATCCGAATATGAGGAATCGGAAGCGGAGAGCTCCCCGTTGCTCTCGTCGGCCGCAAGAATATTGTATGCCTCCTTGGCTGACAATAATCTTTTAGACATTTTCACAAATGGTATTACGTGGCACTGATGATACGTGACACTGGCAGATTGCACTGGTGACAGATGGCACTGATGTGGCAGGTGACACTGATGTGGCAGGTAACACTGACAGATGACACTGATGTGACAGGTGACACTGATGTGGCAGGTGACACTGACAGGTGACACTGATGTGGCAGGTGACACTGACAGGATGGCAGTGATGACAGATGGCACTGACAACAGATGGCACTGATATGTGGCACTGATGGCACTAGGAGATGGCACTGGTGACAGCTGGCACTAATGACATGTGACACTGGCATATTACGTGGCACTGAGGACACGTGGCACTGATGTTGCACTGATGACACATGGCACTGATGTGGCACTGATTAAACGTGGCATTGATGTGGCAGATGACACTGATGTGGCAGGTGACACTGACAGGTGACACTGATGTGGCAGGTGACACTGAGAGGTGGCACTGATGTGGTAGGTGACATTGACAGGTGGCACTGATGACAGATGGCACTGAGATGGCACTGATAGATGGCACTGATGACAGATGGCACTGTGACACTAACAGTGATGAGCACTGTGGCACTGTATGGGCACTGATGTGTTTTCTGTACTTCACTCACTGTAACTGGTACTCATAGATCCTCTCTCTCCTCACACGGTCTCTGTTTGAGGAGAGAGAGTCGGCAATGAGAGATGATCTCATATATTTACACTTGAGATCATCTCTCACTGGTAGCTCCAATCGCGCTGTAAATGGCCACTGTGATTGGCTATTTACAGCCAACTGCGACTGGCTGTGTCCAAGGGACACGGCCAGCACAGAACTTCCCCGATGCGCGCCCTTGGGAACCCGGCTTTCTTCCTTTATTAAAGGGGGCTCCCAGATTCCGATAAGCCCCTCGCCCGCAGACCCCGACAACCAACGGCCAGGGTTGTCGGGAAGAGGCCCTTGTCCTCATCAACATGGGGACAAGGTGCTTTGGGGTGGGGGAGCCGCGCAGCCCCCCCTTCCCCAAGGCACCCCCCATGTTGAGGGCACGCGGCCTGGTACGGCTCAGGAGGGGGGCTGCTCGCTCGTCCCCCCCTTTCCTGGCCGGCCAGGTAGCATGCTCGGACAAGGGTCTGATGTGGACCTGGGGGGAACCCCACGCTGATTTTTTTTCGGCGTTCCCATTTAAGTCCATACCAGGCGGCGGGGCCAGCGACGTCTCCTTCGCGGGCCCCGCCTACCTGGAGACGCGCTCAAAATGAGCGGACTTTCCTCCGCGTGCATGGGCGAGTCCATTCATTTCAAAAGTAGGGCGGATAGTACGGCGGACTTAGTACGCCGTATTAGTCCGCTGAAAAAGTGCCGTGTGTGGGCAAGTAGCCCGTTCGGAAAGTCCGACGGACAGTCTGGAGGGAAGTCCGCCAGACTAAGTCCGTCGGACAGATGGCTACGTGTGTACGCGGCATAAATCAAACAATCTATTCAAATCGACTTTTTTATTAACAAAGGGCCTTTTTTTTCAACTTTAGCTGCTTCACTTTGTTTAAAAAATTTTACATTTTGACAGCTTTCAGAGTTTGTAAAGACCCCCACCCCGGCAAACCATACATTTTCTGAAAATACAGGACCAATAGAAAAAGAGGATGGTGCTGTTACCTTCCATCCCTGTATATCCCATGAGAGTTGTGCAAAACAATATATTCAATAAAATTACATGAATTGTACACAAACACACAATTCTTTCTACATCTAAAAGATAAAAGTATATTGAGTTAATAGATAGCAAATATTTGTAAATTTTAAATACTGCCTTATTGCAAAACTATCTAACTTAAAGTGGAGCTCTGCTCAAAAGGGAGGGGGGCTCCATCCGTCTGCCCCCCCCCCCCCCCGCTGCCCCATTTGGTATCTTTTGAGGCAAGGAGGGAGCGGGTACTTGGTTTTGACTGGTACCCACTCCCATTCACGGCTCAATTTGCTGCAAACTTAATTTTTAAACAAAATACTTAATGGGATAGGTTACCTTTAACAATTTTTGCAGTCCATTTAATAAAGGTGATTTTGATGTCAATAAAATTTTGTTTTTGGTAAGCCAGTTGTCTTCTTTCTAATATTTTAACTTTAATATTTAACTTTAACTTTAATATTCTAAATTTTATTTATATTCTCCTTCTTATAAATTATGCTGTTTGCCCTACACTAATATTTAAAGTGCAATAAAGCCCTCCTTTCATAATATGATTGTGTTGTTTGTTAAATTGCCACATAACTATAATATGTCCACTATATTACTGGTTTTATAAAGAGAAACATACAGTTGTTTAGCAAGTTTCATTGCATTTCTCTACATAATCATTGACATTATCTTTCTACAAAGTTGGAAAGCCTGGGATCTGGACCATAACTTATTATATACAGATCAATGTTTAGAGAGCCTACCTTTGTGGAAATTTAACTCAAATTAAACTTTAATATTCCATACACTTACATATTTCTGTCTCCAATTGTGTTCATAGTCAAGTTTAATCAGGATTTAATTCCCTAACCTTGGTTGAAATTATTTCCATTATTTCCATTTGTTATACTTTGCTGGGAAATTAATCTAGAGAAAGTCTCATTCCAATGCCAAGAGCACCTACACTGCCCTATGCTAAATGTTATGTGAGAGAGTAATGTCAGTGATGTAATGATGAGAGAATGTAATTATGAGAGAATTCAGCAACTATACAGCAAAACGCATGGAACCTAAAATATCACATTCATTTTAGCCAAGCAAGGACATATAGAATGTTTAGTATACATAATAACAACATTGCAGAAAACTTCAATTCATCTCATGTCATCACATATTACAAAAACTGCTGAAATGTTGGCAAGAAGGCAATACCTTAAAAACGCTAGATCTCAGTTAATATGTCCTGATAACCTGCCCCTTTTTCTATATTTTTTTCACATCTACAAACTATAGTTCAATGTAAATAGGATACAAGCATGTTTGTAAATTACTCTATTGCTAAGGATTACTATGTACTGACCATATTAAATATATAGTGATATATTAAAAAAGAAAAGAATCGCGCTAGGTGTGGAATAAACAATACATAAATAAATGAATAAATAAACCGCAAAGGATACCCTGCAGCTAAGCCCTATAACCCCGATATAGGGCACAAAGAAATATAAATAAGACAAAAAATGCAGCACTGGGTAATAAGATGCAAGTGATTATGAATAAAAACCGTGATTATATAAAGGTGTGTTCTAAATAATCAAGTAATCAAATGTAGGAGATCCCTGAGATCATTTAAGCAATGTTTTCCCGGGACTTTGTGGGATCATGGACATTCATGTATTAATTTTATAGCGCAGCTTTTCTGATTTTAAGTAATCAAATATATTGTGAACCTGCTGGTACCTTTTTTTGAATAAATTAGTCAAAGGTATCTCTGCACTATTGGAGTCTTTTTTTCTCCTTATAACTTTTTGATGAAATCCATTGGGTGACTACATCCCACTGGTGGAAGGAAACGTCCATTGATGCGCAGTGATCATCTCCTGACAGAAGCACCTTTGAAACCACTTTCCACAGACGTTGGACAGTTACCTGTGAGGACAGTCGGTGGTACTTCAACAGCAAGCCTTCTGTTCTACTAAGCCTTATGTGACCCCCCTGAACAAGGGTGATCTCTGGCTTTTTGGTAAGCCTCCATTGCTTATTCCTAGGTGACGGGCTGCACTAATGGTGTAAACGTATCATTTGGATTTCATTTGTGAACACTTCTTTGTTGGATTATTTCACCCATGAACTGTTTTTGCGTTTGATACACGTGTTTGTTGCTTATGGATTGATCATATTTACACATATGGACTATTATGATTTTTTTTGATTACTTGATTATTTAGAACACACCCTTATAAAATCACATTTTTTATTCATAATCATTTGCATTTTATTACCCAGTGCTGCATTTTTTGTCTATTTATATAGTGATATATGGTTGGTAAGGCTGAATTAAGACACTCGTCCATCCAGTTCAACCGTAGTATAAGTGAGTGAATGTGCTAAATTCATAAAGTTTATGAATTTAGTTTATATAAAATTTGTGGTTTAATTATATCTTTTTAAAACTACCTTATTTAGGCCTCTGTGGAGTTTTCATTTTTGATGGTCTGAGCTGACCAGTGTCTCTAAATTGAAATGTTTCTATTCATGTATTTTAAAAAACTTTGTATGTATAAAATTTGATGGTTATGGATTGTTTTCCTTTTGTCCAGTCGAAATTTTGGTCTTACAATCTATGTGAGATACTTTGATTGATATTGGTTGAATTATCTAGATCAGACGAGCCATATGAACACCCAAGGCGCTTCTTTGTGGGTTGTTCTTTAATTCCCACAGAGGGCACCATTTTTGTCATCATTAAGGCGGGATCCATGCGCCGTCGCATAATATGATGGCGTATTGGTACATTTATATCCAACAGGCATTGACCACTCTGTGACCCCATAATTGGATAGTCAATTAATAACTAATTTTGGCATCTTTACCACCTAGTACTATTTTGGTTGGTATCGTTAAGTCATCTTTTGTAAACTGCGTTCATTTGTGGTTTTGTTTTAAAAATTGGACACCCAAGGCGCTTCTCTGTGGGTAGTTCTTTAATTCCCACAGAGGGAGCCATTTTTGTCATCATTAAGGCGGGATCCATACGCGTCACATAATACGATGGCGTATTGGTCCATTTATATCCAACAGGCATTGACCACTCTGTGACCCCATAATTGGATAGTCAATATTAGCTAATTTTGTCATCTTTACCACCTAGTACTATTTTGGTTGGTATCTTTAAGTCATCTTTTGTAAACTGCGTTTGTTTGTGGTTTTGTTTTAGTTGTTAATTTTTTGGCGGTTTTGTTTCCGGGTCACAGACTGATCTTAATTTCCTGTTTGTGGCTAGGGATGAGCCGAACACCCCCCTGTTCGGTTCGCACCAGAACCTGCGAACAGACCTAAACTTCGTGTGAACTTTAGAACCCTATTAAAGTCTATGGGACTCGAACGTTCACAATCTAAAGTGCTCATTTTAAAGGGTAATATGCAAGTTACTGTCCTAAAAAGTGTTTGGGGACCTGGGTCCCGCCCCAGGGGACATGGATCAATGCAAAAAAAAGTTTTAAAAACAGCCGTTTTTTCAGAAGCAGGGATTTTAATAATGATCAAAGTGAAACAATAAAAGTGTAATATTCCTTTAAATTTCGTAGCTGGGGGGTATCTATAGTATGCCTGTGAAGAGGCGCATGTTTCTGGTGCTTAGAACTGTCCCTGCACAAAGTGTCATTTGTGCAGGAAAAAAAGTCTTTTAAAATCACTTGCAGCTAAATTGTCGGCTCCCCGTAATACAGAGAACACTCAATGAGTGTTCTCTGTATTAGCCGACAATTCATTCATTCATTGATAAAAAATAAAAAAAAAGCGTGGGGGTTCCCCTAAATATCCATACCAGACCCTTCAGGTCTGATATGGATATTAAGGGGAACCCCGCATCAAATTTAAAAAATAATTGACGTGGGGGTCCCCCTAAAAATCCATACCAGACCCTTTATCCGAACATGCAACCTGGCAGGCCGCAGGAAAAGAGGGGGGACGAGAGAGCGGTCCCCCTCCCTCCTGAACCGTACCAGGCCACATACCCTCAACATTGGGAGGATGCTTTGGGGGTCTGTGACCCCTCAAAGCACCTTGTCCCCATGTTGATGAGGACAAGGGCCTCATCCTCACAACCCTGGCCAGTGGTTGTGAGGGTCTGCGGGTGGGGGGCTTATCAGAATCTGGAAGCCCCCTTTAACAAGGGGACCCCCAGATCCCGGGCCCCCCCCGTTTGAAATGGTAAGGGGGTACAAAAGTACCCCTACCATTTCACAAATAAACTGTAAAAAGGGTTAAATAAGACAAACACACTTTTGAAAAATTCCTTTATTAAAAATAAAAAAAATAAAAAAAAGATTCCAGCGGTGCTAATCCACTCTTGCTATCCAGCGACGGATCTCCGGGGTCCAGCGATGGATGATCATATCCAGCGACGGGGGATCTCTCAGTCCAGCGCTGTCCATACATCCGTCTTCTGTCTCCAGTGCGGAGACACTGCGGAGATCCCAGCGCTGACGTTTCTTATATTAGGAGGGCGGGGCCACCCGTCACCTGACCCCGCCTCTCTGACGCTGGAGAGGGAAGCCAGGGGTTCCCCAGTGACCTGTGGGTGACCCCGCCCCCTCTGATGTAACGCAGGTTTCCGTTACATCAGAGGGGACGGGGTCACCCATACGTCACTGGGGAACCCCTGGCTCCCTTCACCACATCAGAGGGGGCGGGGTCAGGTGACGGGTGGCCCCGCCCTCCTAATATAAGAAACGTCAGTGCTGGGATCTCCGCAGTGTCTCCGCACTGGAGACAGAAGACGGATGTATTGACAGTGCTGGACTGAGAGATCCCCCATCGCTGGATATGATCATCCATCGCTGGACCCCGGAGATTCGTCGCTGGATAGCAAGAGTGGATTAGCACCGCTGGAATCTTTTTTTTATTTTTTTTATTTTTAATAAAGGAATTTTTCAAAAGTGTGTTTGTCTTACTTAACCATTTTGACACTTTCTTTGTGAAATGGTAGGGGTACTTTTGTACCCCCTTACCATTTCAAACAGGGGGGGGCCCGGGATCTGGGGGTCCCCTTGTTAAAGGGGGCTTCCAGATTCTGATAAGCCCCCTACCCGCAGACCCTCACAACCACCGGCCAGGGTTGTGAGGATGAGGGCCGTGTCCTCATCAACATGGGAACAAGGTGTTTTGAGGGGTCACAGACCCCCAAAGCATCCTCCCAATGTTGAGGGTATGTGGCCTGGTACGGTTCAGGAGGGAGGGGGGCCCGCTCTCTCGTCCCCCCCTCTTTTCCTGCGGCCTGCCAGGTTGCGTGCTCGGATAAAGGGTCTGGTATGGATATTTAGGGGGACCCCCACGTCAATTTTTTTTTTTAATTTGACACGGGGTTCCCCTTAATATCCATGTCAGACCTGAAGGGCCTGGTAATTGAATTTAGGGGAACCCCCACGCTTTTTTTTTTATCAATGAATGAATGAATTGTCGGCTAATACAGAGAAGACACATTGAGTGTTCTCTGTATTACGGGGAGCTGACAATTTAGCCACAAGTGATTTTAAAAGACTTTTTTTCCTGCACAAATGACACTTTGTGCAGGGACAGTTCTAAGCACCAGAAACATGCGCCCCTTCACAGGCATACTATAGACACCCCCCAGCTATGAAATTTAAAGGAATATTACACTTTTATTGTTTCACTTTAATCATTATTAAAATCACTGCTCCTGAAAAAACGGCCATTTTTAAAACTTTTTTTTGCATTGATCCATGTCCCCTGGGGCAGGACCCAGGTCCCCAAACACTTTTTAGGACAGTAACTTGCATATTACCCTTTAAAATTAGCACTTTAGATTTCTCCCATAGACTTGTATAGGGTGTTCCGGCTTTTCGAATTTGCTGCGAACAGCCCAAATTGTTCACTGTTCGCTGAACAGGTGAACAGGCAATGTTCGAGTAGAACATGAGTTCGACTCGAACTCGAAGCTCATCCCTATTTGTGGCGTTTATCCGCTACGACGCCTGTTCCATTTTCCATTACAGGCGTCACTGTTAGCGCGATTGTGTCACTTCTGGCACACGGGCATCACTTCTGGCACGACGGCGCCCATATGGTGACAGTCAGAGTGTCCTCACCTTGTGTTTGGCACCATTGTTTTGGCGCCAAACAAGGTGGAGAGGGCTATAAAGGGCTAGGATCATCAGTCTGCATGGCTGACACATAAGAGAGGGAGTTGCATGAATAGGTAAGACATTTTTCAATTGGATGTTTTCCCCTTTTTATTTGTGATGAACAAAATGTATTCCTTCTATATTCAGCATACCTATCTTTTATACAATGGATTGGTCTCTTTTTATTTTTTATTTTTAGTGTGGGTACCCCGGTATTTTTATACTGGCAGGGCCCCCCCTTATTTCGGACCTCCTTTTGGATTAGGGGTGCGTGAACAGGATTTTTTCAGGTAACAACTTTATTTAATCCCATATGGTGATCTTGGGGCTTGAATTTTTTGTCTGTGTCTATGTTTTTTTACATCCAAAAGGTTTTTCCTGTTTTCACCACCAAATTAAAGTTTATTGGAGTTCCTGTAAAAAGGTTTCCATCGGAAGTGAGGCTATTTAAATCTTATCTATATATGGGAGGTAAATATTTTATTGAGTGGGCCATGCAGATTATATTTTTAGGGATCATTGGTATATCTGTTGTACTCATTTATTTTTGATCTATTCCAACAGATGTCCTTGTGTGTAATATACCCCTCTCTATGGTATCATCATATGATCTTTTGTTTTTATTCAACCTTGAGTGGAACATTTGTATTAGGATTTTCAACAGGAGTGCACAGGTCAGCTTCAAAGTCATGTTGTATCTTCATGATAGCCCATGTGGGGGGTAAATTGTAATGTATTTATCAGTGTCTTTATACTTGTTTTTTTGATTGTCTCTTTTTATTTCAGTGACTATTTGTTTATGCGAGATTAAAAAGTTCTCCTGAAGAAGCCTTATGATGTACGACGAAAGATGTTGAGATATATCCGCATTGCAATTATATATATTGATTCTTTGCTATATGGTTGTATCAAATTTCAATTATGTATTTTGTAATTTGTATTAAAATGTATATATTTTTATATAATTTGGTGTAGTTATGCTTTAAAAGTCCCATAGAAACGTGGTATTCATTGGATGGTCAATGGGATGTGGCGCTAAAAGTTATTTTCAGAATTTCAGCTCTTATAAAAGCTTTCTCCTTGGTGTACAAATACAGAGCTTTTCTCTGAGTACAGAACACTTTGCTCAATTATATGTATGGAAGGATTTTATTTGTATATGGTATTTGGAATCATATGTTAATAGTTATCATACTTTGAGAACATTTCTAAAATTATTAAATTAACAGTTACTATTCTGCATTTGAAAAATAAGTTTTATTTTTTTTATTTATTTAGTATATGACCACCTACCCCCTTCTCATATTTTCCTTCTTATTCTTTTAAGCCTTGATCTATTATTTTATCCTTTACTCCAGTTAACTAAAATATCAATTTAGTATGCTTTCCATATCTAACTTTACCTTGGGGTTCCATAATATTTTTATTTATTCATAAAAAATATTATGTGGGATCTATCTTAAATTATTATCATTGATTTACTAAAGGAATGGAAAAATAAAGATGTAAACCAGAGCTAAATGCTCATTGTGAGCTGTCTGCCCATACATTGTACAGGCAGGCAGTTTCACACTGACAGGAAGAATCAGTGGACTACCACAGTGCTCAACAGTGCCGTGGTAGTTCATTGAGAACTACAAGACCACAACCGCAAAGGATTTTGGTACTTGCTGTTCATTCATTCAGAGAACTCTCTGAATGAATGACGCAGCTGTGTGGGTGGAACTCTTTTAAAAAAATTACAGCTGATACGGGGTACTTCTCCCCATACTGCTGTCACACAGAGAGCTTGGATCGCTGAGCAACTGTGCAAAAAATGGATGGAACATGTAACATGTTCCTGAAGCTGAACCTAGCCTTTAAATACAAAAGGGGAGATAGGAGATATCCCTGTCTTGTTCAATTTCAGATATTAAACTAAAAAAATAACTGTTTACACAGAAACTTGCTGGTAAAGATGAATAAAGGGCTAAGATATTCCTAAACCCAATTTGGAGGAACATGTGTTTGAAAAACGGCCTTTTCTATGTCTACAGATAAAAGGTACATGGAAAGTTTCATCACTTGGGCATGATGCATTATGCCGCGTACACACGAGCGGACTGTATGGCGTACTTAGTTCGTCATACAATCCGATGGACAGTCCGTCGTACTTTCCACTGAACGGACTTGACCACACACGGATGCACAAACAGTCCGTTGAAAGCTTGCGCTATGACGTGTACAGCACGTACGACGGGACTAGAAATAGGAAGTCCAAGACACAGCAAAGCACCCTTCCGCCGTGTAAATCCTTTCTGGGCATGCGCCATTCTTAGTCCGTCGAACTAGCATACTGACGACCGTATTGTCCGCTGAAACCAAAGTACGACGGACAGAATTTAGAAAAAAACGAAATTCTTAGTACGCCGGATTGCACGCTGAAAAAGTCAGCTGAAGCCCACACACGAGCGGATTGTCCGCTGAAATGTGTTTCGACGGACTAAGTACGCCATACAGTCCGCTCGTGTGTACGCGGCATTAAGAGCAGTGTTTTAAGAGTATTACCCTTTGCTTCTTAACTCTGAAGAAAACTCACTTATCCATATGAATCATATGAGGTAGGAGAGGCTGCACCTGACTCACAATCAATTTAGAGTACAATTTAGGATCAATCCCTATTAGTGATATGGGTTAACAGTTGGAACATAATGTTTGGTCCTTATTTGGTTTAAGAATAAGCGGCATCATGTGAAATGTTTTTAATAGGTGTTTGTTTACTCTACAGAGGTTAAAACCTCAGAAAAACATCTTAAAGAATATGTAAACCCAACATTTCATATTCCCAATATGTACCTGCTGTACCATGTACTTGCATGAGGAAGTATCCTGTTCTCTTTGTATTGCTTCCTTTGTGTAAAATTTCTGGTGTTCCTTCCAGTCCCTCTTATTTCCTAATAAAACTGACTACACCAAGCAGGAAAACACACCATGGTCAGTTCTCTAGATCTGCTGGGAACTTGGTTTGCTCTCTTCCAATGATCAGACTTACCCTGACACAGCTCCCGTGCACAGCCTTTCATTGGGAAGTTCAGTGTGCTGTTGCTTCTCCTTCCCCAGCTCTTATGAAGTTAAGAACAGGGGATAGGTGATCTTTATTTTAAACTGAATGGATTGTTTTACAATCACTTTTAAATTGTGGGAAATATAGAAAATATGTATACGTTGCTGTGTGAGTTTAAAAAAGGCTCTTCATCTGGGTTTATTCTTATGCCGCGTACACACGATCAGAATTTCGGCCAGCAAAGGACAGATGAGAGCTTTTCATCAGAAAATGCGACTGTATGCTCCATCAGAATTTAGCTGGCCGAATTCCTGCCAGCAAAAATTTGATAGCATGTTCTCAATTTTCCCGATGGAAAAACTTTCTATCGGAAATTCCGATCATGTGTATGTGACATTAAAGGAATCTGGGTGAAATAGGATTGGCGTTCTTACATTAGAACTTTGAAAAAACACTTCAAGCCTAAGTTTAGTCAAAAGGGTGTTTAAAGGTGTTTACAAATCAGAACAAGGGCCATTACTTACAATCAATGTGATGTGTCCCTTGTGCTGTACAATTAGTTCAAATCTTCCATTCTCTAACAGGACCTGTCATATGCACTCATCAAGGGTGCAGACTATGCCCGACCTTTCCGCCATTTATAGAAAGTGTACTATAGCTTCTATGCATAAAAACAAATCTATAAATGGAGGAGGCAGAACTTTCATTCATCTGCCTGTTCTCCATTCAAGATCATGTTTCATTCATGGAAGCTATAGTACAGCTTCTATGAATGGAGGAATTGGTGGAAAGGGTGGGCTTTTTTCAGAATTCTTGACCCCTGTGGCACCAGATGATGACACATGGGAAATCCGCATTCCTTTTTTATAAAAAATTACCTTTTCTGGACCTGCGACTCGATGTGAGTGAAGCAATGAGACAAAAACATGTGGCTGCAGGCAGCATTTTGTTATTTTTCGGCGGCTTGGCAGGAATTGGGCATTGTGATTGACATGGTTCTGCAGCTCTGTACAACATCAGTGATGATGGATGTACCTTGCAGAACATTTTTTTTGTTTTGTTTTTTGTAAAAGGACTTGTCAAAAAACATCTCTGTGTTTAAATGTTCCTTCCACAACCACCAGGGATGAGGGGAGACAAGGTGCATTGCCAGAGGCATCTTGAGGGCATATGATCTGGTATGGTTCAGGAGGGAGTGACGCATGCTTGCCTTTTCCCCTTCTTGGTCTTCCAGGCTGCATGCTTAGATGCTCTGGCATAGATCTTTGGGGAGCTTACCCTTTTTTCTTGATTTTTCATAGGGTTCCCCCTTAAAATCCATTCCATAATATCTGGTATAAATTTGAAGGGGGACACCATACCAAGTATTTTTTTAAATTATCCAGGTACCTTTGCTTACATGGCCAGGTAAATCAGTCCCAGGAAGTTATTGTTTAATTTTAGTGTATTGATATGTAATTTTAAAGTGTTAATAAACACAAAATAGTACAAATTAGTCTGTATATGCAGTAAAGCATGCTTGTTATATTCACTGTGGAACCTAGGGGGTTAATCCTGCCCATTTTGTAAAAAGGCTGTTTGATCCTGTCTTCTCTGATTCCCCCTGTCACAGTACTACTACAGTGAGCCCACAGGTGAGCAGGAGACACGGGATCCCCCAGGGCATGGAGTCTAAGGGGTGGTGTGCAGAAGGGGCATGAGGGTTTGGGCTTAGCTGCGTGCTGACTCCTGGTCATGACCCCCGGGTTCACCCTGCTCGCTAGGGGAGTACCAGAAGACACTGTCAAACAAGGATGTATGAAGCAAAGAGAGCCGTATTAAGGAGCCAAGGTCAGGGAGGTCAGTAGACAACTTAATCAGGAGGACTAGCCAAGTCGGTACACAAGAGATCAGTTCACGAGAGGTCAGGTTAAAACAGGTTAAACAAAGGGCAACTAGAAACTGGTCTGAGAGGAATTTAAATAGAGAAGCACATGGGGGGCTGGACAGGAAGTAGCAGGAAGGAATGATATATTAAACAGGTGAAGCCAGCGACACCCATAGCTGCAGAGTGCAGCCAGAATTGAACACAAGCTAGTGGAACAACAGGTGCCAGCCGACCTACAGCAGTAAAGGTAAGACACAGATTAGCTCTGCAGCTGATCTGTGACAGTACCCCCCCCCCCCACTTAAGAGGCCCCCCTACATGTCTGGGGGCTGTCTTGGAGGGAAATTTCCAATGAAATATAGTCACCAAGCGTTGGGCTGAGACATCGGTGGCAGGAACCCAAGACCTCTCCTTCGGACCGTAGCCCCTCCAATTAATCAGATAGAGTAGCTTCCCTCTGGAGTATTTGGAGTCCAATATTTCTTTAATCTCATACTGATCTGTGGTATCAGCCACAGGAGCAGGGTGAGAAGAAGGGCAAGAGAAGGGATTTATGACCAGTGGCCTGAGCAGGGAGACATTGAAGGCGTTGGGTATCCTGAGATGAGAGGGCAGATGGAGCTTAAAAGCAACTGGATTGATCTGATGGAGAACAGGAAATAGATCAATGAAGGGAGGGGAAAATTTCATTTAGGGCACCCGGAGTGGAATGTGCTTCGTAGAGAGCCAAACTCTATCGCCAGGCAGGAACTTAAGGCGATAACGATCTGCTGCCGTTTTATGCCTGGAAGCAGCTAGATGAAGATTCTCAGAGACTTCTTTCCAGATTGAGTTGAAGGACCTTTGGGTTTTAGCTGCTGCTGGTACAAGAGGAGAAATGGGAACAGGAAAGGGAACAGATGGATGCTGCCCGTAAACAGTGAAGAAGGGAGATTTTCCAGAACTGGCATTGGAGTGATGGTTTAAGGCAAACTCTGCCCAGGGCAAAAGGTCCAAAGGAGCTGGCCAAGGGTCTCCAAAACTGAGCAGTAAATTAAACTCCTCAGAGACCATATGTGAAGGCATCCCATAAAGATGAAAGATCTCCTTAATGAAAGTTTTGGCAAGACTGGGAGCAGAAGGTAGGCCTGGGAGAGGAATCAAGTGGCACATTTTGGAGAACCGATCCACCACTACCCAGATGAGGGGGGCAGATCTGAGCTAAAGTCCATGGAAATACAAAGCCAAGGTATATCGTGAACTAGTAAGGGCAGAAACAGCCCAGCTGAGGCGGACGTGGAAGACTTGAATAGTACACAAACCTTACAAGCCTTACAAGCTTGAACATACTCCTTGACACCCTTACAAAGAGAGGGCCACCAGTAATGATGATGAAGAAGGTCCCAAGTACAAGTATACCAGGATATCCAGAGAATTTGGAGTCATGTGCCCACACAAGGAGTTTGGGACGAAGTTCGGAAACTACTAAAGTTTTACCTGGAGGAGGCTGCATAGACCAGAGCTGAGTAGTGGCTAGAATACGATGTGCAGGGATGATGGCACCAGGATCTAGGTGATTCTCAGAATCGTTGACATCAAACGACCTGGACAAGGCATCGGCTCGAAGGTTTTTGGCACCTGGACAAAAGGTAATGTTGATGTGAGTTCAAGCATTTCACGGATTGTAAATACTGCAGATTTTTTTGATCAGTATAGATAGTAATACAATGGGGAGAACCCGCTAGAAGATGTTGTCATTCTTGAAGAGCTAGTTTAATAGCCAGTAGTTCACGGTCCCCAATGGTATAGTTCTTTTCTGCATCAGAAAACTTATTGGAAAAGAATCTATAAGGCTGAGACTTTCCCTTCTGAGCTTGGAGTAGGACGGCACCAACTCCTACTGAAGAGGCATCAACCTCCATAAGAAATGGTTTCGTAATGTCCGGATGTACAAGAATTGGGGTGGAGAGGAAGGCTGCCTTGAGTTTGTGGAAAGCATTAATGGCTTCAGGGGACCAGAGCAGGGCATTGACACCCTTGTGGGTGAAAGATGTAATAGGGGCCACCAAGGGGGAGTATTTACGAATGAATTGGTGATAGTAATTGGTGAAGCCCAAAAAGCGTTGGGTGGCTTTAAGACCAGAGGGCTGGGGCCACTCAGTGATGGCCCGAAGTTTGGCTGGGTCCATGAGGAGGCCCTGTGATGAGATTATGTAGCCCAGAAATGGAACTTGTGTTTTTTTAAATAGACATTTCTCCAATTTTGCATATAGACAATTGTCCTGTAGATGCTGTAGCACAGCTTTTACATGGAGATGATGGGTGAGTAAGTCTGGTGAGAAAATAAGAATATCATCCAGATATACAATAATACAGACATACAGAAGGTCACAGAAGATCTCATTAACCAAATTTTGGAAGACAGCTGGGGCATTGCATAAGCCAAAGGGCATCACAAGATATTCATAATGTCAATTTCTGGTGTTAAAGGCGGTCTTCCACTCCTCTCCTTCCCGGATTCTTATTAAATTGTATGCCCCTCTAAGATCCAATTTGGTAAAAATATGAGAACCTTGCAGTCTGTCGAAGAGTTCCAAAATTAAAGGAAGAGGGTTATCGGTTCTTCACGGTGATGGCATTAAGACCTTTGTAGTTGATGCATGGATGGAGTGAACCATCTTTTTTCCCTACAAAGAAAAACCCGGCTCTGGCAGGTGAGTTGGATTTCCTGATGAAACCCTTTTGCAGGTTTTCCTGAATGTATTCAGACATGACTTGTGTGTTTGGGATAGATAGAGGGTAGACTCGGCCTCTGGGAGGAGAGGTCCCTGGTAAGAGATCAATGGAGCAGTCATAGTCTCTGTGAGGAGGAAGGCGATCAGCAAACTTTTTGCAGAAAACATTTCGGAAGGACTGAATTTGGGAAGGCAACATGGGAGTTGTGGAGGTCTCAGCCAGAGGAATGGCAGGAGGTAGTAGTACCTTGCAAATACATTGTAGCTGACACTGAGGACCCCAAGCCAATACTTGTCCAGAGTTCCAGTCAAGATGCGGGGAGTGTTTCTGCAACCATGGAAGGCCCAGGATGATGGAACTGGAGGACTTAGGCAGAATTAGGAAAGAGATTTCCTCATCATGCAAAACCCCAATGCGTAACAGGAGGGGTTTTAAACCAGATGGAGCTCATTGGCAAGCAGGAGCCATCTACTGCACACACGGAGAGGGGTATAGCCTAGGCAACAAAGGCAATGCCCAGCTCGGAAGCCAAAGATTGTTCAGTGAAATTCCTGGCAGCTCCAGAGTCCACATATGCATAGAGTTCAAAGGCATTTTGAGCCCAGTGGATAGCCACGGGAAGGGAGAAACGAGGGAAGCGGACAAAATTAAAGGATCGGTCTAGATCACCTCCCTCAGCCCTTGTACACACGGTCGGAGAATCTGTTGGAATGAGTCTTATCGGACCGTGTCGTCAGATAATCCGACTGTGTGTGGTATGCATCGGACTGATTCCGTTCGAATCTCCGTCCGCCCCAATTTTCCAACATGTTGGAAATATTTCCCGACCAACTGGGCCGGACGGACCTAATCCAATCATGTGTAGAGCATTTTCATCGGACCAAGTGCCACGCATGCTCAGATCAAATTCCTACATCAAAGCTATTGGCTACTAGCCTGAATGTAGTCCCATCATAACGAAATTACGTCATCACGTTCTGAAAGATCGGATTTTTCGCCAACTTGGCCCAACCGTGTGTATGCAACAGTTTCGGACACAATCCGTCGGACTAAATCCGACGGGCAAAATCCGACGGATTTGGTTGGCAAAATCTCCGACCGTGTGTACATGGGCTCAGAGTGACCTAGACCTTGGAGTTGGATGGACTGGACAGGAGTTCAAAAGATGTCCTTTATCACCACAATAAAGGCACAAGCCCCATTCCATGCGCTGGGCACGTTCCTCTCGAGTGAGGCGAGTTTGCCCAAGCTGCATAGGTTCTTCTAACGTGTGAGAGGTTGAAGACGGAGAGGATTCGACAGGTCTTTGGACTACCTGTGCTGGACAGCCAGCAGGGGGGTGACTGGATCTGGATTTCTCCAGGACCCACTCCTGGAAGCGAATGTCTATATGAATGCTCAATGTGATTAAATCATCCAATATGGTAGGAATGGTGCATCCAGCGAGTTCATCCTTTACACACTCAGAAATGCCTTGCCAGAAGGTAGCAGTAAAGGCCTCATTGTTCCATTTGAGTTCAGCAGCCAGAGTACGGAATTGAACTGCGTAATGGCCAACTGTCATTCCTTGCTGACTAAGATGAAGGAGGGCCCCAACAGCAGAAGACACTCTGCAGGGCTCATCAAAAGTTTTCCGGAATGCATCCAAAAAGGACTGGAGGTCAGAGGCGATAGAATCATGTGATTCCCAGAGTGGGTAGACCAAAGCTAGAGCATCACCGGAAAGGAGAAAGATGATATATGCGACTGACAAGCCTTAGGGTCACCAGAAATACAAGATGGCTGCGGCAGATGCAAGCAGGGATTGCCAGGTGTAGCAGGTAACACGGTAAATGAAGAAGAAGCAGGAATGGGAAGAGCTGAAGTTGCAGTGAGTTGCAGACAATCCAGACGGGAGGCAAGATCCTGTAGAACCAGCATTTTTTGCTCTTGATTTGCTTGCTGGGAGTTAAGGCTCAGAAGTAGATGTTGCAATTGATCATCAGTCAGTGGCCGACTCTCTGAGGAGCACATGGCTTGAGCAAACTACTACTACAGTGAGCCCACAGGTGAACAGGAGACATGGGTTCCCCCAGGGCGTGGAGTCTAAGGGCCAGCTGGTATTCTGACATGGACCCCCTCATGAGGGTTTGGGCTTAGCTGCGTGCTGACCCCAGGTCACAACCCCCGGGTTCACCCTGCTCACTAGGGGAGTACCAGAAGGTACTGTCAGTCAAGGATGGACGAAGCAAAGGAGAGTCGGCTAATGAACCAAGGTCAGGGCGGGCAGCAGACAACCTGATCAGGAGGACTAGCCGAGTCGGTACACAAGAGATCAGTTCACGAGAGGTCAGGTTAAAACAGGTTACATGAAGGACGCTCAGAGACAAGCGTTGCTCAAGCAATCAGAAACTAATCTGAGAGGAATTTAAATAGAGAAGCACAATGGGGGGCTGGACAGGAAGTAGCAGAAAGGAATTACATATTAAGCGACAGGTGAAGCTGGTGAGACCCATAGCTGCAGAGTGCAGCCAGAGCTGAACACAAGCTAGTGGAACAACAGGTGCCAGCCGACCTACAGTAGTAAAGATAAGACACAGATTAGCTCCGCAGCTGATCTGTAACACCCCCCCCCCCCCCTTTTCCACAGTCCCCAATGCATCTCTTGATAGTACAGGGCCATGCACATGCTCAGTTTAGTGTGTAGTTTCGGGATGGTGCACGTGATCAGCACAGTCTAGACAGAGGGTCAGGAATCATGCAGTCTCATAGTACAGTCAGAAGAGAATGAAAACTCCTCCCCACCTTTAACCAGTTCTCGGTCAGACACTGATAGAAGTCACAAGACTGCTATATGCTGCTGATTAAAAAAGGTATTTAGCTGCTTCTATTTACTAAAATAATTGCATTTCTATGTACAGTGTATTGCAGGAGACCACATATAGTGATTTCAGGGTTCTTTTCAGGGGTCCTGGGTTTAGTAACACTTTAATGTTCTATTGCACCTCATTACTGGATATGGAAGATCACCTGCAATATTGTATTGTTACTTATTCCCACTCCCCTTCCATGTATGCCATTATATATATTTTGTTATATTTTTATATTTGTCTTTTTTGTCTATATGTCTTAAATTAGGAAACATATTGATTGGGAATGTATTTAATTGGACTATGGATATATCTTATTTATGAATCCATATTTATCATTATTTGGCAATCCTGATTTGCAGTGCTTTTCCTATTTAGGGTTATTAATCGTGCTTATTATTTTTCTGAGTTATTAAAGTATTTATGATAGAAGTAATTATTCCTTACATTTTATCATTTTGAATGTCAATTAGAGTTATATCTTACATATTATATGTATATGTATATATATATGTAATATATATATATATATTATATGTATATATTATATTGTATTCATTGTATACGCATGTCAAAAACAGGTGACTGCATGCAATAGTTTTGATTTGTAATTGTTAGTTATGATTTATCTATTAAATTATAAAAAAGGTTGCATGCATTGCCTTTGGGGGTTTGTTTTCTATATAATTTGAATATCATGGAGTGTTTATAATGCCTGTGCTGTTTATTTATAGTTTTATCATGTTCAGTTTGATTAAAGAAAATGATTTATTATATGATAAATGGTCTACGCAACCTTCATTCTATTCCCTGTATATGATTATATTAATTATCATCACTGCAGTTCCAAAAGTCTATAGGATTGATTTACTAAAGGGGTACATTTTTCACTTAGCTCAAAGAGACTCAATTAATTTCATTCATATAATTATGTGCAAAGGATGTGTTAAATTCTGACAGGCAGAATTAAAAAACACAAAATGTAAAATGAAGTATACATAAGATCAAGGTCATAACCAGAATAGTAGCAAGAATTACAAATCAAGCATTAGAGTCACAAATAACAATCAGGCACCTTTTTGCATAGACCCCCACAAAATGTATATTTGTTAGCTGATGTCAGAGGCTTTCTTGAACATGCCTGTCCTGTATACTCTATTTTGGCTGATGGCATATGAATGAAGGACTTGCTGCTACCAACTTGCTTCCCTTAGTGACCTTTCCTGGTTCTTCAGTCTTTCAAATTAGGTTTTTCTACCAGTGCTAAATTACTTTTTTTCTGCTTTCTTGTTTCACATTGTAAATAAGCTAGCACAGCTCCCATGTGATGTCATTAACAGTATTTTTCACCCAGGTTCTCCAGAACCGTGCTCATGAAACTATTAAATGCCACACATCCCAGGACCTCCAGATTCTGATAAGTCCATCCACCAGGTCAGGTATGTGGAATGAGGCCCTTGTTCCCATCAATATAAGGACAAGGTGCCTTACCTACAGTGGTGTGAAAAAGTGTTTGCCTCCTTCCTCATTTCCTGTTCCTTTGCATGTTTGTCACACTTAAGTGTTTCGGAACATCAAACCAATTTAAACAATAGTCAAGGACAACACAAGTAAACACAAAATGCAATTTGTAAATGAAGGTGTTTATTATTAAAGGTGAAAAAAAATCCAAACCATCATGGCCCTGTGTGAAAAAGTGATTGCCCCCCTTGTTAAAACATACTATAACTGTGGTTGTCCACACCTGAGTTCAATTTCTCTAGCCACACCCAGGCCTGATTATTGCCACACCTGTTCACAATCAAGGCATCACTTAAATAGGAGCTGCTTGACACAGTAAGGTCCACCAGAAGATCCTTAAAAGCTACACATCATGCCGAGACCCAAAGAAATTCAGGAACAATTGAGAAAGAAAGTAATTGAGATCTATCAGTCTGGAAAGGGTTATAAAGCCATTTCCAAAGCTTTGGGAATCCAGCGAACCACAGTGAGAGCCATTATCCACAAATGGCGAAGACATGGAACAGTGGTGAACCTTCCCAGGAGTGGCCGGCCGCCCAAAATTACCCCAAGAGCGCAGCGACGACTCATCCAAGAGGTCACAAAAGACCCCACAACAACGTCCAAGGAACTGCAGGCCTCACTTGCCTCAGTTAAGGTCAGCGTTCATGCCTCCACCATCAGGAAAAGACTGGGCAAAAATGGCCTGCATGGCAGAGTTCCAAGGAGAAAACCACTGCTGAGCAAAAAGAACATCAAAGCTTGTCTCAATTTCTCCACAACACATCTTGATGATCCCCAAGACTTTTGGGACAACATTCTGTGGACCGATGAGACAAAAGTGGAACTCTTTAGAAGGTGTGTGTCCAAGTATATCTGGCGTAGAAGGAACACTGCATTTCAGAAAAAGAACATTATACCAACAGTAAAATATGGTGGTGGTAGTGTGATGGTCTGAGGCTGTTTTGCTGCTTCAGGACCTGGAAGACTTGCCGTGATAAAAGGAACTATGAATTCTGCTGTCTACCAAGAGATCCTGAAGGAGAATGTCCGACCATCTGTTCGTGTACTCAAGCTGAAACGAACTTGGGTTCTGCAGCAGGACAATGATCCTAAACACACCAGCAAGTCCACCACCGAATGGCTGAAGAAAAACAAAAGTCCTGACCTGAATCCTATTGAGATGTTGTGGTATGACCTTAAAAAGGCCGTTCATGCTCGAAAACCCTCTAATGTAACTGAATTAGGACAATTCTGCAAAGATGAGTGTGCCAAAATTCCTCCAGGACGCTGTAAAAGCCTCATTGCACGTTATCGCAAACGATTGGTTGCAGTTGTTGCTGCTAAGGGTGGCCCAACCAGTTATTAGGTTTAGGGGGCAATCACTTTTTCACACAGGGCCATGATGGTTTGAATTTTTTTCACCTTTAATAATAAACACCTTCATTTACAAATTGCATTTTGTGTTTACTTGTGTTGTCCTTGACTATTGTTTAAATTGGTTTGATGTTCCGAAACACTTAAGTGTGACAAACATGCAAAGGAACAGGAAATGAGGAAGGGGGCAAACACTTTTTCACACCACTGTATGGTTCAGGAGAGAACACACTCATTGTCCCACCCCAGTGCTGTCTATCAATGCCCATCAGTGCCACATATCAGTGCCACCTATCAGTGCTGTCTATCGGTGCCCATCAGTGCCGCCTATCAGTGCCCATCATTAGTGCCCATCGGTGCCATCTCATTGGTGCCACCTCATCGCACCACCTCAGCAGTGCAGCCTTATGAGTGCCGATCAGTGCAGCTTATCAGTGCCCATCAGCGAAGGAGAAAACTTACTTATTTACAACATTTTATAACAAAAACAAAGAAAAACTTTTTTTTTCAAAAAATGTTAAAAGTCTTTTTTTATTCATTTAGCAAAAAATAAAAACCGCAGAGGTGATCAAATACCACCAAAAGACAGCTCTATTTGTGGGAACAAAATGCAAAAAATTTATTTGGCTACAGTGTAGCATGGCAGCGCAATTGTCATTTAAAATGTGACAGCACTGAAAGCTGAAAATTTACCTGGGGGGAAGATGCGAACGTGCCCTGTATTGAAGTGGTTAAACCTCATTTGCCATGTAGTTGCTCACCACATTAATTTGTTCAGATCTTGATGCAAGGTTTCCACATCCTGTGGAGAAATGATTGACCTACTTAGCTTAATATCACCCGCAAATACTGAGATTGAACTGTTTATTCCATTCTCCAGATCGTTTATCTATAAATTAAATAAGATTGATCCCAGGACAGAAACCTGGGGGACCCTGATTTCCACACCATTCCGAGTACTCCCCATTTATTACTACCCTCTGAAACCTCCCCTGTAGCCAGTTTTCAATCCATGTACTCGCCCTTTGGGCCATGCTGATAGACCTTAGTTTGTACAGTAAACGTTTATGGGAAACTGTATTAAATGCCTTTGCAAAACCAGATACACCACGTCTATGGGCCTTTCTTTATCTAGGTGGCAGATCACCTCCCCATAGGAGGTTAGTAATTTGATTTGGTAAGAATGATTCTTAATGAATCCATGCTTATTACTAATAATTATACAGTTTTCATTACTAAAATCTTATATAGTGCCTTATCATCCCCACCAAGAGCTTGCATACTATTGATGTTAGGTTAACTGATGGCCCTTTTTAAATATTGGTGCTACATAGGTATTTCTCCAATATTCTGGTACCATTCCAGTCAGTAAACTGCTCATACTAATTAGGAACAATGGTCTGGCAATTACTTGACTAAGTTCCCTAAGGACCCTCGGATGCAAGCCACCTGGTCCCGGTGACTTATTAGTGTTAAGTTTTTTCAAATCTGTTTCTAATTCTATCCTCTGTTAGCCATGAGGGTGCTTCCTGTAATGTTTCATGAGGATAAACATTGCAGTTTTGGTTACTAAAGCCCCCCGTTTTCCTCATAAAGACTAAATTCAATACCTTCGCCATATCTTCATCCTTAGTAACCAGATTCCCTTCATCATTCTTAAAAGGGTCAATATGATCTGACCTCCCTTTCTTACTATTTATATACTTAAAGAATTTCTTGTTTTTTTGTTTTTTTTACTCTCCTCCGCTATGTGCCTTTCGTGTTCTATCATAGCCGCCCTGATGGCACCTTTACATTTCTCGTGGCTTTCTTTGTAAAGTTGGAATGCTGATCAGCCTTGTATTTTTTAAAGGCCTTCTCCTTTGCTTTTATATGCATTTTTACAATCTGTCAGGACCTTCCATTCATGCATCGATTACAGGGATTTGAATAAAGTCTCTATAAAAAAATGTTACCCACTTCACTTTAAGCTGAAATGTTTGAAAAAGTCTTTGCAAAACTATCCTTAGGAAGAACGAATGGAAGACTGTCTTCAGAACCAGATATGGGTATTTCAAGTCCTTGATTTTGCCTTTTGGCCTTTTCAATGTTCCTGAAACTTTTCAACACTTCATAATTGACCTTTTTTGAGATTTGTTGGACCAGTTTATAATTGCATATCTGGGTGACATTCTCATCTTTTCTGACAACTTGGAGGAACATTGCAGGCATGTTTGCTCTATCTTTAAAAGATTATGTGAGTTTGAACGAACCTAGACCCAGTTCTTGGAATATATTAATTCCCCAGAAGGATTTAGCATCTATCCCCAGAAGATGAAAGCAGTGGTAGATTGGCCTGCCCCCAGAAATGTTAAGGAAGTACAATGATCTGCTGGATTTGCCAACGTCTACAGGAAATTCATAAGGAACTTATAAAGTAATATCACCAATTATGCTGCTTACAAAGAACCCTTTGTATGGTCATCTGAGGCACAGACTGCCTTTAGTAAGCTAAAGACTCTTTTCACTTTTGCATCAATATTGGTACAATCCTGAACTACCTTTTATCGTGGAAGTGAATGCTTTAGACTCTGCCATGAGAGCCTTTTTCAACGAAAGGGACAAAATATGTAACCTTGTGTGTATTTCTGTTTCTTTATGTCTTCAGCTGAAAAGAATAATGACATTGGTAATAAAGAGTTGCTGGCATTAATGGAAGCTTTTTTCCAAATGTAGGCATCCGCTGGAAAGGGCCAACCATCCTGTAATTGTTCTAATTGATCATAAAAATGTAGAATAATTTGTTTTGCCAATTGATTGTCTTCTAGACAAACTTTTTTCTAGGTTAATTTTTTTAAATCTCTTATCAACCTGGATCTAGCTTCTCTTTTGGGGTTGCTCCAGGCACTCCCTGTTGCATTGAGAACACGGGGGTCAATGTCTATGGATTTTGTGGTGATTTACCTCCTTCAAAATAAATGAACACTATCCTGGTAGTTGTTGACTGTCTCACTAAGATAACAGAAAATGTTATACTTACCTGATGGTAATTTTCCTTTCCTGATACATAAGCATACATACATAAGCATCATGCATCACCCCTCGCCCAATCAGGACTGGTTATACTATATTTAAATAAGTCGCCTCGGCCTAGGCAGCATTCTTGCAACTATACTCAAATGCGAAGTCCACAAGGGAGGGACCTATATGCTGTCATGCTTATGCATCAGGAAAGAAAAAGTATAAAGGTAAGTATAAAATGTTAAATTTTCCTGGCACAAGCATGACGGCATACATGTATGGGATATAGCACGCCCATAAAATCACAAAGGAGGGCCATGCTGAAGAAGTGTTTTAACCAACATATCAGATTCATTTAGAACTGAAGTCAATTCCTCGGCTTCCAATGTTTATTGATTAACTTTGCAACTTTGTAGTATATGAACTTGGTTGGTATCCTGTCAAATTCTGGACCTCTGAATTTTGCCCATGAGTATGCCACCCATCTGGTAAAATGAGCTCTGTACTAGATTGAGGATAATGCCATTGTTCTAATGGACAGTGAAAAGTCTTCTTCTGATACTGTCAGGCTTGAAGGGGCCACTTTCTGACCTTCTAAAGAAGGGCCACTTCCATGTATTTCTTCCACATAGAGACCATTACACCAGCTTGTGGTGATGCAGACATTTCAGTTTGGACATGCTGGAAGGGTGATGTCTTGACCCAGAAGCAAGGATGTAGACCTTTGTCTGGTGCTGGAGAAGAAGAAACCAGAGCTATTTTGTTTGATTACGGTAGCAAAAAAGGTAGTTTACCACTTGACGCTTAAATATCTGAACACCTTCTTCCAGACGTGATCAGCTTAAGAAATACTGCGTTATGCTGCGTACACACGATCGAATTGTCTGGCGGACTTGATCCGGCAAACAATCCGGAAAACAATCCGCCACATACGGACACACACGGACACTCCGAAAGTCTGGCGATTTCTAATGCAATGACGTACAACACGTATGACGGGACTAGAAAAAGGAAGTTCAATAGCCAGTAGCCAATAGCTTCCTTTTCGTACTTGCTTCAGAGCATGCGTCATTCTTAGTCTGGACAAATTTTGAGTCAAAACTTCTTTCTAATGCCGCGTACACACGTAGCCGTCTATCCGCCAGACTGTCCGTCGGACTTTCCGAACGGGCTACTTGCCCACACACGGCACTTTTTCAGCGGACTAATACGGCGTAATAAGTCCGCCGTACTATCCGCCCTACTTTTGGAATGAACGGACTCGCCCACGCACGCGGAGGAAAGTCCGCTCATTTTGAGCGCGTCTCCAGGTAGACGGGGCCCGCGAAGGAGACGTCGCTGGCCCCGCCGCCTGGTATGGACTTAAAGGGGAACCCCAACGCCGAAAAAAAACGGCGTAGGGGTCCCCCCAAGTCCACATCAGACCCTTGTCCGCGCACGCTACCCGGCCGGCCAGGAAAGGGGGGGACAAGCGAGCGGCCCCCCTCCTGAGCCGTACCAGGCCGCGTGCCCTCAACATGGGGGGTGCCTTGGGGAAGGGGAAGCCGCACGGCCCCCCCACCCCAAAGCAGACCCCGACAACCAATGGCCAGGGTTGTCGGGATGAGGCCCCTGTCCTCATCAACATGGGGACAAGGTGCTTTGGGGTGGGGGGGCGCGCAGCCCCCCTTCCCCAAGGCACCCCCCATGTTGAGGGCATGCGGCCTGGTATGGCTCAGGAGGGGGGCCGCTCGCTCGTCCCCCCCTTTCCTGGCCGGCCGGGTAGCGTGCTCGGACAAGGGTCTGATGTGGACCTGGGGGGACCTCCACGCCGATTTTTTTTCGGCGTTGGGGTTCCCCTTTAAGTCCATACCAGGCGGCGGGGCCATCTACGCCTCCTTCGCGGGCCCCGCCTACCTGGAGACGCGCTAGAAATGAGCGGACTTTTTCCGAACGGGAAAAGTCCGCTCATTTCAAAAGTCCGCCGAAATGCGAGTCCGGCGGGAAGATTGGAGTGCAAAACTACTTTCTAAGTCCGCCGTACTTTCGGGTCAAAAAAGTATGAAGGAGGCTACACACGGGGGGATTGTCCGGCGGACTTCAGTTTGCCAGACTTTTCCACCCGCTTGTTTGATCGTGTGTACGCAGCATAAGTCTGCCGGACTTTTACAATGAAAAAGTCCGCTGGAGCCCACACACGATAGAATTGTCCGGCGTACTATGGTCCGGCGGAATAAGTCCACTGGACAATTCGATTGTGTGTACGTGGCATTCGTGTCACTGAACCTATTGAGGAAGTCTAGTTCAGAAGAATGAAAGTGTGGCACAACCTTCCCAACACTAGTTGCACTGCAAGTTCTAAAGAGGAAAGAAAAAACTGTACCGGCCTTTCGTAATTGGTTTCTCCAAGATGTGCAGCAGTCACTGGGTCTCAAGAAGTGTAGACCTGACCACCGCTCAATCCCTTATCTTGGCTTACTTGCAGATAGCTTAAGCTTTACAACCAGGAGCAGGGGATTCCATCCTTAAATTATGCAAGATTTCTCATGTTCTAGCATACCTGGAGTTTTCGGAATGTGCCCCTGCTTCCAAAGGGTTTCAAAATACTGAAGGTGAGACCCTTAGATGAGCCTTCCTAATTTGGTCTACCAGTTGCTAGATATATTGTGGCTGAATTTGGATACACTTAGCTCTGCTGTGTAAAGTCTGAGATCTCAGAAAGTATAGGAGGTTCTTGGACCAAAGACTGTACTTTGAGGACACCATGGCATGCAAGGCCTCCAGATCATTATTGCCCTTATCACTAGGGATGGCCGAACGGTTCGCCCGGCGGTCGTTTCGCGGCGAATTTCGGCTGTTCGCGGTCTGTCCGTTCGGCGGACTATTGCCGCCGTTCGCCCGGCGGACTTCCGTGTTTACTGTGTAAAAGAACTTTGACCTATGATGACACATCCATCATGGGGTACAGGACAGCCAATTGAGACATTACAGCACATGGACACTTGGACATTCCCCCTAACTTATAAATAGACCCGATCCGGTGGCCATTTTACATTCTTTCTTCTGTCACTATAGGGAGAGGTTGCTGTGTGGAGCAGGGAGAGACTTCAGTGACCCAAATCGCTATCTATTAGGTCCACAAAAGTTCTTTTAAGGACTGGTATCATGGTATAGGTGTTAGGTGTAGTTCAGGATATAGGTTTGAGGCAGTGCTGTGCTAGTGATTGTTGCTGCAGCCTGAGTGTATTTTGTCAGTGTAGAGAAATGGATAGGATGCTGTGTGCTGCAGGGACAGTCAGTTTAATCATTAGCTGTTACTAATGCACAAAAGGGCTATTCAAGTTATTGTTCCAGCAGCCTCTGTTTTGTCAGTTTATATAGGGACAGGCAGGAAGCTGTGTGTGAGGCAGTGAGGGACAGTTAGTTTAATCAGTAGCTGTTACTATTAGGTCCACAAAGGTTCTTTTCAGGACTGGTATGGTAATAGGCTTGTACACATATAATATTCTTTCTTTTTTTTCCTTTTCTTTTTTTATTTAAATGTATATTTATTGAAGAAAAATTTTTGCATAACAGAAAAAATATACTTCCGATACAGACAATCAAAATTGACATTGCAATCATAACAGCAAAAACCGCCGCAGGCGGAATATAAAATGTTGATATTTTGATTCATCACGTTGGGGGGGAAGGAAAAAGGATACACCACAGGTTCGCAAACAAAAGACACATAGTTAAACCCAGAGCTGTAAGTTGTAAAAGGGACGTATAATTAGAATCCCGAGATCAAGCCTTAGTAAAACATTCCTTAGAGTTCGTATCTACATATCAGGGTGTTGTCTCAGGGTTAAATATGGAGTTGTCCCACCTGTCCCATATCTTAGAGAACTTGGATAGGGAGTCCTGTACCAGTGCAGTCATGTGTTCCATCCTGCGCATATGTGCAATAGCGGAGACTAGCTGTGAGTGAGTCGGGGGGGTGGGAGACAGCCAGAGGGCAGGGATCACTCTCTTGGCAGCTAAGAGAATATAAGCTGTCAGCTTCTTGGCGTGTTTAGATAGCGCCGCAATAGGCAGGCCTAGTAAATAATGCCTAGGGTCTAAAGGGATATCTATCCCCAACACAGAGTGGAGTAGGGATTGGACCGTAGACCAAAAAGATACAATCAAAGGGCAGCTCCAGAATATATGGTAATGGGAGCCTTCATTTCGTAGACACCTCCAACACAGTTTAGATACGGTGGGATCGTATTTGTGTAACACTTCTGGGGTCTTGTACCAAAACATCAGTATCTTATAAGCTGTCTCTCTCTGCTCCACACACCTAGAGACTTTAGAAGTGGACGTCCAGATGTCCTGCCATTGAAAAAGAGTTAAAGGAATTGGTAGAATTTTGGCCCATCTCCTCATATAGAGGTGGGATTCCGTGGTGGGAGAGATTGAATTGTGGAGGATGCTGTATATATATATAGAGGATATAAGGCCTTTCTGACAAGGACCCTGGGAGCATAAAGTTTCAAAGGCGCTAGGGTTGACTAAGGTCAGGTCAGGAGATCTGGAGTGAAAATAGTGTTTAAATTGGAGGTATGAAAAAAGGAGCTGATTCGGGATGTCATATTTATTCTGAAGCTCTGGGAAGGATAGGAGTTTGCGAGATATCGGATGCACCAGATGGCAGAGTTGGAAGATGCCCGAACTAAACCATGGGAACATATTCTTCACAGAGAGACTGTCTGGCAAATCTGGATTGAAGATGACATTCAACAGGGGTGATCATGGAGAAGAGAGAGAGAACTTCCTATGACATTTTTTCCATATGGATAGAGTAAAGAGCATCGGCCCAAGGTTTATGCGCCTAAGCTGAGCTATAGAGGAGGGTAGATCTGACCACAGCATGGAGCATTGATGAACAGGGCTGATGACACTCATTTCCAGCTCTGACCACCTACTGGTAGCGAAATACGACGACCAGGAGATAGCTGCCAAAAGATGAGTTGCATAGTAATACTTCACTATATCGGGGGCTCCTAACCCTCCATGAGAACGTGGAGCAAAAACCACTGTTTGGGCGATTCTGTGCGATTTATTCCCCCATATAAATTTAGTGAAGGCCCGTTGAATATTCCTAAGCTGTGGCATGGGAATAGCGATTGGTAAAGTTTCAAAGAGATATAAAAACTTAGGGAGTATGGCCATTTTTAATACATTAATCCTGCCCATGAGAGATAAAGGGCAGGTTGTCCAACCCCGAAGCAGGCTATGTGTTTCCGCGATTAGAGAGATAAAGTTGGCTTCGTAGAGAGAGCTGTATGTGGCGGTTAAGTTGATGCCAAGGTACTTGAGGGAAACAGGGCACCAATGATAGGGGAATTTGTGTTTCAAAGAAGCAAGAAGTGAGGGTGGAATATGAATGGGAAGCACTTCAGTTTTAGTTGTATTAACCTTATATCCCGAGAGTCTGCTGAATGTATCTAAAAGGGTGTGAAGTTTGGGAAGGGAGATGTGAGGTTTCGTCAGGGTGAGGAGTATGTCGTCTGCAAAAAGAGACAATGTCAGGAAGACCCTCCTCACGGACGTCCGAGCTGCGAAAGTCGCAGAAGATCTTTTGCCCAGTTTCAGGAGCGTTACCGCGATCAGCGGTGCACGCGTGCGCGCGCGGCCGTTTGATGCAAATTGGCGCCAATAGCGCTATTTAAACTGGAGCCATGCTTCACTGCCTTGCTGCCTGATCAACAGCGTTCCTGTGCTTCCTGGTAATCCGTATCTGAACCTGAACCTGAACCTATACCTGTATCCCGATCCGTATCGAACCCGGCTTGTTCCCGACTCTGCTGTTTGCTGCCTGCCCCCCTGACTTTGGCTTTGTACCGACTACTCTTCTGGATTCCGTTTCTGTACCTGATCTGCCCGCCTGTGCCTGACCTGGACTGTTACACCATCCGTCAACTGTAAGTTGCTTGCTGTTGTACTACAGGACACCTCCCAGTCCTCCGCAATATTTGGCTGTACTCCCTCTGCGTTTGTAGCCTTCTACCTCTGGCTACAGACTACTGGACTCTTCCACTTCCGCTTACTCCATTGCATCTGCATCCGTTGTTGGACTACACTACCCCTCCGTTGTTTGTCATTTCCTGCAATCACTTGTATGCCGTTGCTGGACTACAGGAATCCTTCTGCTGTCTGCTGAACCTTACCTCACCTTTGCCTGCATTCTGACACCGGACTACAATACACCTCCTCCTTCAACGGTCTGCTGCCTCTACCACCTGCTATCCAGTCAGGCACTTGTGCCCCTCTGTGCTCCTGAGCCCCTGTCATCACTACCAGGGTCTCTCGAGTCAGAGGTCTACGAGAGGCCACTCCCTGCACTCCGGGCTCTGCTTAAAGGTAGGTGACAGACAACTTGTATTCCTTCAGTCTGAGGGAGATTCCGCTTATGTCCGGGTTCTCCCTTATAGCTGCAGCTAGAGGTTCAAGGCATAATATAAACAGCAAGGGGGAGAGAGGACATCCCTGTCTAGTGCCATTACTGTGTGTAAAGAGCGGGGATCTATAAGATGCCAACTGGACCTGGGACGTAGGAAGTGAGTACAAAGCTTGCAGGGCTGACAGAAAAGAAACAGAAAAACCAAAACCCTGAAGCGTGGCAAACATGTAAGGCCATCCCAGCCTGTCAAAAGATTTTTGTGCATCTAAACTTAAGATAATGGCAGGGCGGGACGTCCTATCGAGCAGGTCTATGAGGTCGATGGTACGTCTGGTATTGTCACCAGCCAGTCTACCCAAGACAAACCCCACCTGATCGTTGTGGACCAAGGCGGGAATCATTGAGGAAAGTCTATTAGCTAGAATTTTAGTGAAGATTTTATAATCGGAGTTAAGTAAGGCTATGGGTCTGTAGTTGTCCGGTAAAGTAGGTGATTTACCCGGTTTCGGGATAACTGTAATATGTCAAAAGGTAAAAAATAGTGTAGCGCTTCTGTAATGGTGAATGTGGTCAACACATACACAAAAAAAATTCCAAATAAATGGTCACATGAGAAAGTCCATATACATAAAATAAAGTCCAATAGAATGGGTATGAACTTCCGTGATGTGACTGGTACAAGGATGGTTAGGCCATTTCAAGGAAAGAGAGGGATCTTGCTAAACAGATATACCCATGTAAAACAGCTTGTCTGTAGACATCAGGGAAGTAATAAAATACTCTTACCAACTGTGTTGGACTCACACGGTCATATGACAGTTGAGTCTGTAAAGCTTGGGGTCCCAATCTAGGGCCAGGGGGTGGATCGATGAAGGTCCGTCAAACTGGTGAGAGAACTCCAACCGACTGTGTGCCAAGCGATGTGTTTCACGGATGGAACATCAGGATGGTTTCTTATCCAACTCGGACGTAGCACGATCAACACCGATACTCCGATCACCCCGGGTGGTCCTCACCATCCAAATGACAAAAGTATCCCGAGAAACCCACGAACAGTTACCAACGGTCTTAAGGTTCATTAGCGGAGGTCACCAACAACTTTAGCCTTTAACACATTACACACCACGGTATCACCCTCTGATTTTCTCTAGGTTAGAGAGTGAATTCCTGCTACATTTCCAGGACATACCCGGAATTCAAAAGGGGGATTTTGTCATAACATATACCTCAGAATATCATATGTTGTTATTTTTTTCCATTTTAGTCTGGTAAAATGTAAGCAGTAACACCAAAAGGACCACTTTCCCTTCCCATCAGAATTAAGTAACCAATTTATATAACCCATTGAAAAGCTGGGTTGCGACAAACAAAAGTATCAAGGTGACTAAGACTGTCGCCGCAATGACTTTAATTCAAGAAAGACTTAAATAAATAAACCTATTGTATTAGAGAGTGAACAGATATCCTAAAGTCAACCTTAATATGGACTCAGATGTCAATGAGACAATGACTAAGATACGAAGTGGAGATCTACCCAACAGGACAAATAAGACACCTCTATTAGAAAAGTAAACAATGGAATGGTATCCTGAATGTTCAAAGTGCATTTGAAGACACTAAAACATTGAAAATGGTGTGTATTTTTACATCATGAATATACGTATATTAGAAGCAGGGATCTAATGTTTTACTATAGTACAAGTTAAAAATTGTGTGTAAGTCACCTTTACAAGTATAAAGACAAGCCGTGACCTCATATATACAGAAATATACATGTCACATGTGTGGTCTCAAGACAATTAGGTTGAAATAGGAAATACATCATTGTCATGTCACGTCACTGGTCTTATAAACCTCCATTTTGCGTGATTCTAATTAACTACATTATAAATCAAGGATTATATTATACACCAATTACTAAGAATCCCTGAAAAATATAGACATATATTCACATCCCCAAAATATAGAAAACACTCATTAAAAAAAAAAAAAAAAAAAAAAAAAATATATATATATATATATATATATATATATATATATATATATATATATATTTTTTTTTTTTAACAAAGTAAGTTGGATACACATTTGTTATCATCAGACACCCCCCTGTGGCTGAAGATAATATTGCAGTTTTTACCTGGCCGATCATAAAAATCTCCCCAACCAATGGAGAGTAAGCCGAACCTTCTGGGCTGAGCTTATGATACATTTATAGGTGTATTGTCCCAAAATGGTATAAAGGTTGGGAAAGAGAAAAAGGGAAAAAAAAGACCCCATTACCAGACACACCCCCGACATTAAGAAGTCTGATGATATTTGACCATTCTCCATCTTGTTGGGCTTGATGACTGAACCCATTCGATGTGCATAGATTTTGGCGGACATCTTCCCTTTTAAGCTGATTGGTAAGATCCAGATCACATAAAGGCTATTTTTATTTCCACTCTTGATATTATAGAAACAAATTTTAGAGGTTATGTAAGGATGTTTATTGACTGTCGGGGGTGTATTATTATAACCGGGTTTTAGGGAATTCTATCAAATGTTTAAATCAATTTAGATTTCTGTGTCCTCAGGGAAAGTTTTATTGCTCCATGTAATTGGCGTAAATCTGTGGTTTAATAATTAATTCAAATTGGCAATATCGTTCTGCTGACTCGGGGAGGTATATTTGGATTTCTTCCGGCCGGAGAAGTTTGGAGGGTTCTTCCCCTGAGCGACAAGGGATATTGCTTTCTTGAATATAAAGAATAAATTACCACATATTATTTTTCCACAGACCACCTTGATTCCGTGAGTGATTATTTTAGTTTCCCTGGGTAAAAGCAAATATAACTTTGAAGATGTTTTGATAATGTATGTATGAAATTTCAATCACCAGAAATTTAGTTCTGTATCAAATTGTATGAATATACTCGTTAATTAATAAATCAAACTTACTTTACTTATTAATTTTGTTGGGAGATATTGTATACTTTGGTAGGAAAACCCCATAAATTAACTAACTCAGGAAAGGATTGTGGTGTGCACTGACAATTAGAGAAAAATTTACAAAATTACCGCAAGGTTGGAGGCACTGAAAATAAACGCTGAGATCTTCATTAAGATCCCATACCACAATCACAACATGTCAGTGCTCTCTATCACGGTGCTGTTGTCAGATCACTCTATCACGGTGCAGGTGTCATTGCTGTATGTCACGGTGCTGATGTCAGTGCTCTCTATCACGGTGCTGCTGTTAGTGCTGTATGTCACGGTGCTGGTGTTAGTGCTTTATGTCACGCTGCTGATGTTAGTGCTCTCTATCACGGTGCTGGTGTCAGATCACTCTATCACGGTGCAGGTGTCATTGCTGTATGTCACGCTGCTGATGTCAGTGCTCTCTATCACGGTGCTGCTGTCAGTGCTGTATATCACGGGGCTGGTGTTAGTGCTTTATGTCACGCTGTTTATGTCAGTGCTCTCTATCACGGTGCTGGTGTCAGATCACTCTATCACGGTGCAGGTGTCATTGCTGTATGTCACGCTGCTGATGTCAGTGCTCTCTATCACGGTGCTGGTGTCAGATGACTCTATCACGGTGCAGGTGTCATTGCTTTATGTCACGCTGCTGATGTCAGTGCTCTCTATCACGGTGCTGGTGTCAGATGACTCTATCACGGTGCAGGTGTCATTGCTGTATGTCACGCTGCTGGTGATCATCTCCTGCACCCTCTTCTTTGCCTACCCTGACCTTCCCTCTCCTCCATTGCCTTCATGCGCTCCACAGTCCTGAATTGTCACAACAATTTCACATATAAAAAAAGAATGCTTGTAGTTGTCGATCCCAGATTCACCTCATACATGTGTTATGTCATTGGCCATGTGGTGGGACTATGTTTGCACAGATATTAATTATTTTGTGGCTGCAAGTTTGACCTGTAGGTTTGCAAAGTTCGCCTCCCATTGAAGTCAATGGGGCCCGCCGTGAACGTTACGGTTCGCGAACTATCGGCCGTGTTTGCGGTCCGCGTTCGCGAAACGTCCCGTCAGAAGTTCGTCCACCACTACTTATCACAGCTGTATGACTACAGATTCTGATGAGGAGCTTGGAGATCACAGAGTCTGGTAGCTATATAAGCTAAACTACCTACCCTGCTGGATGTTAGTAGATCCACTGCTTCCACCTCTGGAAAGCTCCTCTTGCAGGAATAACGTCCATTCCTGACCATTGAGTTTACTGCCAAGTTGAGATTCATTGAACTGCTTGTTGGTCTAGGGCCTCACCCCCAACATCCAAGGCTTCGAATTTTACCATGTCTGACAGGTTCTAGGAAGCCAGAAAGCAGAGCGAGAGATGAGACAGGTTTTACTGTTGGAAAACCCGAATGGGAGATACCCCTGGCATGAGTTGAATAATCTTGTATTCCTTCTTGTCATGATGATAGGAGATTACCTATTGCCATCTGTTTGGAGCATAACTATGGCCTCCTGGGCTGTGTTGCCCAAACAACTTCCCCACTTGGGAATCACTGATGATAGACACTTTGTCCTCCACTGGCCTATGTCATTAACCTTGACCTAGGTGCAGGGCCAGACTGGCCTACCGGGATACCGGGAGATTTCCCGGTAGGCCGCCTGCCCTGAGGCCGCTTTTAGTTGCTGCTGAATTGGTGCTTTCCACTGTGGATCATAGCGCTGGCTGGCTCTGTGTTCGGCGGCCGCTCTGTAACATGGCCCCCGCCCCCCCCGACCAGCTTGTGTGATAGTAGATAGAATCAACTTTCCGCCTATCACACAAGCCGTTCTGAGGGGGCGGGGCCATGTTACAGAGTGGCCGCCGAACACAGAGCCAGCCAGCGCTGTGATCAAGAGGATGAGATGTCGCCTGTACAGCCCGCCCTGTGTACCTGGATAGGAGGATCAGCAGGGGGGCTGCATATAGAGGAAATGAGCCTTCTATATTCTTCCATGCAGCCGCTGAATGCTTGCAGGAGAGACAGGAGAATCAAGCATTCAGCGGCTGTATGGAGGAATATAGAAGGCTCATTTCCTCTATATGCAGCCCCCCTGCTGATCCTCCTATCCAACTTATTTTACTGCCCCCCAGCTCACCTTGTGTTCCCTGCCCCCATGCTCTCCTCCCCACCACACTCTCCAGCCCCCCCCCCCCCACAGTTCTCTCCTCCCCTGTTCTTTCTGCCCCCCCCCCGCTCTCCAGTTCTCCCCATCCTTTTCTAACCACCATCCCAGTGCTCTGCACTTCCCCAGTGCTCTATACCCCCAGTGCTCTTGACCCCCACCAGTGCTCTTCACCCCCCAGTGCTCTTCCCCCCCCAGTGCTCTCCCCCCTGTTCTCCCCCCGTGCTCTCCTATTCCCCCAGTGCTCTCCCCCCGTTCCCCCCAGTGCTCTCCACTTCCCCCAGTGCTCTCCCCCCTGTTCTCCCCCCCCCCCCCCAGTGCTCTCCACCCCCCAGTGCTCTCCCCCCTGCCCCCCCCCCCCCCCCCCAGTGCTCTCCACTCCCCCCAGTGCTCCCCCTGTTCTTCCCCCACAGTGCTCTCCACTCCCCCCAGTGTTCTCCCCCCCCTGTTCTCCCCCCAGAGCTCTCCACCCCCCCCCCACACTGCTCTCCCCCCTGTTCCCCCCAGTGCTCTCCACTCCTCCCAGTGCTCTCCTCCTCGTTCTCCCCCCCAGTGCTCTCCACTCCATCCAGTGCTCTCACCCATTGTTCTCCCCCCAGAATTCTCCACCCCCCAGTGCTCACCTCCCCCCAGTGCACTTCACTCCCCCCAGTGCCTTCCCCCTTGTTCTTCCCCCCCCATGCTCTCCACTCCCCCCAGTGCTCTCCCCCCTGTTCTTCCCCCCCAGTGCTCTGCCCCCAGTTCTCCCACCCAGTGCTCTCCCTTCCCTCCCAGTGCTCTCCCCCCCCAGTGCTCTCCACTCCCCCCAGTGCTCTCCCCCCTGTTCTCCCCCCAGTGCTCTCCACCCCCCAGTGCTCTTGACCCCCCAGTGCTCTTCACCTCCCCAGTGCTTTCCACTCCTCCCAGTGCTCTCCCTCGTCCTCCCCCCAGTGCTCTTTACCCCCCCCCCCCAGTGCTCTTGATCCCCCAGTGCTCTTAACCCCCCCATGCTCTATTATTACCCCAGTGCTCTCCCCCCGTTCCCCCCAGTGCTCTCCACTCCCCCCAGTGCTCCCCCTGTTCTTCCCCACAGTTCTCTCCACTCCCCCCAGTGTTCTCCCCCCTGTTCTCCCCCCAGAGCTCTCCACCCCCCACACTGCTCTCCCCCCTGTTCTTCCCCCCAGTGCTCTCCATTCCCCCCAGTTCTCCCCCCCGTACTCCCACCCCAGTGCTCTCCACTCTACCCAGTGTTCTCCCCCCCTGTTCCCCCCAGTGCTCTCCACTTCTCCCAGTGCTCTCCTCCTCGTTCTCCTCCCCAGTGCTCTCCACTCCACCCAGTGCTCTCCCCCATTGTTCTCCCCCCAGAATTCTCCACCCCCCCAGTGCTCTCCTCCCCCTAGTGCACTTCACTCCCCCCAGTGCCTTCCCCCCTTGTTCTCCCCCCCATGCTCTCCACTCCCCCCAGTGCTCTCCCCCCATTCTTCCCCCCAGTGCTCTGCTCTCCCCCCTGTTCTTCCCCCCCAGTGCTCTGCCCCCTGTTCTCCCCCCAGTGATCTCCCTTCCCTCCCAGTGCTCTCCCCCCAGTGCTCTCCACTCCCCCCCAGTGCTCTCCCCCCTGTTCTCCCCCCAGTGCTCTCCACCCCCCCAGTGCTCTTCACCTCCCCAGTGCTCTCCACTCCTCCCAGTGCTCTCCCCCGTTCTCCCCCCAGTGCTCTTTACCCCCACCCAAGTGCTCTTGATCCCCCAGTGCTCTCCCCCAGTGCTCTTAACCCCCCAGGGCTCTTCACCCCCCCCCCCCCAGTGCTCTCCCCCTGTTCTCCCCCCAGTGCTCTCCACCCCCCAGTGCTCTTCACTAAACCAAGTGCTCCCCCTGTTCTTCCCCGTGCTCTCCACTCCCCCCAGTGCTCTTCCCCGTTCTTCCCCCCAGTGCTCTGCTCACTCCCCGTTCTCCCCCCAGTGCTCTTCACTCCCCCGTGTTCTTCCACCCAGTGCTCTCCCCTCTGTTCTTCCCCCCAGTGATCTCCCCCCTGTCCCCCCCAGTGCTCTCCACTCCCCCAGTGCTCCCGCCCCTGTTCTCTCCCCCAGTGCTCTCCACCTCCCCCAGTGCTCTGCCCCCCATTCTTCCCCCCAGTGCTCTGCTCTTTTCCCTGTTCTTCCCCCCCAGTGCTCTTCACTCCCCCCTGTTCTCCCCCAGTGCTCTCCACTCCCCCCAGTGCTCTCCCCCCAGTGCTCTTCACTCCCCCATGTTCTTCCCCCCAGTGCTCTCCCCCTGTTCTTCCCCCCACAGTGCTCTCCACTCCCTCCAGTGCTCTCCACTCCCCCAGTGCTCTCCCCCTCTGTTCTCCCACCAGTGCTCTCCCCCTGCCCCCCCAGTGCCCTCCACCCCCCCAGTGCTCTCCCCCCCATTCTTCCCCCCCAGTGCTTTGCTCTCTTCCCTGTTCTCCCCCCCAGTGCTCTGCTCTCTTCCCTGTTCTTCCCCCTGTGCCCTTCACTCCCCCCTGTTCTCCCCCCAGTGCTCTTCCACTCCCGCCAGTGCTCTCCCCCCAGTGCTCTTCACTTCCTCCGTGTTATTCCCCCAGTGCTCTCCCCCCTGTTCTTGTCCCAGTGCTCTTCACTCCTCCAGTGCTCTCCCCCCTGTTGTCCCCCCCAGTGCTCTCCACTACCCCAGTGCTCTCCCCCCAGTACTCTCCAGTCCCCCCAGTGCTCCCCCCTGTTCTTTTCCCCGTACTCTCCCCCCCAGTGCTCTTCACTCCCCCCAGTGCTCCCCCCCGTTCTAACCCCCCCAGTCCTCTCCACCCCGCCTGTTCTTTCCCCCAGTGCTCCCCCCCGTGTCCACCCCCCAGTGCTCTCCCCCCTGTTATTTCCCTCCCCAGTGCTCTCCACTCCCCCCAGTGCTCTCCCCCCTGTCCCCCCCCAGTGCTCTACACTCCCCCCAGTGCTCTTCACTCCCCCCGGTGCTCTCCCCCGTTCTACCCCCTAGTGCTGTCCACTACTCCCCCCTGTTCTTTCCCTCCCAGTGCTCTCCACTCCCCCTGTGCTCTCCCCCCTGTTCTTCCCCCCCAGTGCTCTCAACTCCCCCCAGTGCTCTACCCTCTGTTCTTCCCCCCCCCCCAGTGCTCTCCACTTCCCCAGTGCTCTCCCCCCTGTTCTCCCCCCAGTGCTCTCCACTCCCCCCAGTGCTCTCCCCCCTGTTCTCCCCACCAGTGCTCTTCACCCTCCCAGTGCTCTCCCCCCTGTTCTTCCCCTCGTGCTCTCCACTCCCCCCAGTGCTCTCCCCCTGTTCTCCCCCCAGTGCTATTCACCCCCCAGTGCTCTTGACCCCCCAAGTGCTCTCCCCCCGGTGCTCTTCACCCCCCAGTGCTCTCCCCCATGTTCCCCCCATACTCTCCACCCCCCCAGTGCTCTCCCCCCTGTTCTTCCCCCTCGTGCTCTCCACTCCCCCCACTGCCCTTCACTCCCCCCAGTGCTCTCCCCCTGTTGTTCCCCCCAGTGCTCTGCTCTCCCCCCTGCCCCCCTCAGTGCTCTTCACTCCCCCCAGTGCTCTCCCCCCTGTTCTTCCCCCTCGTGATCTCCACTCCCCCCAGTGCCCTTCACTCCCTCCAGTGCTCTCCCCCCCGTTGTTCCCCCCAGTGCTCTGCTCTCCCCCCTGTGCCCCCCCGTGCTCTTCACTCCCCCAGTGCTCTCCCCCCTGTTCTTTTCCCCGTATTCTCCCCCCAGTGCTCCCCCCCGTTCTAACCCCCCCAGTCCTCTCCACCCCACCTGTTCTTTCCCCCAGTGCTCTCCCCCCTTGTCCACCCCCCAGTGCTCTCCCCCCTGTTATTTCCCTCCCCAGTGCTCTCCACTCCCCCCAGTGCTCTCCCCCCTGTCCCCCCCCAGTGCTCTACACTCCCCCCAGTGCTCTTCACTCCCCCCGGTGCTCTCCCCCGTTCTACCCCCTAGTGCTGTCCACTCCCCCCTGTTCTTTCCCTCCCAGTGCTCTCCACTCCCCCTGTGCTCTCCCCCCTGTTCTTCCCCCCCAGTGCTCTCAACTCCCCCCAGTGCTCTTCCCTCTGTTCTTCCCCCCCCCCCGAGTGATCTCCACCTGCCCAGTGCTCTCCCCCCTGTTCTCCCCCCAGTGCTCTCCACTCCCCCCAGTGCTCCCCCCCTGTTCTCCCCACCAGTGCTCTTCACCCTCCCAGTGCTCTCCCCCCTGTTCTTCCCTTCGTGCTCTCCACTCCCCCCAGTGCTCTCCCCCTGTTCTCCCCCCAGTGCTATTCACCCCCCAGTGCTCTTGACCCCCCAAGTGCTCTCCCCCAGGTGCTCTTCACCCCCCAGTGCTCTCCCCCATGTTCCCCCCAGAATTCTCCACCCCCCCAGTGCTCTCCTCCCCCTAGTGCACTTCACTCCCCCCAGTGCCTTCCCCCCTTGTTCTCCCCCCCATGCTCTCCACTCCCCCCAGTGCTCTCCCCCCGTTCTTCCCCCCAGTGCTCTGCTCTCCCCCCTGTTCTTCCCCCCCAGTGCTCTGCCCCCTGTTCTCCCCCCAGTGATCTCCCTTCCCTCCCTCTCCCCCCAGTGCTCTCCACTCCCCCCCAGTGCTCTCCCCCCTGTTCTCCCCCCCAGTGCTCTCCACCCCCCCAGTGCTCTTCACCTCCCCAGTGCTCTCCACTCCTCCCAGTGCTCTCCCCCATTCTCCCCCCAGTGCTCTTTACCCCCACCCAAGTGCTCTTGATCCCCCAGTGCTCTCCCCCAGTGCTCTTAACCCCCCAGGGCTCTTCACCCCCCCCCCCCCAGTGTTCTCCCCCTGTTCTCCCCCCAGTGCTCTCCACCCCCCAGTGCTCTTCACTAAACCAAGTGCTCCCCCTGTTCTTCCCCGTGCTCTCCACTCCCCCCAGTGCTCTTCCCCGTTCTTCCCCCCAGTGCTCTGCTCACTCCCCGTTCTCCCCCCAGTGCTCTTCACTCCCCCGTGTTCTTCCACCCAGTGCTCTCCCCTCTGTTCTTCCCCCCAGTGATCTCCCCCCTGTCCCCCCCAGTGCTCTCCACTCCCCCAGTGCTCCCGCCCCTGTTCTCTCCCCCAGTGCTCTCCACCTCCCCCAGTGCTCTGCCCCCCATTCTTCCCCCCAGTGCTCTGCTCTTTTCCCTGTTCTTCCCCCCCAGTGCTCTTCACTCCCCCCTGTTCTCCCCCAGTGCTCTCCACTCCCCCCAGTGCTCTCCCCCCAGTGCTCTTCACTCCCCCATGTTCTTCCCCCCAGTGCTCTCCCCCTGTTCTTCCCCCCACAGTGCTCTCCACTCCCTCCAGTGCTCTCCACTCCCCCAGTGCTCTCCCCCTCTGTTCTCCCACCAGTGCTCTCCCCCTGCCCCCCCAGTGCCCTCCACCCCCCCAGTGCTCTCCCCCCCATTCTTCCCCCCCAGTGCTTTGCTCTCTTCCCTGTTCTCCCCCCCAGTGCTCTGCTCTCTTCCCTGTTCTTCCCCCTGTGCCCTTCACTCCCCCCTGTTCTCCCCCCAGTGCTCTTCCACTCCCGCCAGTGCTCTCCCCCCAGTGCTCTTCACTTCCTCCGTGTTATTCCCCCAGTGCTCTCCCCCCTGTTCTTGTCCCAGTGCTCTCCCCCGTTCTCCCCCCAGTGCTCTTTACCCCCACCCAAGTGCTCTTGATCCCCCAGTGCTCTCCCCCAGTGCTCTTAACCCCCCAGTGCTCTTCACCCCCCCCCCAGTGCTCTCCCCCTGTTCTCCCCCCAGTGCTCTCCACCCCCCAGTGCTCTTCACTAAACCAAGTGCTCCCCCCGTTCTTCCCCGTGCTCTCCACTCCCCCCAGTGCTCTTCCCCGTTCTTCCCCCCAGTGCTCTGCTCACTCCCCGTTCTCCCCCCAGTGCTCTTCACTCCCCCGTGTTCTTCCACCCAGTGCTCTCCCCTCTGTTCTTCCCCCCAGTGATCTCCCCCCTGTCCCCCCCAGTGCTCTCCACCCCCCCAGTGCTCCCGCCCCTGTTCTCTCCCCCAGTGCTCTCCACCTCCCCCAGTGCTCTGCCCCCCATTCTTCCCCCCAGTGCTCTGCTCTTTTCCCTGTTCTTCCCCCCCAGTGCGCTTCACTCCCCCCTGTTCTCCCCCAGTGCTCTCCACTCCCCCCAGTGCTCTCCCCCCAGTGCTCTTCACTCCCCCATGTTCTTCCCCCCAGTGCTCTCCCCCCTGTTCTTCCCCCCACAGTGCTCTCCACTCCCTCCAGTGCTCTCCACTCCCCCAGTGCTCTCCCCCTCTGTTCTCCCACCAGTGCTCTCCCCCTGCCCCCCCAGTGCCCTCCACCCCCCCAGTGCCCTCCACCCCCCCAGTGCTCTCCCCCCCATTCTTCCCCCCCAGTGCTCTGCTCTCTTCCCTGTTCTCCCCCCAGTGCTCTGCTCTCTTCCCTGTTCTTCCCCCTGTGCCCTTCACTCCCCCCTGTTCTCCCCCCAGTGCTCTTCCACTCCCGCCAGTGCTCTCCCCCCAGTGCTCTTCACTTCCTCCGTGTTATTCCCCCAGTGCTCTCCCCCCTGTTCTTGTCCCAGTGCTCTTCACTCCTCCAGTGCTCTCCCCCCTGTTGTCCCCCCCAGTGCTCTCCACTACCCCAGTGCTCTCCCCCCAGTACTCTCCAGTCCCCCCAGTGCTCCCCCCTGTTCTTTTCCCCGTACTCTCCCCCCCCAGTGCTCTTCACTCCCCCCAGTGCTCCCCCCCGTTCTAACCCCCCCAGTCCTCTCCACCCCGCCTGTTCTTTCCCCCAGTGCTCTCCCCCCTTGTCCACCCCCCAGTGCTCTCCCCCCTGTTATTTCCCTCCAGTGCTCTCCACTCCCCCCAGTGCTCTCCCCCCTGTCCCCCCCCAGTGCTCTACACTCCCCCCAGTACTCTTCACTCCCCCCGGTGCTCTCCCCCGTTCTACCCCCTAGTGCTGTCCACTACTCCCCCCTGTTCTTTCCCTCCCAGTGCTCTCCACTCCCCCTGTGCTCTCCCCCTGTTCTTCCCCCCAGTGCTCTCAACTCCCCCAGTGCTCTTCCCTCTGTTCTCCCCCCCCCCCAGTGCTCTCCACTTCCCCAGTGCTCTCCCCCCTGTTCTCCCCCCAGTGCTCTCCACTCCCCCCAGTGCTCTCCCCCCTGTTCTCCCCACCAGTGCTCTTCACCCTCCCAGTGCTCTCCCCCCTGTTCTTCCCCTCGTGCTCTCCACTCCCCCCAGTGCTCTCCCCCTGTTCTCCCCCCAGTGCTATTCACCCCCCAGTGCTCTTGACCCCCCAAGTGCTCTCCCCCCGGTGCTCTTCACCCCCCAGTGCTCTCCCCCATGTTCCCCCCATACTCTCCACCCCCCCAGTGCTCTCCCCCCTGTTCTTCCCCCTCGTGCTCTCCACTCCCCCCACTGCCCTTCACTCCCCCCAGTGCTCTCCCCCTGTTGTTCCCCCCAGTGCTCTGCTCTCCCCCCCTGCCCCCCTCAGTGCTCTTCACTCCCCCCAGTGCTCTCCCCCCTGTTCTTCCCCCTCGTGATCTCCACTCCCCCCAGTGCCCTTCACTCCCTCCAGTGCTCTCCCCCCCGTTGTTCCCCCCAGTGCTCTGCTCTCCCCCCTGTGCCCCCCCGTGCTCTTCACTCCCCCAGTGCTCTCCCCCCTGTTCTTTTCCCCGTATTCTCCCCCTAGTGCTCCCCCCGTTCTAACCCCCCCAGTCCTCTCCACCCCACCTGTTCTTTCCCCCAGTGCTTTCCCCCCTTGTCCACCCCCCAGTGCTCTCCCCCCTGTTATTTCCCTCCCCAGTGCTCTCCACTCCCCCCAGTGCTCTCCCCCCTGCCCCCCCCCCAGTGCTCTACACTCCCCCCAGTGCTCTTCACTCCCCCTGGTGCTCTCCCCCGTTCTACCCCCTAGTGCTGTCCACTCCCCCCTGTTCTTTCCCTCCCAGTGCTCTCCACTCCCCCTGTGCTCTCCCCCCTGTTCTTCCCCCCAGTGCTCTCAACTCCCCCCAGTGCTCTTCCCTCTGTTCTTCCCCCCCCCAGTGCTCTCCACCTCCCCAGTGCTCTCCCCCCTGTTCTCCCCCCCCAGTGCTCTCCACTCCCCCCAGTGCTCCCCCCCTGTTCTCCCCACCAGTGCTCTTCACCCTCCCAGTGCTCTCCCCCCTGTTCTTCCCCTCGTGCTCTCCACTCCCCCCAGTGCTCTCCCCCTGTTCTCCCCCCAGTGCTATTCACCCCCCAGTGCTCTTGACCCCCCAAGTGCTCTCCCCCCGGTGCTCTTCACCCCCCAGTGCTCTCCCCCATGTTCCCTCCATACTCTCCACCCCCCAGTGCTCTCCCCCCCCCCCAGTGCTCTCCCCCCTGTTCTTCCCCCTCGTGATCTCCACTCCCCCCAGTGCCCTTCACTCCCCCCAGTGCTCTCCCCCCCGTTGTACCCCCCAGTGCTCTGCTCTCCCCCCTGTGCCCCCCGTGCTCTTCACTCCCCCCAGTGCTCCCCCCCCTGTTCTTTTATACGGTGCGTTCCAGTCCCCCTAGTGCTCTTCACCCCCCCGTGTTCTTCCCCCCAGTGCTCTCCCCCTGTTCTTCCCTCCCCCAGTGCTCTCCCCCCTTGTCCCCCCCAGTGCTCTCCACTCCACCCAGTGCTCTACCCCCGTTCTCCCCCTGTTCTTCCCGCTCGTGCTCTCCAATCCCCCCAGTGCCCTTCACTCCCCCAGTGCTCTCCCCCCGTTGTTCCCCCGTGCTCTGCTCTCCCCCTGTTCTTCCCCTCCAGTGCTCTTCACTCCCCCCAGTGCTCCCCCCTGTTCTTTCCCCCGGTGATCTCCAGTCTCCCTAGTGCTCTTCACCCCCCATGTTCTTCCACCCAGTGCTCTCCCCCCTGTTCTCCCCCCCCCCCAGTGCTCTCCCCCCTGTTCTCCCCCCCAGTGCTCTCCACTTCCCCCAGTGCTCTCCCCCCCTGTGCTCTCCACTCCCCCCAGTGCTCCCCCCTGTTCTTTTCCCCATATTCTTCCCCCCCAGTGCTCTTAACTCCCCCCAGTGCTCTCCCTCCGTTCTACCCCCCAGTGTTCTCCACTCCCCCCTGTTCTTTCCCTCCCAGTGCTCTCCACTCCCCCCCCCCGTGCTCTCCCCCCTTGTTCTTCCCCCCAGTGCTCACCCCCCTGTTCTTCCCCCCCCCAGTGCTCTCCACTCCCCCAGTGCTCTTCCCTCTGTTCTTCCTCCTCAGTGCTCTCCACTCCCCCAGTTCTCTCCCCCCTGTTCTCCCCCCCCCAGTGCTCTCCACTCCCCCCAGTGCTCTCCCCCCTGTTCTCCCCACCAGTGCTCTTCACCCTCCCAGTGCTCTCCCTCCTTTTCTTCCCCCCATACTCTCCACCCCCCCCCCCCAGTGCTCTCCCCCCTGCCCCCCGTGCCCCCCCTGTTCTTCCCCCACAGTGCTCTCCACTCCGACCAGTGTTCTCCCCCCTGTTCTCCCCCCAGAGCTCTCCACCCCCCCACACTGCTCTCCCCCCTGTTCTTCCCCCACAGTGCTCTCCATTCCCCCCAGTTCTCCCCCCCGTTCTCCCACCCCAGTGTTCTCCACTCTCCCCAGTGTTCTCCCCCATTCCCCCCAGTGCTCTCCACTCCCCTCATGCTCTCCCCCTTGTTCTTCCCCCCAGTGCTCTTCCCCCTGTTCTTTCCCTCCCCAGTGCTCTCCACTCCCCCCAGTGCTCTCCCCCCTGTTCTTCCCCCCCAGTGCTCTCCACTCCCCCCAGTGCTCTCCCCCCGTTCTACCCCCTTAGTACTCTCCACTCCCCCCATGTTCTTTCCCTCCCAGTGCTCTCCTCTCCCCCGTGCCCTCCCCCTTGTTCTTCCCCAGTGCTCTCCTCCCTGTTCTCCCCCCCCCCAGTGCTCTCCACTCCCCCCAGTGCTCTTCCCTCCTTTCTTCCCCCCCAGTGCTCTCCACTCCCCCAGTTCTCTCCCCCCTGTTCTCCCCCAGGTGCTCTCCACTCCCCCCAGTGCTCTCCCCCATGTTCTCCCCACCAGTGCTCTTCACCCTCCCAGTGTTCTCCCTCCTTTTCTTCCACCCGTGCTCTCCACTCCCCCCAGTGCCCCCCCCCTGTTCTCCCCCCAGTGCTATTCACCCCCCAGTGCTCTTGACCCCCTCAGTGCTCTACCCCCCGTGCTCTTCACCCCCCAGTGCTCTTCACCCCCTCAGTGCTCTCCCGCATGTTCCCCCCATGCTCTCCACCCCCCCCAGTGCCCTCCCCCCAGTGCTCTTCACTCCCCCCAGTGCTCCCCCCCCTGTTCTTCCCGCTCGTGCTCTCCACTCCCCCCAGTGCCATTCACTCCCCCCAGTGCTCTCCCCCCGTTGTTCCCCGTGCTCTGCTCTCCCCCCTGTTCTTCCCCCCAGTGCTCTTCACTCCCCCCAGTGCTCCCCCCTGTTCTTTCCCCCGGTGATCTCCAGTCTCCCTAGTGCTCTTCACCCCCCATGTTCTTCCACCCAGTTCTCTCCCCCCTGTTCTTCCCTCCCCCCAGTGCTCTCCCCCCTGTTCTCCCCCCCAGTGCTCTCCACTTCCCCCAGTGCTCTCCCCCCCTGTGCTCTCCACTCACCCCAGTGCTCCCCCCTGTTCTTTTCCCCATATTCTCCCCCCCCCCCAGTGCTCTCTCTCCATTCTACCCCCCAGTGTTCTCCACTCCCCCCTGTTCTTTCCCCCCAGTGCTCTCCACTCCCCCCAGTGCTCTCCCCCTTGCTCTTCCCCCCCAGTGCTCTCCCCCCCGATCTTTCCCCCCTTGTGCTCTCCACTCCCCCAGTGCTCTCCCCCCTGTTCTTCCCCCCCAGTGCTCTCCCCTCCCCCCAGTGCTCTCCTCCCAGTGCTCTTCACTCCCCCCGTGTTCTTCCTCCCAGTGCTCTCCCCTCTGTTCTTCCCCCCAGTCCTCTTCACCCCCCATTGTTCTCCCCCCTGTTCTCCTCCCCGTGCTCTCCACTCCCCCCAGTGCTCTCCCCCTGTTTTTCTCCCCCAAGTGCTCTTGACCCCCCAGTGCTGTTCACCCCCTCAGTACTCTTCACTCCCCCAGTGCTCTCCCCCCTGTCCTCCCCAGTGCTCTCCCCAGTGCTCTCCCCCCGTTTTTCTCCCCCAGTGCTCTTCACCTCCCAGTTCTCTTGACCCCCCAGTGCTCTTCACCCCCAGTGCTCTTCACCCCCAGTGCTCTCCCCCCTGTTCTTCCCCCCGTGCTCTCCACTCCCACCATTGCTCTCCCCCCGTTTTTCTCCCCCCAGTGCTCTTGACCCCCCCAGTGATCTCCCCCCAGTGCTCTTCACCCCCCTCAGTGCTCTTCATCCCCCCAGTGCTCTCCCCCCTGTCCTCCCCCCAGTGCTCTCCCCCCAGTGCTCTTCACCCCCGTGCTCCCCCTGCTCTCCACTCGACCCAGTGCTCTCCCCCGTTCCTCCCCCCAGTGCTCTGCTCTCCCCCCTGTTCTTCCCCCCAGTGCTCTCCACTCTCCCCAGTGCTCCCCCCCAGTGCTCTTCACTCCCCCTGTGTTCTTCCCCCCAGTGCTCTCCCCCCTGTTCTTCCCTCCCCCCGTGCTCTCCCCCCTATCCCCCCCCCAGTGCTCTCCATTCCCCAACGTGCTCTCCCCCCTGTTCTCCCCCCAGTGCTCTCCACCCCCCCCCCCCCCAGTGCTCTCCCCCCGTTCTTCCCCCCAGTGCTCTGCTCTTTTCCCTGTTCTTCCCCCCAGTGCTCTTCACCCCCCTGTTCTCCCCCCAGTGCTCTCCACTCCCCCCATTGCTCTCCCCCCAGTGCCCTCCCTTCTGTTCTTCCCCCCAGTGCTCTCCACTCCCCCAGTGCTCTCTCCCCCTGTTCTTTTCCCTGTTCTTCCCCCCAGTGCTCTTCACTGCCCCCCGTGTTCTTCCCCCCAGTGCCCTCCCTTCTGTTCTTCCCCCCCAGTGCTCTCCACTCCCCCAGTGCTCTCTCCCCCTGTTCTCCCCCCCAGTGCTCTCCACTCCCCCAGTGCTCTCCCTCCTGTTCTTCCCCCAGTGCCCACCACCCCCCCAGTGCTCTCCCCAGTTCTTTCCCCCAGTGCTCGGCTCTCTTCCCTGTTCTTCCCCCCCATTTTTCCCCTCAGTGCTCTGCTCTCTTCCCTGTTCTCTCCCCAGTGCTCTTCACTCCCCCATGTTCCCCCCCCCCCCAGTGCTCTCCACTCCCCCAGTTCTCCCCCCCAGTGCTCTTCACTCCCCCCTGTGTTCTTCCACCCAGTGCCTCTCCCCCTGTAATCCCCCCCCCCAGTGCTCTCCACACCCCCAGTGCTCCCCCCTGTTCCCCCCCAGTGCTCTCCACTTCCCCCAGTGCTCTCCCCCCTGTTCTCCCCCCCAGTGCTCTCCACTCCCCCCGATGATCCCCCTGTTCTTTTCCCCCTATTCTTCCTCCCCATTGCTCTTCACCCCCCCCTCCCTGTTCTACCCCCCCAGTGCTCTCCCCTCCCCCCAGTGCTCTCCCCCTGCCCCCCCCAGTGCTTTCCACCCCCCCGTGCTCTCCCCCCGTTCTTCCCCCCAGTGCTCTGCTCTTTTCCCTGTTCTTCCCTCCAGTGCTCTTAACTCCCCCTGTTCTCTCCCTCCAGTGCTCTTCACTCCCCCGTGTTCTTCCCCCCAGTGCTCCCCCCCGTGCTCTCCCCCCTGTTCTTCCCCCCAGTGCTCTCCACTCCCCCCAATTCTCTCCACTCCCCCAGTGCTCCCCCCCCCGTTCTCTCCCCCAGTGCTCTCCCCCCTGTTCTCCCCCCCAGTGCCCACCACCCCCCAGTGCTCTCCCCCGTTCTTCCCCCCAGTGCTCTGCTCTCTTCCCCGTTCTTCCCCCCGTTCTTCCCCTCAGTGCTCTGCTCTCTTCCCTGTTCTCCCCCCCAGTGCTCTTCACTCCCCCCTGTTCTCCCCCCAGTGCTCTCCCCCAGTGCTCTTCACTCCCCCCGTGTTCATCCCCCCAGTGCTCTCCCCCCTGTTCTTCCCCCCAGTGCTCTCCACTCCCCCAATGCTCTCCAGTCCCCCCGTGCTCTCCCCCCTGTTCTCCCCCCAGTGCTCTCCACTCCCCCCAATTCTTTCCACTCCCCCAGTGCTCTCCCCCCCCTGTTCTCCCCCCCCCCCCACCCAGTGCTCTCCCCCCTGTTCTCCCCCCCAGTGCCCACCACCCCCCCAGTGCCCTTTCCCCCTGTTCTTCCCCCCCAGTGCTCTGCTCTCTTCCCTGTTCTTCAACCCGTTCTTCCCCTCAGTGCTCTGTTCTCTTCCCTGTTCTCCCCCCCAGTGCTCTTCACTCCCCCCTGTTCTCCCCCCAGTGCTCTCCCCCAGTGCTCTTCACTCCCCCCGTGTTCTTCCCCCCAGTGCTCTCCCCCCTGTTCTTCCCCCCCAGTGCTCTCCACTCCCCCCAGTGCCTCTCCCCCTGTAATCCCCCCCAGTTCTCTCCACTCCCCCAGTGCTCTCCCCTCCCCCCAGTGCTCTCCCCCCTGTTCTTCCCCCCAGTGCTCTCCACTCCCCCCAGTGCCCCCCCCTGTTCTTTTCCCCCTATTCTTCCTCCCCATTGCTCTTCACCCCCCCCCCCCTGTTCTACCCCCCCAGGGCTCTCCACTCCCCCCTGTTCTTCCCCCCAGTGCTCTCCACTCCCCCCAGTGCTCTCCCACCCTGTTCTCCCCCAGTGCTCTCCCCTCCCCCCAGTGCTCTCCCCCTGTTCCCCCCCCCAGTGCTTTCCACCCCCCGTGCTCTCCCCCCTTTCTTCCCCCAGTGCTCTGCTCCTTTCCCTATTCTTCCCCCCAGTGCTCTTCACTCCTCCTGTTCTCTCCCCAGTGCTCTCCACTCCCCCAATGCTCTCCCTCCAGTGCTCTTCACTCCCCCGGTGTTCTTCCCCCCAGTGCTCTCCCACCCCCCCGTGCTCTCCCCCCTGTTCTTCCCCCCAGTGCTCTCCACTCCCCCCAATTCTCTCCACTCCCCCAGTGCTCCCCCCCCCCGTTCTCTCCCCCAGTGCTCTCCCCCCTGCTCTCCCCCCAGTGCCCACCACCCCACCAGTGCTCCCCCCCATTCTTCCCCCCAGTGCTCTGCTCTCTTCCCCGTTCTTCCCCCCGTTCTCCCCCTCAGTGCTCTGCTCTCTTCCCTGTTCTCCCCCCCAGTGCTCTTCACTCCCCCCTGTTCTCCCCCCAGTGCTCTCCCCCAGTGCTCTTCACTCCCCCCGTGTTCATCCCCCCAGTGCTCTCCCCCCTGTTCTTCCCCCCAGTGCTCTCCACTCCCCCAATGCTCTCCAGTCCCCCCGTGCTCTCCCCCCTGTTCTCCCCCCAGTGCTCTCCACTCCCCCCAATTCTCTCCACTCCCCCAGTGCTCCCCCCCCCTGTTCTCCCCCCCCCCCCCCACCCAGTGCTCTCCCCCCTGTTCTCCCCCCCAGTGCCCACCACCCCCCCCCCCCCCCAGTGCCCTTTCCCCCTGTTCTTCCCCCCAGTGCACTGCTCTCTTCCCTGTTCTTCCCCCGTTCTTCCCCTCAGTGCTCTGCTCTCTTCCCTGTTCTCCCCCCCAGTGCTCTTCACTCCCCCCTGTTCTCCCCCCAGTGCTCTTCACTCCCCCCGTGTTCTTCCCCCCAGTGCTCTCCCCCTGTTCTTCCCCCCCAGTGCCTCTCCACTCCCCCCAGTGCCTCTCCCCCTGTAATGCCCCCCCAGTGCTCTCCACTTCCCCCAGTGCTCTCCCCTCCTCCCAGTGCCCCCCCCTGTTCTTTTCCCCCTATTCTTCCTCCCCATTGCTCTTCACCCCCCGTGCTCTCCCCCCCTGTTCTACCCCCCAGTGCTTTCTACTCCCCCCTGTTCTTCCCCCCCAGTGATCTCCACTCCCCCCAATGCTCTCCCCCAGTGCTCTTCACTCCCCCAGTGCTATCCCCCCTGTTCTTCCCCCCAGTGCTCTCCACTCCCCCCCAATGCTCTCCACTCCCCCAGTGCTCTCCCCCCTGTTCTCCCCCCCAGTGCTCTCCACTTCCCCCAGTGCTCCCCCCTGTTCTCCCCCCAGTGCCCACCACCCCCCAGTGCTCTCCCCCATTCTTCCCCCCAGTGCTCTGCTCTCTCCCCTGTTCTCCCCCCCCCCCCCCCGTTCTTCCACTCAGTACTCTGCTCTCTTCCCTGTTCTCCCCCCAGTGCTCTTCACTCCCCCCTGTTTTCCCCCCCAGTGCTCTCCACTCCCCCCCGTTCTTCCCCCCAGTGCTCTCCACTCCCCACGTTCTTCCCCCCAGTGCTCTCCCCCGTTCTTCCCCCCAGTGCTCTGCTCTCTTCCCCGTTCTTCCCTCCGTTCTTCCCCTCAGTGCTCTGCTCTCTTCCCTGTTCTCCCCCCCAGTGCTCTTCACTCCCCCCTGTTCTCCCCCCAGTGCTCTCCCCCAGTGCTCTTCACTCCCCCCGTGTTCATCCCCCCAGTGCTCTCCCCCCTGTTCTTCCCCCCAGTGCTCTCCACTCCCCCAATGCTCTCCAGTCCCCCCGTGCTCTCCCCCCTGTTCTCCCCCCAGTGCTCTCCACTCCCCCCAATTCTCTCCACTCCCCCAGTGCTCTCCCCCCCTGTTCTCCCCCCCCCCCCACCCAGTGCTCTCCCCCCTGTTCTCCCCCCCAGTGCCCACCACCCCCCCAGTGCCCTTTCCCCCTGTTCTTCCCCCCCAGTGCTCTGCTCTCTTCCCTGTTCTTCCCCCCGTTCTTCCCCTCAGTGCTCTGTTCTCTTCCCTGTTCTCCCCCCCCAGTGCTCTTCACTCCCCCCTGTTCTCCCCCCAGTGCTCTCCCCCAGTGCTCTTCACTCCCCCCGTGTTCTTCCCCCCAGTGCTCTCCCCCCTGTTCTTCCACCCCAGTGCTCTCCACTCCCCCCAGTGCCTCTCCCCCTGTAATCCCCCCCAGTTCTCTCCACTCCCCCAGTGCTCTCCCCTCCCCCCAGTGCTCTCCCCCCTGTTCTTCCCCCCAGTGCTCTCCACTCCCCCCAGTGCTCCCCCCTGTTCTTTTCCCCCTATTCTTCCTCCCCATTGCTCTTCACCCCCCCCCCTGTTCTACCCCCCCAGGGCTCTCCACTCCCCCCTGTTCTTCCCCCCAGTGCTCTCCCCTCCCCCCAGTGCTCTCCCCCTGTCCCCCCCCCCCAGTGCTTTCCACCCCCCGTGCTCTCCCCCTTTCTTCCCCCAGTGCTCTGCTCCTTTCCCTATTCTTCCCCCCAGTGCTCTTCACTCCTCCTGTTCTCTCCCCAGTGCTCTCCACTCCCCCAATGCTCTCCCTCCAGTGCTCTTCACTCCCCCGGTGTTCTTCCCCCCAGTGCTCTCCCACCCCCCCCGTGCTCTCCCCCCTGTTCTTCCCCCCAGTGCTCTCCACTCCCCCCAATTCTCTCCACTCCCCCAGTGCTCTCCCCCCCCGTTCTCTCCCCCAGTGCTCTCCCCCCTGCTCTCCCCCCAGTGCCCACCACCCCCAGTGCTCTCCCCCATTCTTCCCCCCAGTGCTCTGCTCTCTTCCCTGTTCTCCCCCCCAGTGCTCTTCACTCCCCCCTGTTCTCCCCCCAGTGCTCTCCCCCAGTGCTCTTCACTCCCCCCGTGTTCATCCCCCCAGTGCTCTCCCCCCTGTTCTTCCCCCCAGTGCTCTCCACTCCCCCAATGCTCTCCAGTCCCCCCGTGCTCTCCCCCCTGTTCCCCCCCCAGTGCTCTCCACTCCCCCCAATTCTCTCCACTCCCCCAGTGCTCTCCCCCCTGTTCTCCCCCCCCCCACCCAGTGTTCTTTTCCCCCTATTCTTCCTCCCCATTGCTCTTCACCCCCCCGTGCTCTCCCCCCCTGTTCTACCCCCCAGTGCTTTCTACTCCCCCCTGTTCTTCCCCCCCAGTGATCTCCACTCCCCCCAATGCTCTCCCCCAGTGCTCTTCACTCCCCCAGTGCTATCCCCCCTGTTCTTCCCCCCAGTGCTCTCCACTCCCCCCCCAATGCTCTCCACTCCCCCAGTGCTCTCCCCCCTGTTCTCCCCCCCAGTGCTCTCCACTTCCCCCAGTGCTCCCCCCTGTTCTCCCCCCAGTGCCCACCACCCCCCAGTGCTCTCCCCCGTTCTTCCCCCCAGTGCTCTGCTCTCTCCCCTGTTCTTCCCCCCCCTGTTCTTCCACTCAGTACTCTGCTCTCTTCCCTGTTCTCCCCCCAGTGCTCTTCACTCCCCCCTGTTTCCCCCCCCAGTGCTCTCCACTCCCCCCCGTTCTTCCCCCCAGTGCTCTCCACTCCCCACGTTCTTCCCCCCAGTGCTCTTCACTCCCCCTGTGTTCTTCCCCCCAGTGCTCTCCCCCCTGTTCTTCCCTCCCCCCGTGCTCTCCCCCCTATTCCCCCCCCAGTGCTCTCCATTCCCCCACGTGCTCTCCCCCCTGTTCTCCCCCCAGTGCTCTCCCCCCCCGTTCTCTCCCCCAGTGCTCTCCCCCCTGCTCTCCCCCCAGTGCCCACCACCCCCCCAGTGCTCTCCCCCATTCTTCCCCCCAGTGCTCTGCTCTCTTCCCCGTTCTTCCCCCCGTTCTTCCCCTCAGTGCTCTGCTCTCTTCCCTGTTCTCCCCCCCAGTGCTCTTCACTCCCCCCTGTTCTCCCCCCAGTGCTCTCCCCCAGTGCTCTTCACTCCCCCCGTGTTCATCCCCCCAGTGCTCTCCCCCCTGTTCTTCCCCCCAGTGCTCTCCACTCCCCCAATGCTCTCCAGTCCCCCCGTGCTCTCCCCCCTGTTCCCCCCCCCAGTGCTCTCCACTCCCCCCAATTCTCTCCACTCCCCCAGTGCTCTCCCCCCCTGTTCTCCCCCCCCCACCCAGTGCTCTCCCCCCTGTTCTCCCCCCCAGTGCCCACCACCCCCCCCAGTGCCCTTTCCCCCTGTTCTTCCCCCCAGTGCTCTGCTCTCTTCTCTGTTCTTCCCCCCGTTCTTCCCCTCAGTGCTCTGCTCTCTTCCCTGTTCTCCCCCCCAGTGCTCTTCACTCCCCCCTGTTCTCCCCCCAGTGCTTTCCCCCAGTGCTCTTCACTCCCCCCGTGTTCTTCCCCCCAGTGCTCTCCCCCCTGTTCTTCCCCCCCAGTGCCTCTCCACTCCCCCCAGTGCCTCTCCCCCTGTAATCCCCCCCCAGTGCTCTCCACTTCCCCCAGTGCTCTCCCCTCCTCCCAGTGCTCCCCCCTGTTCTTTTCCCCCTATTCTTCCTCCCCATTGCTCTTCACCCCCCCGTGCTCTCCCCCCCTGTTCTACCCCCCAGTGCTTTCTACTCCCCCCTGTTCTTCCCCCCCCCAGTGATCTCCACTCCCCCCAATGCTCTCCCCCAGTGCTCTTCACTCCCCCAGTGCTATCCCCCCTGTTCTTCCCCCCAGTGCTCTCCACTCCCCCCCCAATGCTCTCCACTCCCCCAGTGCTCTCCCCCCTGTTCTCCCCCCAGTGCTCTCCACTTCCCCCAGTGCTCCCCCCTGTTCTCCCCCCAGTGCCCACCACCCCCCAGTGCTCTCCCCCGTTCTTCCCCCCCAGTGCTCTGCTCTCTCCCCTGTTCTTCCCCCCCCCCCCCGTTCTTCCACTCAGTACTCTGCTTTCTTCCCTGTTCTCCCCCCAGTGCTCTTCACTCCCCCCTGTTTCCCCCCCCCCCCAGTGCTCTCCACTCCCCCCCGTTCTTCCCCCCAGTGCTCTCCACTCCCCACGTTCTTCCCCCCAGTGCTCTCCACTCCCCACGTCCTTCCCCCCAGTGCTCTGCTCTTTTCCCTGTTCTACCCCCCAGTGCTCTTCACCCCCCCTCTTCTCCCCCCCAGTGCTCTCCACTCCTCCCAATGCTCTCCCCCCAGTGCTCTTCACTCCCCCCTGTTCTTCCCCCCGTGCTCTCCACTCCCCCCAATGCTCTCCACTCCCCCAGTGCTCTCCCCCCTGTTCTCTCCCCCCAGTGCTCTCCACTTTCCCCAGTGCTCTCCCCCTGTTCTCCCCCCCAGTGCCCACCCCCCCCCAGTGCTCTCCCCAGTTCTTCCCCCCAGTGTTCTGCTCTCTTCCCTGTTCTTCCCCCCGTTCTTCCCCTCAGTGCTCTGCTCTCTTCCCTGTTCTCCCCCCAGTGCTCTTCACTTCCCCCTGTTCTCCCTCCAGTGCTCTCCACTCCCCCCAGTTCTCTCCCCCAGTGCTCTCCCCCCTGTTCTCTCCCCCCAGTGCTCTCCACTCTCCCCAGTGCTCTCCCACCTGTTCTCCCCCCCCCAGTGCCCACCCCCCCCCCCCCAGTGCTCTCCCCAGTTCTTCCCCCCAGTGTTCTGCTCTCTTCCCTGTTCTTCCCCCAGTTCTGCCCCTCAGTGCTCTGCTCTCTTCCCTGTTCTCCCCCCCAGTGCTCTTCACTCCCCCGTGTTCTTCCCCCAGTGCCCCCCCCCCTGTTCTTCCCCCCAGTGCTCTCCACTCCCCCCAGTGCCTCTCCCCCTGTTCTCCCCTCCAGTGCTCTCCACACCCCCAGTGCTCTCCCCCCTGTTCCCCCCCAGTGCTCTCCACTTCCCCCAGTGCTCTCCCCCCCTGTTCCCCCCCCCCCAGTGCTCTCCACTCCCCCCAGTGCTCCCCCTGTTCTTTTCCCCCTATTCTTCCTCCCCATTGCTCTTCACCCCCCCAAGTGCACCCCCCCCCCCGTTCTACCCCCCAGTGTTCTCCACTCCCTCCTGTTCTTCCCCCCAGTGCTCTTCACTCCCCCAATGCTCTCCCCCTTGTTCTTCCCCCCATTGCTCTTCCCCCTGTTCTTTCCCCCCCAGTGCTCTCCACGCCCCCTTGTGCTCTCCCCCCTGTTCTTTCCCCCACAGTGCTCTCCACTCCCCCAGTGCTCTCCCCCCAGTGCTCTTCACTCCCCCCAGTGCCCCCCTTTCTTCCCCCCAGTGCTCTCCATTCCCCCCAGTGCTCCCCCTGTTCTCCCCCTCCCAGTGCTCTCCACTCCCCCCAGTGCTCTCCCCCTGTTCCCCCCCAGTGCTCTGCTTTCCCCCCTGTTCTTCCCCCCAGAGTTCTCCCCCCCAGTGCTCCCCCCGTGCTCTCCACTCCCCCCGGTGCTTTTCACTCCCCCCAGTGTTCTTCCCACCAGCGCTCTCCACACCCCCCAGTGCTCTCCCCCCACTGCTCTCCACTCCCCCAGTGCTCCCCCTGTTCTTTTCCCCCTATTCCCCCCCCCCAGAGCTCTTCACTCCCCCAGTGCTCTCCCCCCTGTTCTACCCCCCCTGTGCTCTCCACTCCCCCCTGTTCTTCTCCCCCAGTGCTCTCCCCCTCCCAGTTCTCTCCCCCCTTTTTCTCCCCCATTGCTCTCCCCCTGTTCTTTCCCCCCAGTGCTCTCCACATAAGAACCTTATACTGTCACCCTCTGTGAGGGCAACGCTATAGTATTCTCCTAAACGTCTAAAATGTAATTTATAATGAGATTAGTTGGCCTTCCCCAGTTGATGATCTGTCCAAATTTGATCTGAGTCTGAATCAGGGTTTGCCAGGACCTGGAGGATGTTGAGCCACCCACAGCTGTTACCCACATAAGGAACCTGCAGCCCTTGCTTCTGCAAGATGGGCACTACTAGTATGTAGAAAGGTCAAAGGCTGTTGAATGAACCCGAAGTGAAATTCTTAGAAGCCTGGGTGTACGGAAGTGTGTAAGTACACATCAGCTAGATCTAGAGAAACTGTAGCTGCTTTATCTGATAGTTTGAGTGATTGTTCTCAATGACCCATATAACGTTTTGGAGCTTGATCCTTTGTTCCATATCTTACCTAAATTTGCTTTCTAACTAAGAACAATGGACTAATGGTTCCTATTGGACAAGATTTGGTAACATTTGCTTAAAGCCTTAATTGCTCTAAAGAACCATCGTGGGAATTAGAGGAGTTAGAAAAGTGTAAAGAAATTCTATTGACTTCTATTAAAGTCGGAAGAAGACCCCCGGATGGCGGCGGCGGAGGCGAAGAAGAAAGCTGGGCTCCTCCGCTAGTAAAAGAGCTAGCAGAAGATAGCGGAGGAGTCTGGTGAGAAGACCCCCCAAGGCGGAAGAAGAGAAGACCACTGGAGCTGCCTAATAAATTATTTAAAAAACTTGTTTTTTTTATTTACACTTTTTTTCACCAGGTGAATGGGTAGGGGTACATCGTACCCCATACTCATTCACAAAGGGTGGGGGGCTGGTATCTGGGGGCCCCCTTATTAAAGGGGGCTCCCGGATTCAGATAAGCCCCCTGCCCGCAGACCCCCACAACCAACGGCCAGGGTTGTCCGGAAGAGGCCCTTGTCCTCATCAACATGGGGACTAGGTGCTTTGGGGTGGGGGGGCCCTGCGGCCGCGGCACCCCTCCATGTTGAGGGCACGCGGCCTGGTACAGCTCAGGAGGGGGGGCGCTCACTTGTCCCCACCCCCTTTCCTGACCGGCCAGGCTGCGTGCTTGGATAAGGGTCTGCTATGGTCTCTGGGGGACCCCCAAGCCGTTTTTTCGATGTGGGGCTTCCCCTTTAAATCCATACCAGGTGACGGGGCTAGTGAGGTGTGAATCTCACCGATGGAGGCGGCGACATTCATTTCCTTCGCTAGTCCCAGCTACCCCGAGCCGCATTCAAAATAAATTGACTTTTCTCCGTATGGGCAATTCCGTTCATTTCAAAAGTACAGCGGACTAGCACACAGACAGCCGAATTTTGAGTCAAAACTTCTTTCTAAGTCCGCCGGACTTTTGGAAAGAAAAAGTCCGCCGGAGCCCACACACAGACGGATTGTCCGGCGGACTCTGGTTGTTCGCCGGATAGTCTGATTGTGTGTACGCGGCATTAGAAGAGGTATACGCAGTCAGTGGGTTAAGCCATAGGGCTTGCCTAACCCCACAGAATAGTAGGAGAAATAGCCTGCTGCATCCATAGTGGTTGTACTGCCTCACTGGTCACTCTAATTTCAATCATGGATCAAACACCACAGAGGCGTATTACTGGCCAAGTTTGCCTTCAACTTGTCTGCTGAGAACCAAATATACTTGGCTACTGAAGTGAACTCCAACACAGGCCACACCATACTCCCTAATGGTAGTATAAACCTTCATTTCCAAATAAATTTTGCTGTCCCCATGTCTCTGTGAATGCTATTGCATCATCCGCTGCCAGACTGGCACTTCTGATTAGTCTGATGAAGATTACTTGGCTTGGCTAACTGCCTCTGCAATAAAAGTTGAGTTAACTTGAGTCAACACATCTGCCTTTGTGTTCACTGCCACCTGATATGCAACTTGGCATAGCATCTTGGCGGGCACGCCAGCTAACCACACTTCCCATACTGTCCAGGGTGGTCCTTATTGTGATTTCCTTTAGTTTGCCCCTTCTGGCAGCACTTTGAATATATAAATGTTTTCTTTTAGAGTCAAACAAGACCTGTCACTGTTGGAAGAACAAGTTGCCACTTTTCCTTTGGGGAGTGGTGCTGGTATTTAAGGGCTTGAGAGTTTAATGCCGGTTTTTCCATCAGAATAAACTCTGATGGTCTTTCCGACGGAGTTCTGCTGAAACTGACTTGCCTACACACGATCACACCATAGTCCATTAGTTTAAAATGCAATGATCTAGACTAGGACTTAGAAAAAGAAAGTTCAATAGCCAGTAGCCAATAGCTGCCCTTGTGTCGTTTTTGGTCTGTCGGAATAGCATACAGACTAATAGTTTTCCCGATAGAAATTGATTCCGTCGGAAAGATTTAAAACATGTTTTATTTCTAGGTCCATCAGAATTTTTGAAAAAAAAAGTCTGATGAAGCCCACACATGACAGAATATCCGATGAAATGATTCCCTCTGACCTTTTCTGCCGGAAAGTCCGTCGTGTGTACGCTGCATTACTATCCATACTGCTCGCGCACTCTTTTATATGATTAGGGAAATAAATTTTTTGGCGAGAAGGTTTAGTAGCACTCTTTTATATATTTTTTTATTTTTTAGGATAGCATACCTGCCTGTCCCTCACCTTATTGGTTGTGGCTGGTCTCTAGGTAAGCTCATGGCTCAAGAATTTGAGCTGCAGGTTTGTGGTTATAATAAATACCTGGAAGTACTGACTAGGACATAGCCTTAATACAATATCAGTGTCCATCAACACACCCATTTGCAGACATTTAAGCAGCAAATGGGCCTATCTGCTGTGAGCAAGGGTTACACCCTTAGACAGAAGCAATTACACATAGTAGTGTAATAAACCAATTACTTAAGGCACTGTAACTTAAGCATAACACTGAATTTTTTCACGCTGGCATTTAGACTTAATAGGTTAATGCATAGCAATCATTAAACACATTGCACCCAAAAACAGACCTTAAATGCATAGCAGCAACACAATGCATACTAGTAGCATCCATACTAAAGCATGACTGTCATAAGCAGCCCATCGAAGGGTTAATATACCTGGCAGGATCACCTACACTAGGTGACTGCCCTGTAAAGGTTAAAAACAGAAAATCCAAGCATTAGAGCATTGACACAGTGATCCCAAATCTGTAAAGCTAGGCATTGCTGAGTTAATAGGAAAAACTCAACTTTGCAGCAAACACCTGTATATCAGTTCATGCATTTGTAGTCCTACAGACAAACAAAAACCTGTGAGGCAAATGAAACAGACAGAACTTTACACAGCAGTTTTAACCTACTTTGGCAGTTTGTATATTAACAGCATAATCATTCAGACACACCATGACAGCCCATGGAAAGCTACCCTGCTCCATGCAGCACCCCTCCCTGACTGACTCTAAGGGGGGATGGGAGAGGCTCCATTCCTGAATAGGTGGCCACCAATTCATTCCCAGGCAGCCACCTGGGGCTCCTGGCTGCTATTATAGCAGGCCAGCAGTTACCCCAACATCATCTTGCTGCTCCCTGCACTATACTTCAAAATAGTACAAACAAGAAGCTGCCAACATACAAACAAACAAAGTCCTAAATCATATACAAACAAAAAATGTGTCGCAAAAATCTGTGCACATTAAAATAAAAGCATATCCATTCCAAAACTCCCAAGTCCATACAAATCAATAGCAGGTGAAACGTTACAACAAAAACTGAATCAATATTATAAATAAATAGGAGGGGGAAATGCATCACTGTGCAACTACTCCCAAAATTAAATAAAGTGTCCCGTCAATGTCAAATATTCAATAGGTTTCTATAGGAGTCTCTGTGTAGTCAAACGCTGACACTCGAACAGACTTGCCAGAAATAATCTCAAAATAGGCTTTACAGATGGTGTTACAGTAGAAAAAATTAGGTACTCTTACCAAAACCGTTGGACACATCCACCCTACAGCAGTGTGTCATACAAGCTTTCAGCGATCAACCTCCTGCGCTAAGGTAAGACGAACTCCAAGACCAGAACCAGACGGTGAGGATGATGGCAACCCCTGTGTAGATCAACGGACATCCAGACTGGTGACTCACGGTACCATAACTCGATGGAATTCAATATATAAGGAAAAAGAGATACAGAAAAAAATGGAAAGAACTGAGATGGTGCAGGTCAAACTTAAAAATTGTTTATTTACATCAAACACAAGATGTGACAATAAAAAGAGAGATCTCAATGTATATATAAAAAAGGCAATGTGAAAAGCACAAGATAGGCTGGCCCGACGTATTTCGACTCTATGGGTCTTCAATTGGAGCATATCTCTAGCCTCCTCACACTGCCAAAGTATTTATAAACTAAACTTAATGAGGATATGAGATGGCCCACCCCCTCAGCTGTAAACCGGAAGTACTACCACCAAAACGTGTGGCAGAGGTCAAATGAAGTCCGCAAAGTATTATATACACAAACAATATATAATGCAAATCCATTCGTAAACATATATGCATAATGTATAATGCATAATGTATAATTGATGCAGGACTAACCTTCGGACCTAGGACCAAAATGCTCGAGGCTAAAAAAAATAGGCTGAAGTCACCAACCTTCGACCCTCAGCAAACTCAATATTGCCCATAAGGCAATATGCCTCCCCTCCCCCCATGGCCAGAAAGACACCCTTCAATAGATTAGCATGGACAGTCGCCATTGCCCTGATCCGGCGAGAACGAACGTCCCCCGCGTGCCAATCCCATCCAATGGAATCGTAGCAACACACCACGTGTGACACCGAATGTTCTCCCGCCAAACCAGAAATCCGTTCGTTCAACCCAAAGGCAGGCGCGCCGCACCATCAATACGGCCACGTTCACATCATAATGTCATCTACAGCCACTAAAAAAAGGGAGAGGTTGTATGAATACAGCTCATACCTAAATTACTCCTACCACCTCTCAAGTGGAAGTTATTAGGAAAACATGAGAGAAGTGTCACTCACCCCTGGTTAATGAAACTGTTGATGTCCCATTCAACATTCATACCAAAGGGCGAGTAGCACTTCAACTCATATATCCAATAGGTCTCGAGTCTCGAGACCCCTCGTACACAAGAGTCCCCAAGCCAGTGTGGAACAAACTTATCAATAAACTGGAATCGGCTGCCTGTCGGATCCCTGTTATGATGCTCCAAATAATGGCGCGGGACACTGTGTTTGGTACACCCCTTTCTAATCTTGGCCAAATGCTAATTTACTGTGATGGAAAATGTAAGAATAGTACGCCCTACATATTGTAGCTTACATGGACAGGTGATCAGATACACAATGAAACTAGTCGCACAAGTCGTAAAATGTCTCATTGTGTAGCTACGAGAAGTGACCGTGGAAATGAAAGTGTCAGTCTTATGCCTACCTACCACATTATTTAGGCAGACATTACACTTCCTGCACAGAAAATAGCCCTTACATTGTTGAAAAAGGGACATGGTCCTTGGGGGGTCAACGATATTGGGAGCAATGTCACCCCGAATGGAGTGGGAACCCCGAAAGATTATGCCCACCTGCTCGGAGAGAGAAGGTCCCAAAACCCGATCACTACACAACACTTTCCAATGCCTGGCCATGATTTTCTTGATCTCCTTATGTTGGGTGGAGAAGGAGGTAAAAAATGACCATCTAAATTTATTCTCCCTCGGTACCTTTGGATGTGAATGTAACCATTCCTGTCGGTAGGCTTAAAGTAAGTCCTGAATTCCAGGACCCCCAGGGGTAAGGGTTACCAGGGAAAGGGTAGAGGGAATCAGCAGAGGGATAAGAGCGACTCTCACCACGCTGAACAATATGGTGCCTCTCCAGGGTATGGGTAGGGTATGGCGAGATGAGAGAGATAACTACTCTCAGAGCACACCGATAAGGACTCAGAATTGGTATGCTCCCCTTGGGGATGATGGCCCTCGGGGAACATATGTGAAACATTATCCACATACGAACCGTGGTGAGGATTCCATGAGGAACCCTTATAATTATAATTATGATTCTAATTCCCAAGGACCACCCCAACCGTCGTGTTTTTACGCCCCCCCCCCCCCCCCAATTTTTCCAGAAGCCCAAAATGAAACGAGGCACCAGAGGGGGTGGCGCATTCAAACGAAAAAGGAAAAGAGTACAGTAGGCACAGGCATTTTTAAATTGAGTAAAATTACACTTACGGAAGCTGAAATGTGTGTTAGACAAAGGTTTACAATTTGTTCCGCCTCGCAAATTGAATAAATTTGCCACATTTATTGATATACACAAGTACACTCATAAGTTGAATATCAAACACCACTTTTTGTCAGCACCCCGAAAAAGTGGGAGAATAGAGGGAAAAAGTTTGAATGTACATTCTGGGCTTTCAAACCCCTCATTATTCAATCCACCTAATACCGCTTCTCATTCCATTAATGTGTTTAGGAATTTAGTACTAAATGATCTTGAAGCTCTACCTATAAAGAAGATGCACCAAGATCCGGCTATTACATTGGGGTTAAAATCACTTTGTGAGAGGAAAAATCTCATCGTCCGTCCCACCGATAAGGGCGGCGGGATTGTTGTACTCGACAAGGAAGATTACAACAAAGAGATGATGAGACTTTTAGATGATCGCAGCACTTATACTACCTTGCGTGGAGACCCCACTGCCAAGTATAAGAGGGCTTTGATAGAGTTAGTGGAAGAGGGTTTATCTTTGAACATTTTGGATAAAAAAGAAAAGGAATATCTTGTTCCAATTGCCCCACGAATTCCTATCATTTACTATCTCCCTAAGGATCATAAGGATCCTACCAATCCTCTAGGTCACCCTATTGTGAGCAGCATCAACTCTGTGACCTCGAGGATTGGTATGTACATAGATTTCTACCTTCAGCTGTTGGTGAAACTTATTCCATCTTATCTGAAAGACACTAAGGATGCCATTAGGCTCCTGGAGTCAGTTCAGTTTCAGGAAGGTCTTATTTTAGTGACTGCGAACATTTCCGCTTTGTACACCAGTATCTCCCATCATCTTGGCCTGACAGCGGTGGAATTTTTTCTGTCTCACAATTCATCCCTTCCCCTGATACAGAGGAATTTCATTATGGAATTGTTAAAGTTCGCTACAGAACATAACTATTTCTGGTTTTAGGGCGTTTTTTATTCCCAAGTCAAGGGAGTGGCTATGGGGGCAAAATATGCTCCTAGTTTAGCCAACTTGTTTATGGCCCAATGGGAGGAGGATGTCGCCTATGCCCTTGAGCGGCCGGAACTAGTCCTCTGGGCTAGGTATATAGACGACGTCCTCCTCCTATGGAAGGGAGATGGACTGTCTTTGGCTTTATGGCCACTTTGAATAACAATGACCGTTGGATAGTCCTGAGTTACGAGGCCAGTTGTGACAGTGTCCATTTCTTGGATTTGGAGATCTCGGCTACGAGTGATGGCCTGGAATTCAGGACTTACTTTAAGCCTACCAACAGGAATGGTTACATTCCTGTCAGTAGCTGTCACCATGACCAATGGTTGAAATCGGTCCCCCATGGACAATTCCTTCGTCTTAGAAGGAATTGTACCAGCGATGTCGTTTTTCAGCAACAAAGCCAGATTTTAAAACTTAGATTTCTGGAGAAGGGCTATAGATCTAGGACCCTTGATGCTGATATAGAGGGGGTATCGAGGGTAGATAGGAGTTCTTTGTTGGTGGACCATCCAAAGGTACCGAGGGAGAATAAATTTAGATGGTCATTTTTTACCTCCTTCTCCACCCAACATAAGGAGATCAAGAAAATCATGGCCAGGCATTGGAAAGTGTTGCGTAGTGATCGGGTTTCGGGACCTTCTCTCCCCGAGTGGGCGGGCATAATCTTTCGGGGTTCCCGCTCCATTCAGGGCGACATTGCTCCCAATGTCGTTGACCCCCCAAGGACCATGTCCTTTTTTCAACACTGTAAGGTCTATTTTCTGTGCAGGAAGTGTAATGTCTGCCTAAATAATGTGGTAGGTAGGCATAAGACTGACACTTTCATTTCCACGGTCACTTCTCGTAGCTGCACAATGAGACATTTTACAACTTGTGCGACTAGTTTCATTGTGTATCTGATCACCTGTCCATGTAAGCTACAATATGTAGGGCATACTATTCGTACGTTTTCCATCAGAGTAAATGAGCGTTTGGCCAAGATTAGAAAGGGGTGTACCAAACACAGTGTCCCGCGCCATTATTTGGAGCATCATAACAGGGATCCGACAGGCAGCCAATTACAGTTTATTGATAAGTTTGTTCCACACTGGCGTAGGGACTCTTGTGTACAAAGGGTCTCGAGACTGGAGACCTATTGGATATATGAGTTGAAGTGCTACTCGCCCTTTGGTATTAGGGATGGCCGAACTGTTAGCCCGGTGGTCTGTTCGCGGCAAATTTTGCGTGTTCGCAATTCGCCTGATGGGCGGACTATTGCCGCTGTTCGCCCGGTGGACATATGTGTTTACAGTGTGAAAGAACTTTGACCCATGATGACACATCCATCATGGGGTACAGGACAGTCAATTGAGACATTTCAGCACATGGACAATTGGACATTCCCCTACCTTATAAATATACCTGATCTGGCGGCCATTTTACATTCTGTCTTATGTCAGTGTAGGGACAGGACGGTGTGTGGAGCAGGGAGAGGCTGTAGTGACACAAATCGCTAGATATTAGGTCCACAAAAACCTTTTAAGGACTGGTATAGGTGTAGTACAGTATATAGGGTTCAGTGCACTGCTGTGCTGGTGATTGCAGCAGCCTGTCTTTTGTCAGTGTAGGGACAGGGCACTGTGTGCAGCAGGGAGAGACTGTAGTGACACAAATCTCTAGCTATTAGGTCCACAAAAGTCCTTTTAAGGATTGGTATAGGTGTAGTACAGTATATAGGGTTCAGTGCACTGCTGTGCTGGTGATTGCAGCTGTCTTTTGTCAGTGTAGGGACAGGATGCTGTGTGCAGCAGGGACAGTCAGTTTAATCACTAACTAGCTATTACTATTAGGTCCACAAAGATCCTTTTAAGGACTGGTATAGGAGTACAATATATAGGGTGCTGGTGCATTGCTGTGCTGGTGATTGCAGCTGTCTTTTGTCAGTGTAGGGACAGGACGCTGTGTGGAGCAGGGACAGTCAGTTTAATCACTAGCTAGCTATTACTACTAGGTCCACAAAGGTCCTTTTAAGGACTGGTATAGGTGTACAATATATAGGGTGCTGGTGCATTGCTGTGCTGGTGATTGCAGCTGTCTTTTGTCAGTGTAGGGACAGGACGCTGTGTGGAGCAGGGACAGTCAGTTTAATCACTAGCTAGCTATTACTACTAGGTCCACAAAGGTCCTTTTAAGGACTGGTATAGGTGTACAATATATAGGGTGCTGGTGCATTGCTGTGCTGGTGATTGCAGCTGTCTTTTGTCAGTGTAGGGACAGGACGCTGTGTGGAGCAGGGACAGTCAGTTTAATCACTAGCTAGCTATTACTACTAGGTCCACAAAGGTCCTTTTAAGGACTGGTATAGGTGTACAATATATAGGGTGCTGGTGCATTGCTGTGCTGGTGATTGCAGCTGTCTTTTGTCAGTATAGGGACAGGACGCTGTGTGGAGCAGGGACAGTCAGTTTAATCACTATCAGCTGTTACTACTAGGTCCACAAAGGTCCTTTTAAGGACTGGTATAGGTGTAGTACAGTATATAGGGTTCAGTGCACTGCTGTGCTGGTGATTGCAGCTATCTTTTGTCAGTGTAGGGACAGGACGCTGTGTGGAGCAGGGACAGTCAGTTTAATCACTAGCTAGCTATTACTACTAGGTCCACAAAGGTCCTTTTAAGGACTGGTATAGGTGTACAATATATAGGGTGCTGGTGCATTGCTGTGCTGGTGATTGCAGCTGTCTTTTGTCAGTGTAGGGACAGGACGCTGTGTGCAGCAGGGACCGTCAGTTTAATCACTAACTAGCTATTACTATTAGGTCCACAAAGGTCCTTTTAAGGACTGGTATAGGTGTACAATAAATAGGATGCTGGTGCATTGCTGTGTTGCAGATTACTGCTAGTTTCTGCAGCTGTCTTTTATCAGTGTAGGGACTGAGGGACAGTCTGTAAATCACTAGCTACTAGGTCCACAAAGGTCCTTTTAAAGACTGGTATAGGTGTACTATTTGGTGTGCAGTATATAGGTGTGGTATACATGTATAAAATACTTGCACATATAGAAAGCATAGTATAGAGCATTTCCACTGTGCAACATTGTGACTGCTGAGCGTTTCTGCAGCGATACTACAAAGAGTGACAGACGCAATAAAAAAAAGTATTATAACTGGTGTGATAGACCAGTGGAACCCAAAAACGACAGATTGAAGCGGGGTGTTATATACCTTCTTCCACACACATACTGCACTTCTCTAGAGACTTTTGTCACAGGGTCATTTAAAAAATGACAGGCAGAGGAAGAGGCAGGCCCTTCCGCAGGGGTGGTAGGGGTAGGGCAGGAGCAACAGGCTTGAGCCAAAGTGGCAAATTGCAGAAGGTGCGTGTGATTATGTCAAAGGACGCACCAGACTTGGTTGAGTGGCTCACTCAGCCTTACTCTTCTGCTCCCTCCTCATCATCTCGATCTGCACCCTCTTCTTCACTCTCTGCTGTGTGCACCCTCAAAGACACTACCACCAACACCACCACCATATACCTTCCGCTTGAGTCACAGGAATTATTTTCTGATCCATATCAAGACATTTCCTATGTGCAGCCACTCTTGGCATTGGATCAGGAAGAGGAGGTAGCAACAACCGCCACTCAGCAGTCTGACGACAGTACTCAGATCAGCCCAAGGAGGAGGTTGGTCCCCACTGTTGCGCCTACTCCGAGATCTCTAATTATAGTGGTGGGGAAGGTGACGTCGGTGATGACGTGTCTAGTGATGTCACGTGGGTGCCCACAAGAGAGGAAGAGAAGGGGAGTTCAGAGGGAGATATGGACCAGCAGATAGGGAGGAGAAGCAGGAAGAACTTACATTGAACAGGAGGGACAAAGCAGACTGATAATGTATCAGGAGCGAGGCATCAACCATGTACGGTCACATCTGGCGCTCCCAGGACGCCGGCACATGGCTCCGCAGTGTGGGCTTTTTTTAACGTGTCCACTGCTGACAATAGTGTTGCCATCTGCAATCTTTGCAGTCGCGGTAAAACCCAACACTCACCTAGGGATGACCGCCTTAAAAAGGCACATGAGCTGCCATCACCGAGCCCAGTGGGAGCAACGGAACACACAAAGCCACACTCCAGGCTCTCACCGTCCAGCCTCGTCTTCTACTTCTCCTTCTCCTCCCTCCTCACAAATGTCCTCCACTCCACATTTCATCACGCCATCCTCACGTTTTTCTGCAAAAAGGCAGGCTTCCGTGGGCCAAATGTTTGAGCGTAAAAAAATGATGACGCCGGATAACCCTCTTGCCCAATGGTTGACGGCTGGCTTGTCAGCACTGATAGCTAGCCAACTACTGCCATATAAACTGGTGGACTTGGAGGCCTTTTGAAAATTTGTGGCCATTGGAACACCACAATGGAAGGTCCCAGGAAGGAAGTATTTCACACAGAAGGGCATCCCAGAGCTATATGGCCATGTTCAGCGGCAAGTGAATGTATCTCTGGCACACAGTGTTAGTGCCTAGATACATCTGACCACAGACACGTGGTCTAGCAAACACGGGCAGGGAAGGTATATCACTTTTACTGCCCACTGGGTGAACCTTCAAGCATGTAACCCGTGGCACCCGTGTAGATTTGGTTTTAGCGCCACGGATTGCATGCAGGCCTGGCTCTTCTTCTCCTCCTCCTACTCCATCCTCCTCCCTCTCCTCCTCAGCTGACTCCTCCTTTTCCGCTGCTGGCATCTCTTCCGCTGTGCGCCCAAGCTCCCCAGAACCTATTCAACATGCCAGGTGAGACTTTGCCATGCTGTGCTGTGTCTGTTGTGCCTGGAAGCCAAGAGCAACACTGGCCCTGCACTCCTTTCAGCTTTGCGTTCACAGGCAGATCAGTGGCTAACACCACTCAATTTGACAGTTGGCAAAGTAGTGTGTGACAACGGTGCCAATCTGCTTAGCACATTGAAACAGGGCAAAATTATGCACGTGCAATGCATGGCACACGTCTTAAACTTGGTCGTGCAGAGATTCGTTGTCAAATACCCTGGGGTCCAGGACATCTTGCGGCAGGCAAGGAAAATCTCGGCCCATTTCAAAAGACCTTACACCGCCATGGCTCGCCTTGCTGACATTCAGCGGCGACACAATCTGCCGGTCAGACGTCTTATTTGCGATTGCCGGACACGATGGAACTCAACATTCTATACGCTTGATAGGCTGCTCCAGCAGAAACGTGCAGTTAGCGTCTACCTGTACAAACTCTGCGGCAGAACAGGTTCTGGGGAGCTTGGATTTTTCACTGCGCCAGTGGCTGCTCATGCGCGATGCATGCAGACTTCTGCGGCCATTTGATGAGATCACCAAACTAGTCAGTCGCAGCCATGGTGCCATCAGTGACATGGTACCTTATGCCTTCTTTATGGAGCATGCATTGCATTGTGTCATTGATCAAGCCGTGGAGGAGCAGGAGCAGGAAGATGCGGAATGTCGCAATGCTGGATGAGTTCCCAGGGGGGGCTACTCTATCTGAGACAAGTCAACAACCGGAGTCTGAAGAGGAGTCAGAGGAGGATGGTGCCAGGGCGGATGAGGAGGAGCAAGAAGAGCATGCTTTAAACCTTTCTGGGATCCCTGTTGTTGTGCGTGGATGGGGAGAGGAGAACGAGGAGGACGACATTATCCTGGATGATAAGCAGGAGCCAGGCCACCACACCGCTTCCAGTTTAGTGCAAATGGGGGCCTTCATGCTCCAGTGTTTTAACAGGGACCCCCGTATAAAAAGCATAAGGGTCAAGGACCAGTACTGGGTGACAACGTACTTAGATCCCCGGTACAAACACAAAATGGCGGAAATGTTACCACCATCACAGAGGGCTGTCAGAATGGAGCACTTCCAGGCCTTGCTTCGAGAAATGCTGCATTCTGCTGGCAGAGGAGGAATTCCAACTTCCAGAGAAAGAGTTGCGGGTACCAATCCAACAGCGCCTGCAAGAAGAGGGCAGTTTGAAAATGTGTTGGTGACTTCTGATATGAGGTCATTCTTTCAGCCGACCCCTCGACAGTTCTCATCCGGATCCAGCATCAGGGAATGCCTAGACCAACAAGTGTCCGACTACATTGGGTTAACGGCCAATGTGGACGCTCTGAGGAGTGATGAACCTCTGGACTACTGGGTGGGCAGGCTTGACCTCTGGCCAGAGCTTGCCCAATTTGCAATGGAACTGTTGGCTTTCCCCTCATCCAGTGTCCTGTCTGAAAGGACGTTTAGCGCAGCAGGGAGGATCGTGACCGATAAGCGCACTCGCCTAGCTCACGACAGTGTTAACTACCTCACATTTATAAAAATGAATGAGGCATGGATCTCGGAGGAATTCAACACATGTGACCAGTAGACCATGTATATCTCTATAAATGATTTATTTAATCGAGCACACAGACCCTTTTTCTACATTTGGCTCACTTCCTTGTACAAAAAAAGCACACCGTACTATATGCCCGTAACCCTTCTGTTTGAAAAGGTTGAACGGTGTCATATTTTTGGGGCCCAGCAGCGAGTTGCTGGTATCAGTGCTGGTGTCAGTGATCTATATGATGGTGCTGGTGTCAGTGCTCTCTATCACGGTGCTGGTGTCAGTGCTCTCATGGTGCTCGTGTCAGTGCACTCTATCACGGTGCTGATGTCAGTGCTCTCACAGTGCTGGTGTCAGTGCACTCTATCACAGTGCTGGTGTCAGTGCTCTATATCACGGTGCTGGTGTCAGTGCTTTATATCACGGTGCTGGTGTCAGTGCACTCTATCACAGTGCTGGTGTCAGTGCTCTATATCATGGTGCTGGTGTCAGTGCAATCTATCACGGTGCTGGTGTCAGTGCACTCTATCACGGTGCTGGTATCAGTGCTCTATATCACGGTGCTGGTGTCAGTGCACTCTATCATGGTGCTGGTGTCAGTGCTCTCACAGTGCTGGTGTCAGTGCATTCTATCACAGTACTAGTGTCAGTGCACTCTATCACAGTGCTGGTGTCAGTGCTCTATATCATGGTGCTGGTGTCAGTGCACTCTATCAAGGTGCTGGTGTCAGTGCTCTCTATCAAGGTGCTGGTGTCAGTGCTCTATATCACGGTGCTGGTGTCAGTGCTCTATATCACGGTGCTGGTGTCAGTGCACTCTATCACGGTGCTGGTGTTAGTGCTCTATATTACAGTGCTGGTGTCAGTGCTCTATATCACGGTGCTGGTGTCAGTGCTCTATATCATGGTGCTGGTGTCAGTGCACTCTATCATGGTGCTGGTGTCAATGCTCTCATGGTGCTGGTGTCAGTGCACTCTATCACGGTGCTGGTGTCAGTGCACTCTATCACGGTGCTGGTATCAGTGCTCTATATCACGGTGCTGGTGTCAGTGCACTCTATCATGGTGCTGGTGTCAGTGCTCTCACAGTGCTGGTGTCAGTGCATTCTATCACAGTACTAGTGTCAGTGCACTCTATCACAGTGCTGGTGTCAGTGCTCTATATCATGGTGCTGGTGTCAGTGCACTCTATCAAGGTGCTGGTGTCAGTGCTCTCTATCAAGGTGCTGGTGTCAGTGCTCTATATCACGGTGCTGGTGTCAGTGCTCTATATCACGGTGCTGGTGTCAGTGCACTCTATCACGGTGCTGGTGTTAGTGCTCTATATTACAGTGCTGGTGTCAGTGCTCTATATCACGGTGCTGGTGTCAGTGCTCTATATCATGGTGCTGGTGTCAGTGCACTCTATCAAGGTGCTGGTGTCAGTGCACTCTATCACGGTGCTGGTGTTAGTGCTCTATATTACAGTGCTGGTGTCAGTGCACTCTATCACAGTGCTGGTGTCAGTGCTCTATATCATGGTGCTGGTGTCAGTGCACTCTATCAAGGTGCTGGTGTCAGTGCTCTCTATCAAGGTGCTGGTGTCAGTGCTCTATATGACGGTGCTGGTGTCAGTGCACTCTATCATGGTGCTGGTGTCAGTGCTCTCATGGTGCTGGTTTCAGTGCACTCTATCACGGTTCTGGTGTCAGTGCTCTATATCACGGTGCTGGTGTCAGTGCCCTCTATCACGGTGCTGGTGTCAGTGCACTCTATCACGGTGCTGGTGTCAGTGCACTCTATCACGGTGCTGGTGTCAGTGCTCTCTATCACGGTGCTGGTGTCAGTGCACTCTATCACGGTGCTGGTGTCAGTGCTCTCTATCACGGTGCTGGTGTCAGTGCGCTCTATCACGGTGCTGGTGTCAGTGCTCTCACGGTGCTGGTGTCAGTGCACTCTATCACGGTGCTGGTGTCAGTGCACTCTATCACGGTGCTGGTGTCAGTGCTCTATATCACGGTGCTGGTGATCATCTCCTGCGCCCTCTTCATAGCCTACCCTGAACTTTCCTCTCCTCCATTGCCTTCATGTGCTCCTGAGTCCTGAATTATCAAAATTTCACCGATAAAAAAAGAATGCTTGAAGTTGTCGATCCCAGATTCACTTCATACATGTGTTATGTCAGTGGCCATTTGGTGGGACTATGTGTGCACACCTAGTAAGTATTTTGCGGCTGAAAATATGACCTGTAGGTTTTTGAAGTTTGCCTGCCATTGAAGTCAATGGGGCCCGCCGCGAACTTTGCAGTTTGCAAACATTTGGCCACGTTCGCGGTTCACGTTCGCGAAACGTCCCATCGGAAGTTCGTCCATTTCTATTGAGGTGTGAAACCAAAAATGTATAAGGTTTATAAATCCTGAAGGTGGTGCTTGGTTTTCGGGGTCCTGTATGCGGCTAGACTCCCAAAAAGTCTCACACATGTGGTATCCCCATACTCAGGGGAAGCAGCAGAATGTATTTTGGGGTATAATTCAACATATAGCCATGGCATGTGTGAGCAATATATAATTTAGTGAAAACTTTGTGTAATTTTTTTTTTTGCATTTTTTAATCACTTGTGACAAAATAAATTCAATGGGCTCAACATGCTTCTCAGAAATTTCCTTGGGTGTCTACTTTCCAAAATGGGGTCATGGGGGGGGGGGGGGGGTGTACTGCCCTGCCATTTTAGCACCTCGAGAAGTGAAATAGGCAGTCATAAATTAAATTAAAATGTACTGTAGTTTGTAAACGCTATCACTTTTGCGCAAACCAATAAATTAACACTTATTTGCAATTTTTTTACCAAAGACATGTGGCTGAATACATTTGGCCTGAATGTATGGCTAAAATTGAGTTTATTGGCTTTTTCTTCTAACAAAAAGTAGAAAATATATTTTTTTTTCAAAATTTTCAGTCTTTTCATGTTTATATCGCAAAAAATAAAAATTGCAGAGGCAATCAAATACCATCAAAAGAAAGCTCTATTTGTGGGAGAAAAAGTCTGCACATTTTGTTTGGGTACAAGATTGCATGACCACGCAATTACCAGTTAAAGCAACACAGTGCTAAATTGGAAGAAGTGCTCTGGTCATTGAGCAGCCTAATCTTCTGGGGCTGAAGTGGTTAAACAGCTCCCTCGGGGGTATCGCTACAATTACAATTATATGGTACTATGGGAAGAAAAGTTTTTCCTTTTTTATTTATCTGGGAGTGTATTATTCTCCAAAACCATTTGCATAACCAGAGCTCCTCTTTAGTTTTTTTTTTTTATCAAAAAGGTTTTTATTGAATATTTGTATAAACAACATCTTCCAATGCACACTTATATACATGACTTTTTCATCCATATGCATATATACATAGCAATTACCCCTGGTAGTATTTCATATCACAATACTCCAAACATTCCGTTTTTCACTACTCCCTCTCTCCACTGATAGAAATCACCGCCAGCTCTTGCTATATTCATTGTGTCTTCTAGGGACACTGTAGGAGCCTAGTCATTACCAGCTCTCCAGGGCTTAACCCTGGTGTATCTAACCATTGTGACCATATGCGTTCAAATCTGTTCGAGCATCCTCTGTGTTGGTATATGTATTTTTCCATAATAAGGGTTTATCCCATGTGTGTTATCCAGGCGCTACTAGTAGGTGGCACTGCAACCTCCATGCCATTAGAATGAGTTTCCTAGCCTGGAACAGTGCCCTGGAGAATGCGACCCTGAGCAATTCTTCAGGGATTACATCCTCCAGAACCCCCAACAAGCAACACATAGGGTCCTATAGGAACCTTTGTTTGAAACACCCCATTGAGTGTACCAACTACCCCGTGCCAGTAGCGGTGGAGCTTCGGGCAGTGCCACAACAGGTGTATGAGGTCATCGACAGCACAAAGGGTCCACCGATTTGCCCATCCTATGTAGTTTTGTCAGGGTGTAGTGCACCCTAAGTATTATATAAAGTTGGGAGACTTTTTGTGCCACATTCAGGGAGCATGTGGATATGGTTTGTAAAGCTTCTGCCCACTGATCCACCGTAACTTGGCACAGGTTCCTTTCCCACGCTGACACCGCCTTACAGGGATATGCCCATAGGTGTCTTTCTAAGTATCATTAGGTAGCATTGGATATAATCCCCTTGGTTATATTGTTGGATTGCAGCACATGAAACACCAGAGTGAACGATGCTGCCCACTCTCCAGCATCCCCCTGCGCAGCTACAGTGTGTCAAAGCTGAAGGTATGAGTAGAAAATGGTTAAATTTGACTTGTAAGTCTGTAAAAGACACCAATTTACCACCACTGAATATGTGGGATAGCATAGTCACACCATGAGCATGCCATCTGGGCTCCCTCTGTAACTCTGTAATCCCATATTTACTGAAATCCATGAATCCCTGCACCCCTTGAAGTTGTCTGCCCTTATTCCATATTTTTTATGCTAGTGAGAGTGTTGGGGTTTGTTTATTGGATTTTGTGAACATTTGCGCCTCCAGACCCATAGGGTTATAGCTCCAGTGGTAAACAACATCAGTTGTGCCACTGAGCCCATTGAATCATGTGTCATAGAGCCGACCAAATGTTGTAGCTGGGCCGCAATATAGTACAGCCAAGGGTTGGGGACCGCCAATCCTCCACCATCTTCAGGATGCTGCAGCTGCTCCAGCCTGATTCTAGGGGCCTTGTTGTTCCACAGCAAACGCCGAAAGAGGGTGTTTACCACTCTGAAAATCTTTAGGTGTATTACTACAAGTGAATTATGTAGAAAGTATAGTAACTGTACACCCAAACATTTGAAGCTGGTAACCACTGGAATGGGACGAGAGTCAAGAAGATCCACCTCCCGGTTCACATCCCTAAAACATCAGGGCTGACTTGGACCAATTTATGGTTAGACCAGAGTAGTGTCCAAACTGTTTTATTATTATTATCACTCCTGGCAATAAGTGACAGGGGTCCCCCAAGAAAAGCATCATCTCATCCGCATATAACATAATCTTTTTGTGCATGACCCCATATTTGAACCCATTTATTTGTGTACTGTCCCTTATCTGGGCTGCCATTGGTTCTATTGCGATTGCAAAGAGCAGGGAGGAGAGCGGGCATCCCTGTCTCGTCCCCCTGCCCAGAGAAAAAGCATATATATATATATATATATATAATAGTATAACAGCTTTACCCATGCAAAAAAACAGTCCCCAAAGCCAAACTTATCCAATGTCGCCCATAAATAACTCCAGCTGATACTGTCAAACTCCTTATTGGCATCAAGGGATAAGAGAGCCCTGTGACCCCCGTTATCTGCTTGTACTTGCATGTTTATGAACAGCCTCCTAAGGTTTGTAGCCGTGGATTTTTGTGGCATAAAGCTGATCTTGGTGAATAATGGAGGATACTATCCCGTTAACCAGGAGCGCCAAGAATTTGGCAAGGATCTTTACATCACTTTGGAGTAATGAAATGGGCCTATAGGAGCCCGGGTCAACCGGATCTTTCCCTGTCTTAAGGAATAAAATCACATTTGCTCTGGCCATAGAGTCAAGAAGTTTACCTTCTTCCAGGCAGGCATTAAAGACCTTTAACAGTTCCGGCAATATATGTTCACTATATTGTGTGTATACCTCCATAAGGAAGCCATCCTCTTCAGGTGCCTTACAGGTAAGGAAAGAGCAGGCCGCCATCTGGAGCTCCTTGAGAGTTATCGGACCGGCTAATTGTTGTTTAGTCTAGGCAGACAGTGTCATTTAATGTTTGACATGTAGGTGCTCAGATCTTCATCCGAGTAGGCCTCCCTCGACCTGTATATGGCTACATAGAAGGTTGCCAGCTCGGATATAATGGCCTCGTGAGAGTTCACCACTTTGCCATTGGTAGCGCAAATAGTGCCAATGGCCAGTGATTGTTGTTGGGATCTTCCTAATTTTGACAAGTAGGCGGCGCCTCTTTCCCCCTCCTCGTAGAATGCCAGCCTTGTGAAGAACCTCTTGCCTTCTGCAGTGCAGGATCTCAGGAGGTCCAGGGAATCCATGCCTCCCTTGAAGAGTCAGTAGGATTTGTCAAATATGTTAGTTCTAACTGTCTAATCAGGTTCCCTGCCTGCTCTAGCAGAGCAGAGGTGTTCCATTTAACCATTTGCATCTCCTGTATAAATACCCCCCTGAGATATGCTTTAAAGATTTCCCATTCCTGCAGGTTATCAGTGTACTGCTGGAGTGATCGGAAAAAGTCCTGAATCTGAGATGTTATCCATTCCTGTGAGGTGAACAGCTTAAGCCAGAAGGCGTTCAGCTTCCACGGGGCCCTAGGTAACGAGCTGGGGGGGGGGGGGGGGTTGAGTGATCAGCCAAAGAACTAATGGGGAGTGATCTGATACTCCCCTTGGGAAATATTCCACTTTAGAGGTGTGTCTGACCATGTTCGGGGGAAACCCACACATAGGTCTATATGGGACAGTGAGCCATGTGTCTTGGAGAAACATGAGAACTGTTTACTATCTGGGTTGCGAATGCTCCATATGTCAGACCATTCCATGACACTATGGGTGTAGATGACATGTCAAACATTTATATATCAATCTGTATTTATATGGTCCTGCTGGTCTGGATAATGTTCCCACGTACCATCCACAGGTGGCCCTTGAGGAGTCTGAGGGAGTTAGCAGATAATATGGCACATGTGAGGCAGCATTGGAGTGACTTGTGCACTGGAGATGCATCCAAAAACTGATGTGTGGCAACTTGCGCAACTGCGCAGCAAGGTAGACAGATTGGTAGGTATAGCAATGGCACTTAGTCTGTGGCCCGTTCCCTGCCAACAGGGCAGAACAGGAGATTTCCAAAGAATGCGAGACTTGGTCACTGTCCGCCAACATTTTGTCAACAGGGCATAGAAATGTGCCATATCAACCATGGTAACAAGCGTAGTTCAGGTGTTATGCATAATCTCATTCCGCCTGAGTGTATGAACTTGAAAACAGTAAAAAACAAATATTAGGTGGAATTTCACTCGCTGACAGTGGATATCTTGCAAATGTCCTCTTTAGTCCACGTGAGAGCTGCAAAAGTAATGGGGTGCCCTTCATGCCTGGTAGAAACTGTTAAAGTGTTATCATCTTTCTCCATTTTCGCTTCCTCAGCGACGAAGGCCTTGCTCATTGTGGTTCAGCTATCGTGCAGCATCATGTGCATTTTCAAAAAAGTGGTTTTGGTGTCCGGCTGTGATTCGTAGCTTGGCTGGGAATAGCATGGCATATTTTAACTGCAGCCTTTGTAGCTATTTTTTGATGTCTGCAAACTTGGAGGTTCTGCGTTGTACTTCTGCTGAGAGGTTTGTGTATAAGGATATTCTGGTGCCATTGTATTGCACAGGACCCTTTTCTCTTCCCAGCCGTAGCACTACTACACGGTCCTTGTAATTCAGGAGTCTGGCTAGCACTGATCTTGGGGGTTAACAGGCATAAGAGGTCATGGCGGCACTCTGTGCGCCTGCTCCACCGCGTACAGGGAAGAGAAGGCCTCCTTGCCAAACACCTTTAGCAGCCAGCTTTCAATGAATGCAGTGGGGTTCCTGCCCTCCACCTTCTCTGGTAGCCCCACTATGCGGAGATTGTTGCGTCTCAGGCGATTCTCAATTTTGTGTGTTTTATCAAGTGCCTGGCATGCCTGCTGAGAGGCCACCATGTCCCAGTTCAGATGGGGCATCTGGTCCTCTATGTCGCTCTCTCTCCTCCACAGCAGTGGCTCTCTCCCTGATTTTTTGAATGTCCTGGCAGAGGAGAGACACAGTCTCCTTTAGCCCCCCAAATTTCTCTTTAAGATCATCCACCGAAATAGTGCACCTGTGTACAGCATGTAATATTTCACTTAGTGTAGGTTGGGGGCTATCCTCCGCTTGCATATCAAACAGGCCGGGCACAGGTTCAGGGACAGGCTCCATAGATTCAGTGTCCTCCAGCCTGTCTCTATTATCCCTGTCTGCCTGCTCTTTGGTCACTACTGCTTGCTGTGCTTTAGCCTGTGTGGGTTCTGCAGGGCCTGCTTCTGCGTCTAATAAAGAATATCTCTTGTTCTTTAGTCTTAGGGGTTTTGATGACTTACCCCATGCTCTGTTTTCTTATCCTGGCCTCGTGGTGTCCTCTGAAGCTGAGAGAGCCAGGCACCATCTTGGAAATCCAGAGATGCAGAGACCGCGGCTTCTCACCGATACCCGCAGGTCATCATGCATGTTCTTTCTACACCTAAAGGGTCCTGGGATGTCTGGGGGACTGTAGGCACTGATACCGGTCATTTTCGGGTGTTAGTGGCGAGGTATGGATCTTCTGAAGGATCACCAGTGGGCGCTCCATTGAACAGGTCTGTTCACATACCGCATCAGGCCATGCCCCCAAGCTCCTCTTTAGTTACCTGTAATTAATAAATTGCTATTATAAATTCTTACATGCTACATTGATACTTATATGCGGTATGAAAAAATAAATAAATAATTCCAAATTTTGTGGCATGTCAAAAATCAGTATTGTAATCTTTCAACCAATTTTCCATTGTTCTCAATTATGAGTACAGAGGAATATTCAGCAATTTACCGTATTTATCGGTGTATAACACGCACTCCCCATTGTCTGTGAGGGCAAGAGGAGCACCACCGACATTGACCGAGCCGAGCCAAGTGCACTGTGTACTCAGCTAGGCTCGGCTCCACTCGGCTCCGCTCGCAGTCATGCCCAGTCCCACCTCTAAGCCTTTACTTCCCACCATTGGACCGATGTTGTGTCCATCATAGGATCCGGGCCAAGGGGCGGGACGGAGGCTTGACTGCGAGCAAAGCCTAGTAGCCGAGTACACAGTACGCTCGGATTGGTCTATGTCAGCAGTGCTCCTCTTGCACTCAGGGACAGCAAGGACAAGCCAAGAGGAGGCGAGAGGAGCCGAATATCTCGGCGGCGGCGCTAAATTTAAAAAACAATAATGCTGCAATTTTTGGCAAGGCTGCAGATGGACATTGGGGAAGGCTGCAGATAAACACTGGGGAAGGTTGCAGATGGACACTGGGGAAGGCTGAAGATGGATACTGCAAGGCTGCAGATGGATACTGGGGAAGGCTGCAGATAGATGCTGTGCGAGCCTGCATTGATGGACATTTATAATGTAAGTTTTTTTCCTTAAACTTCCCTCCTAAACTTGGGGTGCGTGTTATACCCCGGCGCGTGTTATACATACATGATAAATATGGTATTCACAACTTGCATTTTGTATGTTAAACAGTGTATGTGTGGTTATTGAACAAAATGTTTTATGGATATGTTTAAAAAAAAATAGGCAACTTGTAAGCAAGAAGCTACTTTTACATTTATAATACAAAACATATTGTTCTTATTCTTTTTTTTTTTTTTTTTACTTCACATATGATTGTGAAAGATTGTTTCTAGTATGAATTGTAGATAAAGAAGAAAATAAATATTTCAAGATAAACAAGGGCCACAAACCAAATCTAAAATTTATGAACATCAAACTTGGGATGAAGACAATTTTTTAAACTTGAATAGATAAAGATATCCGCCTTTGTTTTTAAACTTACATGAAAACACCACCCAGATGTCTTCAAGTTGATGTTCATTAAAATCCCAGCTCATCGCTGGTACTGTAGCTTGAGGAAAAGCAGCCATCTGGGTTGCAAAAAATTGACTTAGCTTTGTGAGCCTTCAAATGTCTGCATCATAAAGCAGAAATAAAATGCTTCACACAGCATAGTACAACAAGACATAATTCTTTATTAATGGTTACATTTACTCAGATTTAGAGATTTAGGCATATTATCAGATTTCTCCTGTGGTAGAAAAAACATCCTATGAGTTATACATGGTTACTGAAATGTAGAATCAGTTTTGCAGTTTTTCTCTTATATAGGTACAATCTGCAGCATAACAAAAGAGAGTGCTATGATTTATTATTAACAACATCAAATTGTTTTTCTTGTTACCTAAATACTTCTTTACATGATTGTCTTAATGTAACACAAGAATTTCTTATTTCACAGTAATCCCTCCCTTTATTCTCTAATTATGCCAGTATTCTCTCCAGAAGGCTTCTACCATATAAATGTAATCATTTAGGACAGTGGTCTCCAAACTGTGGTCTGTGGGCCTTTGTTTGCCTTTATACAGCCCTCAGGGCACTATTGCTCCCACTGACACCAACTAGACATGTGCAAAAGGAAAAAATTGTTTTGTTTCGTTTTAATTCGTTAATTAATTTTGTTTAGATTGATTCGTTAAATTCGATAAATACGTTTTCGGATTTCATTTAGTTTTCGACCGAATTCGAAAAATCGATCGCATTCTAAAATATTTCAACTGAATTCAAAAATATTTCTACCAGATTCGAAATTATTTCAACATGATTCAAAATTATTTCAACATGATTCGAAATTATTTCAACCGCATTCGAAACTATTTCAACCGGATTCTAAAATATTTTGCCACCCCACTTTGGGGCCACGTATCTCGGGGTCACTTGGTGCTAGAAACACCAAATTTGGAGATGTTGCTATTGTGTTTGCACACCAAATTTGGGGTTTCTAGCTACAAGTGGCCCCGAGATATGTGGCCCCAAAATCGGGTCGCAAAATGTCATTATGCTGCAGAAAAGTGCTTGACATTTTGCAACCCGAATTTGGGGCCATGTATCTCGGGGCCACTTGTAGCTAAAAACCCAAAATTTGGTGTGCAAACACGGTAGAAATAGCACTACAACATCTCCAAATTTGGGGTTTCTAGCACCAATTGACCCCAAGGTATGGGGCCCCAAAATCGCATTGCAAAATGTCAAGCACTTATCTGCAGCAGAAAATGACATTTTGCGACCCGACTTTGGGGCCACGCATCTTGGGGTCACTTGATGCTAGAAACCCCAAATTCGGAGATGTTGTAGTGCTAGTTCTGTGTTTGCATACCAAATTTGGGGTTTCTAGCTATAAGTGGCCCCTAGATACGTGTCCCCAAAATCGGGTCGCAAAATGTCATTCTCTGCTGTAGAAAAGTACTTGATATATTGCCCATATCTCGGGGTCACTTGGTGCTAGGAACCCCACAACTTGTGGCAGGTGGAGTGGCGAGTGGACAATCCACAACTTGGTCACGTGGCAGGTCACATGGCACTCGTGGCCGGTCACGTAGCACTCGTGGCAGGTCATGTGGCACTCATGGCCGGTCATGTGGCACTCGTGGCAGGGGTCGTGGCAGGGGCCGTGTGATTGGGGTTAAGGTCAGGGTTGGGGTTCGGGTTACGCTTAGGGTTAGGGTTGGGGTTGAAGTTAGGGTTTCCCCTTGAAGAATAAGGCTTGGACTCAGTGATTGGAATAGAATAAAATAATAATAATAATATTTTATACTATTCTGTTCAATTGTTTTTCTAGTCTATTCTTTTCTATTCAAATGTTTTCTATTCTAATTTATTCTATAGGAAATTCGAATTTCGGAAGATGGCTATATATATCCTATTCCATGCTATATGAAATTCGAATTTCGGAAAATCGTGTTATATATATAGCTGCCATAGTGGTGTAGTAGGTAGCACTCTCACCTGGCAGTAAAAAGGGTCACTGGTTCAAATCCCAACCACAACACTACCTGCCTGGAGTTTGCATATTCTCCCTGTGCCTGTGTGGGTTTCCTCCAGGTACTCCAGCTTCCTCCCACAGTCCAAAGACATGTTGGCAATTGGCTTCTGTCCAAAATTGGCCCTAGTATGTGAATGGGGACCTTGTAGACACTCACTCAGGTTGAACTGGATGGACTGGTGTCTTTATTCAGCCTTACAACTATGTAACATTGCATTAGGAAATTATGCAAATACATTATGGATAGTTTGGTTAACCAGCTATTTAAAACTTCTCATTTAGTTAGAAATAATAGAAATGTAATCACACAGGTTTCTGAAAGCATACCTGCATATGTTTTTAAATATTTTTCTTTACATAGTTTCCCTGAAGTTAATTATAAGATATGAGCAAGCTCTTCTGCTAGGTTTGAGGTGCAAGCTGATTTAGGCCTGTGAAACCATTATCAGAGCATAAGAAATGGAACATGGAAAATGGAAAATTCCTATCAAAATACTTACCGTAATTTTCCTTTCCTGATGGACTCCATGGCAGCAACGTGTGGGTTAAGTCCCGCCTCCACTACCCTATAGAACACTACTCCCATAAATCTTTGCTCCCTGCCCCTGGCCGTGTTCGGTAACTAGCCTACTCCAGCCATTTGGGAGGGAACTCCTGCTGCCATGGAGTCCATCAGGAAAGGAAAGTTACGGTAAGTATTTTGATAGGAATTTTCCATTTTCCTGACAGACTCCATGGCAGCAACGTGTGGGAAATAACTCGCCAAACACACCCGGGTGGGCAAAATGCTGAACAAAAGATTTAACACTGTCAGCCGACAGGACTTTCAAACCAAAATCAACAGAGGATAAAGATGCTGGCTCAACACAATAGTGAGACATGAAGGTATGAATTGAAGACCAGGAAGCCGCTCTGCAGATTACTTTAGGCGCAACATGACGCGAAGCCGCCCATGAGGTTGAGAGACTTCTGATAGAGTGAGCTGTAACCGCCTCAGGAGGAGCCAAGCCCTTCTCTCTATAAGCCCATTGGATTGCCTGGACCACCCAAGCAGTGAGGGATCTAACGGAGGCCTTAGCGCCTTTATTTTTCCCGTTAAATAACACGAAGAGGAAGTCAGATTGACGAAAAGAAGCTGTAACATCCAGATATTGTTTTAGAGTAGCTCCCAAATCGAGTGGATGTGGATCCGGACTTCCATCAGAATTGAAGGTAGGAAGAGTGATTTTCTGGTTTTCATGGAAAACAGAGGTAACCTTGGGATTTGTCCCCAACATCGGAATTAGGACTACCCTATCTGGAAAGAAGGTGAGAAAAGGTTCCTTTGCACCTAGAGACTGAATTTCTGAGATTCTCTTCGCCGAAGTTATGGCTACCAGAAAAGAGGTTTTAAGGGTTAATTCCCTGAATGAGAGCGTTTTGTCAAGTTGAGAGAAGAAATCTAGAACCAATGAAAGGTCCCATTTGGGGAATCTAGGCTTCCTTTGTGGCCTAAGCCTGACTGCTCCTTTGAAAAATTGTTGGACCAAGGGATGATTGGCCTATGCGACTCCAGAAAAAGCTGAAATTGCTGATACCTGGACCCGGAGAGAACTAACCGAAAGGGAGATATCCAATCCTGATTGTAAAAAGCTTAAAACGTCCTGGACTGCCAGGGTATTACAGGAACTGGACCTTGAAGACAAGTGATTTGTAAACTTCACCCAAATTCTCTCATATACCCGGTTGGTACTACTTCTTCGTGCACTAAGAAGAGTGGGAATGACTTCTTCAGGACAGCCTAAAGCCTTCAACCGTCCCCTTTCAAAAACTAAGCCTTTCGGCACAGGTGATCCGGGCAAGGATGTAATCTCGACCCTTGAGATAGAAGGTCTGGTCTGGATGGTAAAGGAATTGGATCCCTGACACTGAGGATCATCAGAAGCGGAAACCAGGGTCTGTTGGGCCAATAAGGGATTATGGCTATCACTTCTGCTGTCTCTGGCCTGAGTCTCCTCAGGAACTGATGAATGATAGGAGTTGGTGGAAAGGGATAGGCCCTGTGGAACCACCATTTCTCCATCAAGGCATCCACCCCGTAGGCTTGAGGATCCCTGTACCTTGAGTAGTACTTCTCCAGTTTTTTGTTGCAGGGAGAGGCAAACAGGTCGACTTCCGGGGAGAGCCCCATCGTCAGGATCCAGTTGAACACTTCCTCGTGAAGAGACCACTCGTTGTTGTCCAGAAGTATCCGGGGAAGAAAGTCTGCCTGAATGTTCTGAATCCCCGGAACATAAGTTGCTGTCAGATCCTTCAGGTTCCTCTGAGCCCAGGTCATGATCAGTTCCACCTCCTGGAGAAGGGATAGACTTCGGGTACCCCCTTGCCTTCTTATGTACGCTACTGCTGTGGTATTGTCTAGCCTGAGTAAGACCGAGGCTCCTGAAATCAGATGCCAAAAGGCTAGCAGAGCTTGAAAGGCTGCCCTTAACTCCAGGATGTTTAACGCCGTCCTTCTGGAGGGGAGAATCCAGGTGCCCTGAGCCACTTCCGCCAGACAGTGGGCACCCCAGCCTCTGTTGCTGGCATCCGTTGTTATGGTGACCCATGAGATGGGGAGAATGGAATGGCAGTTGCAGAGATTTTCCCGTTGGAGCCACCACAGAAGGGAATTCCTCATGGATAGGGTGATCCGAATCAGCTGGGTTTTGTTGCCTGACCATTGATGAAGGAAACCCTTCTGAAAGGGCCTCATCCTTCACTGTGCCCACCTCACCATCGGAATTGTCGCTACCATAGTGCCTATAATTTTCAGGCACTGGAGAGCCTGGAGATGAGAGACAGAGAGGGCTGGACGGATTCTGTCCCTGACCACTGACAACTTCTCTTCTGGTAATGAGATGGTGCCTCTGACAGTGTTGAATAGGGCCCCTAAGAACACCAGCCGCTGAGATGGGTCCAGCTGGCTCTTCTCCAAGTTCAAGATCCACCCGAACTCCTGTAGAGTGGAGATGACCTGCTCTCTGTGTACCAGAAGTTGATCCTTGTCTTGAGCCAACAACAGAAGGTCATCCCTTCCCTTTCCCTTGCACTGATCCCTTGTCATCTTTTCAGCACGTATGGATATCGCTGAGGACATGGATTCTCTACCGCCTGTCTGTGGCCAGCCCTCTCATAAAAGGTATTTTTAATGATCACCTGAAGGTCTGGTGGGGGAGGGGTATATATCTGTTAGCTCTGTCCCAGAATGCCACTTACCAATAGATGCAACACAGAGGCAGGGGGAAGTCACCGCAACAGTCCGCAAGCATTCCCAAAGCTTGCAGACTAATTCCCCGTTTAAATAGCCTGCCCCTGTGATGTCACCGCCGTGCCTATAAATAAAAAAAAATAGCGGCAATTTGCCGTTATCGCGCATGTGCGAAACCAAGCCTCGATCTCAAACTGCACTCGCGCATGCGCAGTACGGCCGAGAACACAAACCCGGAAGTAGAACGGCGGCTGGAACGCGGAAGAACCAGTTCCCATGCCTGCACATACAAACAAACAGAAAAAACGAGGACAGATGAAAGATACACAAACTGCTGCCATAATGAACTATAGAACCTCTCACCACTCCCACCACGATCGATCACTCGGCCGAAGGTAAAGTAAGATGACACCGGACTTTCCAGGGGGCAAAACAGGTCCCCTGCTAATAGCTGGCTATCCGACCAATGCGCAGCCTGCCTGCCAGTGGCCAGGACATTTCTTCTTCTTCACAGCGCCACTTCCACTGCCCACTCCATACCCTGCTAATAGCTAGGGCTTAGCGGAGTAATGCGACTTTCCAGACCCAGAGTCGCAGACCGGCCGACCTCGATCGTGGGGATGATAGATCTTCAGGTAGAAAGACCACCTCTGGGTCCTTCGGAGGAGGACAAAAGAAGAACACGGCCAGGGGAAGGGAGCAAAGATTTATCGGAGTAGCGTCCTATAGGGTGGTGGAGGCGGGACTTAACCCACATGTTGCTGCCATGGAGTCTGTCAGGAAAGCCAATTTTTCTCTTTCTGTCCTTATAAATCCCAGAGGAAAATTTGGAAAAGCCTTGTAGATGGGCTTTTGTTCATTTTGCATTCCCATACAAATCAAAGAAAAATATGCTTGAGGCAGGTCAAAAGGAGGTCAACTGCAGGTTAACCACTAGGCGTCTGCTCTATAGCCGAAAGACGGACGGCCCTCCTGTTTACTTCCGCAATGCACGCTCCCGCGAGCGCGCATCGGGGAAGTTCTGTGCTGGCCGTGTCCCCCAGACACAGCCAGTCACAGATCGCTGTAAATGGGCGATCACAGTGGCCATTTGTAGCGCGGTCGGACCTGCCAATGAGAGATGATCTCAAGTGTAAACATATGAGATCATCTCTCATTGCCGGCTCTCTCTCCTCACACAGAGACAGCGTGTGAGGAGAGAGAGGATCTCTGCTGAAGCTGCAAGTAACTTATTACTGTGAAAAGTAAAAATCTGTGCCCATACAGTGCCCATACGGTGCCCAGTGTCACAGTGCCATCTGTTATCACTGCCATCTGTTATCACTGCCACCTATCAGTGCCATCTCAGTGCCACCTGTTATTACTGCCACCTCTCGGTGCCATCTCAGTGTCATCTGATGTCAGTGCCATCTGTCAGTGCCACCTGCCACATCAGTGCCACCTGTCAGTGTCACCTGCCACATCAGTGTCACTTGTCAGTGTCACCTGCCACATCAGTGTCACTTGTCAGTGTCACCTGCCACATCAGTGCCACATCAGTGCCACGTGTCATCAGTGCCACCTCAGTGCCACACCAGTGCCACGTGTCATCAGTGCCATCAGCCAGTGTCACTTATCATCAGTGCCACTTATCCGTGCCACCTATCAGTGTCACCTGCCACATCAATGTCATCTGTCAGTGTCACCTGCCACATCAGTGTCACCTGTCAGTGTCACCTGACACATCAGTGTCACCTGCCACACCAGTGCCATACCAGTGCCACATGTCATCAGTGCCATCTGCCAGTGTCACGTGTAATCAGTGCCACTTATCAGTGTCACCTGTCAGTGTCCCCTGCCACATCAGTGTCACCTGCCACATCAGTGCCATTTGTGAGAATGTCGCAAAGATTATTTTCAGCCGAGGAGGCATACAATATTCTTGTGGCTGACAAGAGCAACAGGGAGCTCTCTGCTTCGGATTCCTCATTTTCTGATTGTGAGTCTGACGTGGACTATGAGCCTGTCCTAACCAGTGGAACACAGACAGCCTCAGAGGAGGAAGATGAGAATCCGCCCACCAGAAGAATGCATACTGGTGAGGAGGCAGTGCCATCCACCAGCACCGCAGTGCCATCCGCCAGCACCGCAATGCCATCAACTAGCACCGCAATGCCATCCACCAGTACCGCAGTACCTCTGCAAAGGCCATGTACCAGTGGGGTGTCAGTTCAGTCCCAAAGGGATAGGTCCCGTGCCAGCCTTCCCTATTCCCTTCAGAACCCCTTATGGCTTCCTCCCAATTCAGGAGAAGCTATCATTTCCCCTTTCACTGCCCAGCAAGGAGTCCAGGTGAATATAGAAAATTTTTCGCTGATCGATTTTTTCAACCTAATTTTTACTGAGGACATGCTTGCATCAGTTGTGGTCCAGTCCAACCTATATGCCCAACAATTTATTGCAAGCAACCCAACATCCTATTATGCCCGTCCCTGCGAGTAAAGAGCCCTAACAGTGGAGAGGTTTAACATTTTTTTGGGCCTCACATTTTGTATGGGACTAAGCAAAAAAAATGTTTTACATTCGTATTGGTCTACCCTCCCCATCCACCATATGCCCATCTTTTCCTCAGTAATTCCCAGGACCAGATATCTCATGATTATGAGATTCCTACACTACAATGATAATACCGAGTGCCCTCCCCAAAATGACCCAAATTTTAAAGCTTTATAAAATTCAGGTACTACTCAACTATTTTTCTGATATCTTCCCCCAGTTGTTTACTCCAGACCAACACATTTGCGTGGATGAGTCCCTTGTCAAATTTTCTGGCAGGCTGGGCATAAAACTATTTATTCCCTCCAAAAGGGCCGGCTATGGGGTGAAGATGTACAAATTGTGTGACCGCACTACAGGGTATACCCATGCCTTCATGGTATACGAAGGGAAGGACACCCAGCTACATCCCCCCCAATTGCCCAGAATACATTGGAGTGGGAAAGTTTTTTGGGAACTCGTAAATCCACTCCTATAGAAAGGCTACCATCTCTATGTGGAAAACTTTTATACCAATTTACCCCTGTTCCGCAACCTTAACAGAAAGAAAACTCCAGCACCGTAAGGATGAACTGGAAGGTCTTTCCTCAAAGCCTCATCAACAAGAAGCTAAGAAGAGGGGAGACGGCGAGCTTATGGAATGCGGAAATTCTGACTGTGAAGGGGAGGGACAGAAGGGATGTGTACGTTCTTTCATCGATCCACAATAATACCTTTGTGGAGATCAACAGGAGGGATGGCCGAGTTCAAAAGCCAACATGTATCCATGAATACAACATTTTCATGGGGGGTGTCGACTTCAATGACCAGATGCTCGAACCCTACCTTGCCACAAGACGAGCATACCAGTGGTATAAAAAAGTTTCCATTTATTTATTTAATTTGGCCATATATAACAGTTACGTAATTTATCACAAATCCACTGAAAGACCCAAATCCTTCCTTGCCTACCAAGAGGAAATCACCACTGTCCTTGCATTCCCAAATGGCTCACCAGAAACCATTCAATCTGATGTGATTAGTAGACTCTCCGAAAGACACTTTCCTGAAAAAATTCCTCCCAGACCAACAGTCCAAAAACGGCAGAAAAAATGCAAGCTGTGCACCAAAGGAGGAGTGAGAAGAGACACCACTTTTTATTGTCCCCAATGTCCTTCCCAACCAGGCCTCTGGTTTCCACCGTTACCATACTTCACTACATTATTAGTGAAGCATGGTAAACATAACCCTCATTTCCTGCCATTTACCTTCACACCCCTTATGCCTCTACTTGCTCTGTAACTGACCCTGGCTTGTTATTCGACCACCCTTCTGCCTACCGATTCTGTTTATACCTCTCCCTGATCTGGAACTGACCCTGGCTTGTTATTTGACCACGCTTCTGCCTACCGATTCTGTTCATACTTCTGTCTGATCTGGAACTGACCCTGGCTTGTTAGGCCGCGTACACACGGGCGGACTGTTCGCCCAACCTTGTCCGCTGAACAGTGTTTGGGCGGACAGTCCGCTCGTGTGTGGGCTTTCAGCGGACAGTTTCAGCGGACAGTTGGACGGACAAAGTCTTTCGGAAATTCCGAAAAACTGTCCGCTGAAACTGTGTTTGAGCGAACAGTCCGCCCGTGTGTGGGCCTGTCCGCTGTACTTTCGAAATGAGCGGACTGTTCCCGCTCGGAAAGTCCGCCCATTTCGAGCGCGTGTACAGGTAGGCGGGGCCCGCGAAGGAGACGTCGCGGGCTCCGCCGCCTGGAATGGGCTTAAAGGGGAACCCCAACGCCGAAAAAAATCGGCGTGGGGGTTCCCCCAAAGTCCACACCAGACCCTTGTCCGAGCACGCTACCCGGCTGGCCAGGAAAGGGGGGCGAGCGAGCGCGCCCCCCCTCCTGAGCCGTACCAGGCCGCGTGCCCTCAACATGGGGGGGTGCCTTGGGGAAGGGGGGGCCGCGCGGCCCCCCCACCCCAAAGCACCTTGTCCCCATGTTGATGAGGACAAGGGCCTCTTCCCGACAACCCTGGCCGTTAGTTGTCGGGGTCTGCGGGCGGGGGGCTTATCGGAATCCGGGAGCCCCCTTTAAGAAGGGGGCCCCCGGATACCGGCCCCCCACCCTATGTGAATGAGTATGGGGTACAATGTACCCCTACCCATTCACCTGTGAAATAAAGTACAAAAAAAAACACAACACAGGGGAAAAAATATTTTATTGCACAGCTCCGGGGGTCTTCCGTCTTCGGGGGTCTTCTCGCCGGACTCCTCCGCTATGTGTGTGTAGCTCTTTTACTAGCGGAGGAGTTCGGCTTTCTTCCTCCCCGCCGCCGGCCTCTTCTCCCGACTTCGGGGGTCTTGTCCCCCTCTTCGGTTCTTCTGCCGGGCCACCGCGCCTTCTTGTAGCTCTTTTACAGGCGGTGGCCCGGTCTTCTGTCGCCGCTGCCTTCCGTTCTTCTGTCGCCGCCTTCGGTTCTTCTGCCGGGCCACCGCGCCTTCTTGTAGCTCTTTTACAGGCGGTGGCCCGGTCTTCTGTCGCCGCTGTCGCCGCTGTCGTCGCCGCCGCCGCCGCCGCCTTCCGTTCTTGTTCTTCTTCTTGTTCTTCTGCTTCTTCTCCTGGAGATGTTGACTCGACGAGCTCTCCGGCCGGAATGCCAGAGCCGCGCTGTGCGGTCACTTATATAGTGACAATGGGGCGGTGTCACATGGTATATGTCACATGGGTTGGTCACATGGTGACCCCGCCCCCTTACGATGTCATAGTCCCCATGTGACATCAACCCATGTGACCAACCCATGTGACATATACCATGTGACACCGCCCCATTGTCACTATATAAGTGACCGCACAGCGCGGCTCTGGCATTCCGGCCGGAGAGCTCGTCGAGTCAACATCTCCAGGAGAAGAAGCAGAAGAACAAGAAGAAGAACAAGAACGGAAGGCGGCGGCGGCGGCGACGACAGCGGCGACAGAAGACCGGGCCACCGCCTGTAAAAGAGCTACAAGAAGGCGCGGTGGCCCGGCAGAAGAACCGAAGAGGGGGACAAGACCCCCGAAGTCGGGAGAAGAGGCCGGCGGCGGGGAGGAAGAAAGCCGGACTCCTCCGCTAGTAAAAGAGCTACACACACATAGCGGAGGAGTCCGGCGAGAAGACCCCCGAAGACGGAAGACCCCCGGAGCTGTGCAATAAAATATTTTTTCCCCTGTGTTGTGTTTTTTTTTGTACTTTATTTCACAGGTGAATGGGTAGGGGTACATTGTACCCCATACTCATTCACATAGGGTGGGGGGCCGGTATCCGGGGGCCCCCTTCTTAAAGGGGGCTCCCGGATTCCGATAAGCCCCCCGCCCGCAGACCCCGACAACCAACGGCCAGGGTTGTCGGGAAGAGGCCCTTGTCCTCATCAACATGGGGACAAGGTGCTTTGGGGTGGGGGGGCCGCGCGGCCCCCCCTTCCCCAAGGCACCCCCCCATGTTGAGGGCACGCGGCCTGGTACGGCTCAGGAGGGGGGGCGCGCTCGCTCGCCCCCCTTTCCTGGCCGGCCGGGTAGCGTGCTCGGACAAGGGTCTGGTGTGGACTTTGGGGGAACCCCCACGCCGATTTTTTTCGGCGTTGGGGTTCCCCTTTAAGCCCATTCCAGGCGGCGGAGCCCGCGACGTCTCCTTCGCGGGCCCCGCCTACCTGTACACGCGCTCGAAATGGGCGGATTTGCCTCCGCCTTACGTGGGCGAGTCCGTTCATTTCAAAAGTTGAGCGGACTGTTTGGCAAACAGTTCGTTGAAACAGTCCGCTCGTGTGTGGGCAAGTCCGCTCATGCAAATTTTGAGCGGACTGTTTGCCGAAACTGTTTGACGAACAAGGTTGGGCAAACAGTCCGCGCGTGTGTACGCGGCCTTATTCGACCACGCTTCTGCCTACCGATTCTGTACATACCTCTGCCTGATCTGGAACTGACCCTTGACTGTTTGACCAACCTTTTTGCTTGCCTCTTGGACTGATCTTGTACCCTGCCAGGGGACTAGTGGGATTCATAACACAGGGGTCTCACATATGTGAGGGGCTCCAGAATTGTTTTTCTGGATGAAGAAAACATTTTTCCTGGTGCCTCCATGGCAGCATACCTGTGACAAGCTCCGCCTTGGCTCCTCCCTCAGGACTAGTGAATATTATAAAAGAAATGGTTAGCGCAGCCCCAGCATTCTCCTTTTTTTCCTCATACCTCATGGCAGTGAATTCTGGTCGAACGTCCTTACCTTCTGCAGTCGGCAGCCTCTGTCCGGGTTCAAGACTCTCCCAGACGCAGTTCCTTCTCTTGGGCAGCTAAACACACTTATAAGGTTGGAAGTCCCTTCTGTATGATCTTTTGGGACAAGCAGTTTGTCTCTTAAGTAAGAGCTTTATCTGCAAGTTGATCAGGCACCAGCTCATTCATGGTAACGGAGGCAGCAGCTATTTCTACATTTCTTTTTTTTTCCCCTTCTCTCTTTTCTTCCTTCCTTTCCTTTCCCTTTTAGGTTTTATATCTTTTATCTTTTCCCTTTTCTCTTCCCTCTCTCTTTTGCTCTCTTCCCCTCCCCAACCTTCCCTTTCTTTCTTTCTTTCTTTTCTTTTGACCTCCCATTTGTTTGATGTTTCTCTCAGAGAAAAAAACCTCCCTCTTAGCCCCTGCCGCCATTTCCGGCTCCACAGGAGCCGCGCGCGCTCAGCGCCGGCGTTTTATTTAACTCTCGGCGTTCCCCGCGGTGCTCTGCGCATGCGCCGGCGGTCCGAGGCTTCCAGCTTACTGTTCCGCCGATCGGCGCATGCGCAGTGGATTCAGAGGCTGCGGCGGCCATTTTTGATAAGGGCACAGTGACGTTTATGCCCTCAAAATGTCAAAGACACGATAGAGGCGTGCCCTGCCTCTCCTGTTCTACTGTTTATCTCCCTGATAGCCTCAGTGGGACGCCTGTGGCTGCAGGGAGAACTGCTACTCTGAGCTTTAATATAATAAAAAAAAAAAAAAGAGAGAAGATGGATTAATTAATTAATTAATAGTATAAAATGAAATAAACATATTAAATTATTAAATAAAATTAATAAAAATTAATTAATTAAATTATATTTTATTTACAAAATATATATATATATATATATATATATATATATATATATATATATATATATATATATATATATATATAATCCTCCCCCCCCCCCCAAAAAAAAAGGGACAAGAAGACAAAATGTAGATTTAGATGTATTTTAGATGTATTTATAGAAGTAAAGTCCCTTTTTCCAGTCAAGGACACGGTTGGTTGATTTTTCTCCTCTAAAACTCTTTTCTTAGCTGCTGCTTCTGCTAATCCGTCTAGTATGAGCCATTCGCCACCCACACAAGATCCTACTCTACCCCTGAGGTAAGGACCTACGTCCAGGTAAGTTGATACACTTTAAAAAAAACAAAAGAGTGCACTGAGGCTGGTTCTTTATGTATTTCAGTCCTGTACGCCAGAAGATGTCTAAGAGGACCTCAAGGCGACATGAAGACGATGACGACTCTAGTCACAGCAGAGACAGGTCGTCCTGGCATGGGGATTATAGAAGTGGCAGAAAGCATTGGCCTAAAAGGTGCCATCACTCATGCTCCCCGAGACCTAGATCTCCAAGATGTCAGGCCTGTGGAGCTGCCCCACTTTCAGACAAACTGATCTGTTCGAGATTGCCTCAGGGACTATGCAGCGGACAGAGAATCTGAAGGTCTGCAAATGGCGGACCTACTTAAGAAAGCAGTAAAGGACTCCCTTGCGGAATTGGTAGCCACAATGACGATGCAACAACCAGCGTCTCCTCCTCAGGAGCAAACGGCTGAGGCTTCCATCCAGGGGCTGTCCACAAGTGGAATTTTTGTCTGATGCCGGCATCCTCCTCTAAACATCAGGAAGAGAATGCCATCTCAGAGGAATCATCTGATGACCTAGATGCCTCTGGCTTTGCTTTCGCCATGGTCCAGCCTTATGTACAGGCAGCTAAACAAGCGATCAGCTGGGAAGAGACCAACACCAAGGTTAAGAAGTCTAAATCGTACTTCCCCTTTCTCAAACGCCAGATCTCCTTTTTTCCTCTCATGGACGAGATCAGGGATGTGATTGAGGAAGAGTGGGAAAAGACAGAGAAAATGTTCTCTATTAGTTGGTTGGGAAAGTTATTCCCTCTCTCATAGGCTGATTCCGCAATGCTGGAGGGTTCTCCAGTGGTCGATGCAGCAGTGGTAATGTTGGCAAAGAATGTCACGTTGCCCCTGGAAGACTCAACTTCTTTTAAGGCTCCACTGGACAGAAGGATGGATCTCGATCTCAAGAAAGCGTACCAGATGGCAGACAATGCCTGTAAACCTGTCATAGCCCTGAAATCAGTGTCCAATGCGCTACGCATCTGAACAGATAATATAGAGTCGGCAATCCAACAGGACATCCCAAAGGAGGATATAATCAAGGCCTTGGATGAGCTGAAGCTCTCAGCAGACTTTATTAGGGAAGCCGCCATCGATTCAATTCGTTGCTCCGCAAGGGCAATGCTCCACACAGTTATGGCCAAACGGGCCTTGTGGCTGAAACCGTGGGCAGCAGATATCGCCTCCAAACAGAACTGGTGCAAGATACCATTTGATGGTGAAGCCTTGTTTGGGGGAAAAACTGGACAAGGCCATCTCTTGAGTCACTGGTGGAAAATCAGGCCTGCTACCCCAAGTCAGGTGATCTAGGCGCTCCAGGACATTCGCACCCAGATTCCAATACTCCAAGAATAAGGATTACCGACAGTCCAGGCAGGGAAAAGGCTTCAGGCATAATTGGGAAAGCACACAGTCCACGTTCCTCAAAACCCGAAGACAGAGACCAGCGCCTACCCCACAGGATTCTACTAAATCCTTTTGACGCCAGGGCAGCCCAAGCGATTCCTGTGTGGGCCAAGCTAAAACACTTCTCAAAGATCTGGGAACAAAAGTGCAGGGATCCTTGGGTAGTCTCCACAGTCAAATACGGCCATTTCTGGTCGTTCCTAGACAAACCTCCCAAAGGTCTTCTTCTCCCTGACAAGGGTGTCAAGGTTCCCCCCTAAAAAACTAAAGTGCTACAGCAGTTTCTTCTCTCCTTGCAGGAACAGCAAGCGGTAGTTCCAGTGCCTCCATCAGAGAGATTTTTGGGTTTTTACTCAACCCTGTTTCTAGTCCCCAAGAGAAATGGAGGGTGGAGACCCGTGATAGACCTAAAAAGTCTAAATCGTTATATCTTCTGTAGACATGTCACTGGAGAAGTGATCGAGGGGGTGTACATCTCACCTAGGTTGCTACACAGTGTGAGATGGTAAATCCAGGATGGATCAGTTTCTCAGCAGCGATATGCTGCTGAGTTGTTATTTAATTTTGCCGGGCCTGGGTTTATATGGAATGGCAGGTAGGTTTGGTAGAGGGACCTGTCATTCCACATTAGTGATGGACGAACTTCCGACGGGACGTTTCGCGAACGCGAAACGCGAACGGACACAAACGTTCGCGAAAACGACCGTTCGCCGCGGGCTCCATTGACTTCAATGGGAGGCGAATTTCGCAAACCTTTAGGTCGAATTTGCGGCCACGGGGTAATTATTAGGGGGTAGCACGTAGTCCCACCACCTGGACAATAGCATAATACATGTATGAGGTGAATTTGGGATCGATAACTACAAGCATTTTTTTTTTATTTGGGAAATTGTTCTGACAATTCAGGACTATGGAGCTAATGAAGGCAATGGAGGAGAGGGAAGGTCAGGGACCAGGGTAGGCAAACAAGAGGGTGCAGGAGATACAGAGCACTGACAGCAGCACCGTAATACAGAGCACTGACATCAGCACCGTGACATACAGCGCTGACAGCAGCTCCGTGACATACAGCGCTGACAGCAGCTCCGTGACATACAGCGCTGACAGCAGCTCCGTGACATACAGCGCTGACAGCAGCTCCGTGACATACAGCGCTGACAGCAGCTCCGTGACATACAGCGCTGACAGCAGCACCGTGACATACAGCGCTGACAGCAGCTCCGTGACATACAGCGCTGACAGCAGCTCCGTGACATACAGCGCTGACAGCAGCTCCGTGACATACAGCACTGACAGCAGCTCCGTGACATACAGCGCTGACAGCAGCTCCGTGACATACAGCGCTGACAGCAGCACCGTGACATACAGCGCTGACAGCAGCTCCGTGACATACAGCGCTGACAGCAGCTCCGTGACATACAGCGCTGACAGCAGCTCCGTGACATACAGCGCTGACAGCAGCTCCGTGACATACAGCGCTGACAGCAGCTCCGTGACATACAGCGCTGACAGCAGCACCGTGACATACAGCGCTGACAGCAGCTCCGTGACATACAGCGCTGACAGCAGCTCCGTGACATACAGCGCTGACAGCAGCTCCGTGACATACAGCACTGACAGCAGCTCCGTGACATACAGCGCTGACAGCAGCTCCGTGACATACAGCGCTGACAGCAGCACCGTGACATACAGCGCTGACAGCAGCTCCGTGACATACAGCGCTGACAGCAGCTCCGTGACATACAGCGCTGACAGCAGCTCCGTGACATACAGCGCTGACAGCAGCTCCGTGACATACAGCGCTGACAGCAGCTCCGTGACATACAGCGCTGACAGCAGCTCCGTGACATACAGCGCTGACAGCAGCTCCGTGACATACAGCGCTGACAGCAGCTCCGTGACATACAGCGCTGACAGCAGCTCCGTGACATACAGCGCTGACAGCAGCTCCGTGACATACAGCGCTGACAGCAGCTCCGTGACATACAGCGCTGACAGCAGCTCCGTGACATACAGCGCTGACAGCAGCACCGTAAGCAGCCCCAGGAGGAAGTCAGCACAGCACAGGGATGGTGTGATCCCCTCATAATAAGAACCCCCAGGAGGAAGTCAGCACAGCACAGGGATGGTGGGAGCCCCTCATAATAAGAACACCCAGGAGGAAGTCAGCACAGCACAGGGATGGTGGGAACCCCTCATAATAAGCAGCCCCAGTAGAAATATGACACCGCTCAACCTCTTCAAAGAGGAGGGTAGGGGCATATAGTACGGTGTGCTTTTTTGGGTCAGGGAAGTGAGCCAAATGAATTAAGAAGGTCTGTGTGCTTGATTCCAAAAATTGTTTATAGACATATACATGGTCTACTGATCACATGTGTTGAATTCCTCCGAGATCCATGCCTCATTCATTTTTAGAAATGTGAGGTAGTTAACACTGTGGTGAGCTAGGCGAGTACGCTTATCGGTCACAATCCCCCCTGCTGCGCTGAACGTCCTTTCGGACAGGACACTGGATGAGGGGCAAGCCAACAGTTCGATTGCAAATTGGGCAAGCTCTGGCCAGAGGTCAAGCCTGCCCACCCAGTAGTCTAGGGGTTCATCACTCCTCAGAGCGTCCACATCGGCCGTTAACCCAATGTAGTCGGACACCTGACGGTCTAGGCGTTCCCTGATGCTGGATCCGGATGACACCTGTCGATGGGTCGGCTGAAAGAATGACCTCATATCCGAAGTCACCAACACATCTTCAAACCGGCCTCTTCTTGCAGGCGCTGTTGGATTGGTACCCGCAAATCCTTCTCTGGGAGTGGGAATTGCTCCTCTGCCAGCGCACGCAAAAGCAGAATGCAGCATTTCTCGAAGCAAGGCCTGGAAGTGCTGCATTCTGACAGCCCTCTGCGACGGCGGTAACATTTCCGCCATTTTGTGTTTGTACCGGGGGTCTAAGTACGTTGCCACCCAGTACTGGTCCTTGACCCTCATGCTTTTTATACGGGGGTCCCTATTAAAACACTGGAGCATGAAGGCCCCCATTTGCACTAAAGTGGAAGCGGTGTGGTGGCCTGGCTCCTGCTCATCATCCAGGATAATGTCGTCCTCTTCATTCTCCTCTCCCCATCCTCGCACAACAGGGATCCCAGAAAGGTTTAAAGCATGCTCTTCTTGCTCCTGCTCATCCGCCCCGGCACCATCCTCCTCTGACTCCTCATCAGACTCCTGTTGTTGACTTGTCTCAGATAGAGTAGCCCCCCCTGGGAATTCATCCAGCATTGCGACTTCCTCATCTTCCCGCTCCTGCTCCTCCACAGCCTGATCAATGACACGACGCAATGCACGCTCCAGAAAGAAGGCATAAGGTACCATGTCACTGATGGCGCCATGGCTGCGACTGACCAGTTTGGTGATCTCCTCAAATGGCCGCAGAAGTCTGCATGTGTCGCGCATGAGCAGCCACTGGCGCGGTGAAAAAAAACCCAGCTCCCCAGAACCGTTTCTTTCGCAGAGTTCATACAGGTAGACGTTAACTGCACGTTTCTGCTGGAGCAGCCTATCAAGCATATAGAAGGTTGAGTTCCATCGCGTCGGGCAATCGCAAATAAGACGTCTGACCGGCAGATGGTGTCGCCGCTGAATGTCAGCAAGGCGAGCCATGGCCGTGTAAGATCTTCTGAAATGGGCCGAGATTTTCCTTGCCTGCCGCAAGATGTCCTGGACCCCAGGGTATTTGACAAGGAATCGCTGCACGACCAAGTTTAAGACGTGTGCCATGCACGGCACGTGCGTGATTTTGCCCTGTTTCAATGCGCTAAGCAGATTGGCACCGTTGTCACACACCACTTTACCAACTGTCAAATTGAGCGGTGTTAGCCACTCATCTGCCTGTGAACGCAAAGCTGAAAGGAGTGCCGGGCCAGTGTGGCTCTTTGCTTCCAGGCACAACAGACGCAGCACGGCATGGCAACGTCTCACCTGGCATGTGGAATAGGTTCTGGGGAGCTTGGGCGGTGCAGTGGAAGAGACGCTAGCAGCGGAAAAGGAGGAGGCAGCTGAGGAGGAGAGGGAGGAGGATGGAGTAGGAGGAGGAGAAGAAGAGTCAGGCCTGCATGCAATCCGTGGCGGTAAAACCAAATCTACACGGGTGCCACGGGTTACATGCTTGACGGCCGTCAGAAGGTTCACCCAGTGGGCAGTAAAACTGATATACCTTCCCTGCCCGTGTTTGCTAGACCACGTGTCTGTGGTCAGATGTATCTTGGCACCGACACTGTGTGCCAGAGATACATTCACTTGCCGCTGAACATGGCCATATAGCTCTGGGATGCCCTTCTCTGAGAAATACTTCCTTCCTGGGACCTTCCATTGTGGTGTTCCAATGGCCACAAATTTGCGAAAGGCCTCCGAGTCCACCAGTTTATATGGCAGTAGTTGGCGGGCTATGAGTTCTGACAAGCCAGCCGCCAACCGTTGGGCAAGAGGGTTATCCGGCGTCATCATTTTTTTACGCTCAAACATTAGGCCCACGGAAGCCTGCCTTTTTGCAGAAAAATGTGAGCTTGGCGTGATGGAAGGTGGAGTGGAGGACAATTGTGAGGAGAGAGGAGAAGGAGAAGTAGAAGACGAGGCTGGACGGTGAGAGCCTGCAGTGTGGCTTTGTGTGTTCCGTTGCTCCCACTGGGCTCGGTGATGGCTGCTCATGTGCCTTCTTAAGGCGGTCGTCCCTAGGTGAGTATTGGGCTTACCGCGACTAACGCGTTGACTGCAAAGATTGCAGATGGCAACGCTATTGTCAGCAGCGGACACGTTAAAAAAAGCCCACACTGCGGAGCCATGTGCCGGTGTCCTGGGAGCGCCAGATGTGACCGTACATGGTCGATGACTCGCTCCTGATACATTTGCAGTCTGCTTTGTCCCTGCTGTGCAATGTAAGTCATTGCTGCTTCTCCTCCCTATCTGCTGGTCCATATCTCCCTCTGAACTCCCCTCCTCTTCCTCTCTTGTGGGCACCCACGTGACATCACTAGACACGTCATCATCAACGTCACCTTCCCCACCGCTATAAGTAGAGTAGGCAGCAACACCGGGGACCAACCTCCTCCTTGGGCTGATCTGGGTACTGGCGTCAGACTGCTGAGTAGCGCTTGTTGCTACCTCCTCTTCCTGATCCAATACCAAGAGTGGCTGCGCATCAGAAATGTCCTCTTGATATGGATCGGAAAATAATTCCAGTGACTCAAGCGGAAGGTATGTGGTGGTGGTGGTGGTGGTCGTGTTGTTGGTGGTAGTGTCTTTGGGGGTGCACATAGCAGAGAGTGAAGAAGAGGGTGCAGATCGAGAGGATGAGGAGGGTGCAGAAGAGTAAGGCTGAGCGAGCCACTCAACCAAGTCTGGTGCATCCTTTAAAGTAATTGAACGCACCTTCTGCAACTTCCCACTTTGGCTCAAGCCTGTTGCTCCTGCCCTACCCCTACCACCCCTGCGGAAGGGCCTGCCTCTTCCTCTGCATGTCATTTTTTAAATGACCCTGTGACAAAACTCTTAGTCCCTATACCGCTGAAGGACTGCTGCAGTATAGGTGAGCGGTCAGCAGTGGTGCACGTCAACCCTATCTATTGTGGACCTATAGCGGTCCTTACAGAACAGCAGACTGTACCGCACTCAAGCCTATGTACCGTAGCACCCTATACCAAGTTACCAGTCCTTATAAGAACTTTTGTGGACCAAGCAGGTTGTGTATTAGTGTTTAGCAGACTGTACGTCAGTCCCTATACCGCTGAAGGACTGCTGCAGTATAGGGCAGCGGTCAGCAGTGGTGCACGTCAACCCTATCTATTGTGGACCGATAGCGGTCCTTACAGAACAGCAGACTGTACCGCACTCAAGCCTATGTACCGTAGCACCCTATACCAAGTTACCAGTCCTTATAAGAACTTTTGTGGACCAAGCAGGTTGTGTATTAGTGTTTAGCAGACTGTACGTCAGTCCCTATACCGCTGAAGGACTGCTGCAGTATAGGGCAGCGGTCAGCAGTGGTGCACGTCAACCCTATCTATTGTGGACCGATAGCGGTCCTTACAGAACAGCAGACTGTACCGCACTCAAGCCTATGTACCGTAGCACCCTATACCAAGTTACCAGTCCTTATAAGAACTTTTGTGGAACAAGCAGGTTGTGTGTTAGTGATTAGCAGACTGTACGTCAGTCCCTATACCAATGAAGGACTGCTGCAGTATAGGGCAGCGGTCAGCAGTAGTGCACGGCAACCCTATGTATTGTGGACCGATAGCGGTCCTTACAGAACAGCAGACTGTACCGCACTCAAGCCTATGTACCGTAGCACCCTATACCAAGTTACCAGTCCTTATAAGAACTTTTGTGGACCAAGCAGGTTGTGTATTAGTGTTTAGCAGACTGTACGTCAGTCCCTATACCGCTGAAGGACTGCTGCAGTATAGGGCAGCGGTCAGCAGTGGTGCACGTCAACCCTATGTATTGTGGACCGATAGCGGTCCTTACAGAACAGCAGACTGTAACGCACTCAGGCCTATGTACCGTAGCACCCTATACCAAGTTACCAGTCCTTATAAGAACTTTTGTGGACCAAGCAGGTTGTGTGTTAGTGATTAGCAGACTGTACGTCAGTCCCTATACCAATGAAGGACTGCTGCAGTATAGGGCAGCGGTCAGCAGTAGTGCACGGCAACCCTATGTATTGTGGACCGATAGCGGTCCTTACAGAACAGCAGACTGTAACGCACTCAGGCCTATGTACCGTAGCACCCTATACCAAGTTACCAGTCCTTATAAAAACTTTTGTGGACCAAGCAGGTTGTGTGTTAGTGTTTAGCAGACTGTGCGTCAGTCCCTATACCGCTGAAGGACTGCTGCAGTATAGGGCAGCGGTCAGCAGTGGTGCACGTCAACCCTATCTATTGTGGACCGATAGCGGTCCTTACAGAACAGCAGACTGTACCGCACTCAAGCCTATGTACCGTAGCACCCTATACCAAGTTACCAGTCCTTATAAGAACTTTTGTGGACCAAGCAGGTTGTGTATTAGTGTTTAGCAGACTGTACGTCAGTCCCTATACCGCTGAAGGACTGCTGCAGTATAGGGCAGCGGTCAGCAGTGGTGCACGTCAACCCTATGTATTGTGGACCGATAGCGGTCCTTACAGAACAGCAGACTGTAACGCACTCAGGCCTATGTACCGTAGCACCCTATACCAAGTTACCAGTCCTTATAAGAACTTTTGTGGACCAAGCAGGTTGTGTGTTAGTGATTAGCAGACTGTACGTCAGTCCCTATACCAATGAAGGACTGCTGCAGTATAGGGCAGCGGTCAGCAGTAGTGCACGGCAACCCTATGTATTGTGGACCGATAGCGGTCCTTACAGAACAGCAGACTGTACTGCACTCAGGCCTATGTACCGTAGCACCCTATACCAAGTTACCAGTCCTTATAAAAACTTTTGTGGACCAAGCAGGTTGTGTGTTAGTGTTTAGCAGACTGTGCGTCAGTCCCTATACCGCTGAAGGACTGCTGCAGTATAGGGCAGCGGTCAGCAGTAGTGCACGGCAACCCTATGTATTGTGGACCGATAGCGGTCCTTACAGAACAGCAGACTGTAACGCACTCAGGCCTATGTACCGTAGCACCCTATACCAAGTTACCAGTCCTTATAAGAACTTTTGTGGACCAAGCAGGTTGTGTGTTAGTGATTAGCAGACTGTACGTCAGTCCCTATACCAATGAAGGACTGCTGCAGTATAGGGCAGCGGTCAGCAGTAGTGCACGGCAACCCTATGTATTGTGGACCGATAGCGGTCCTTACAGAACAGCAGACTGTACCGCACCCAAGCCTATGTACCGTAGCACCCTAGACAGACCAAGTTACCAGTCCTGATAAAGAGCTTTGTGGAACAAGTGAGTTGTGAATGATTAGCAGACTGCAGCAGAAGGGCAGCAGTCAAGTATAATATTCTTTCTATATTTGGAAGAAAGAATATTATACGTGTACAAGCCTATTACCGTACCACTGATACCAGTCCTGAAAAGAACCTTTGTGGAACTAATAGTAACAGCAAGTCTTTAAAATTATCCTCACTGCCTGACACACTGCTTCCTGCCTGTCCCTATACAAATTGGCAAAAAAGAGTAGGCTGGAACGATTAGCTGGAACAGCTCTTTTGTGGACCTGATAGTAACAGCTAATGATGATGATGATGATGATGATGAAGAAAGACTAATCTGGCTGAGCTGTCCCTAAAATAGCAGCATACAGCGCTCTGTCCCTTTATCTAAACTGACAAAAGAAACTCAGGCTGCTGACCTAACACCTATACCAGTCCTGAAAAGAACTTTTGTGTACCAAATAGCTAGCGTTTTCTCTGTCCCTACTCCACACAGGATCCTTTCCCTACAGTGACAGAAGAAAGAATGTAAAATGGCCACCGGATCGGGTGTATTTATAGGTTAGGGGGAATGTCCAAGTGTCCATGAGCTGTCATGTCTCAATTGGTTGTCCTGTAACACATGATAAACGTGTCACGAAAGGTTAAAGTTCTTGTATACATTAAACACGTAAGTCCGCCGGGGCGAACGACGGAAAAAGGCGTTCGAACCCGCGGACGGCGAAAGTCGGAAATTCGCCGCGAAACGACCGCCGGGCGAACCGTTCGGCCATCACTATTCCACATCCCCCGATCCAGTTCTGGGTTTGGGATCAGGTGAGCTTTGATCCTAATTAGCCTGGGAAGCTAAAGGCTCTGCAGAGTCTGCAGGTGATAGCTCTCAGCCAGGGAATGAACAATCTGTGTGTTGAAGGAAGCTGCAAGCACAGCCACTGCTGGAGCTAAAACTCACCCTGCGATATCCAGGCGAAAGACGCTGTGTTTGTAAGTGTCAGATAGGTGAGCAGAACCTGTTAGTAAGCGCCCAGCCGGGCTAGGACTTTTATTTTTGTTGTACTTAGAAAGCACGGTGTTGCTGTATATTTTGTTTGCTGGACTGTTTGTACCACGAATAAACGCCAAGATCTGCTTTATAAATTCCAAGTCTGCTGTGAACTGTGTCCAAACACACCCTACCCCGGGAAGATCCCTTACAATTGGTGGAGGTAGCGGGCAACACGGTTGCTAGGGGCAACGGTGTGGACAGACTTGGCTACAGCTGCTGATGTCCTGGGTGAAAGCTGCAACTACACTCCAAGAACAGTCCAGCAACATGGAGGAGATGCTGAAGCAGTTTATGCAAGTGAGTTTGCAACAACAGCAGGCTCAGACAGAGGCCAATAGACGACATGAACAGTCCATGGCGGCACAACAGCAGATGCATAAGGAAGAGTTGCAAGCTTTGCGCCAAAGCCAACAACAACTTATCGAGCACCTGATAGTAAATCGTGAGGCGCCTGTGGTTACTAATCCACCCATAGTGATGGGAGCCGCTCCAGAGATTTTTTTTGGGAGAAGGACTGTGCAGAAAGCGCTGCAAAAGATGACTGCTGAGGACGATGTTGAGGCCTATCTAACAGTATTTGAGCGCCTGGCTGAGCGAGAGAAGTTACCAGCCGCTGAGTGGGCAGAGGTAATTGCGCCCTATTTAACAGGTGAACCCCAAAAGGCCTACTATGACCTCAGTGAGCAAGAGGTTAAGGACTATACTCGGCTAAAAGAGGAGATACTTGCCCGACTAGGAGTTACTACTGCAGTCCGTGCCCGGAGGGTACGCAACTGGAGCTACAGTCTGGACAAATCAGCGAGGTCCCAGATGTATGACCTAATCCATTCGGCAAGAAAGTGGTTGGAGCCAGACACTTCTACTCCTGCACAAATCCTAGAGAAGATCGTGATGGATCGCTACCTCCGAGCGCTTCCTACTGACCTGCAACGCTGGGTGGGACAAGGTGATCCTAAGAATGCAAACGAACTTGTCAACCTTGTGGAGAGGTTCCAGGCGACTGAGGACTACCTCCGTGATGTTCCTGCAGCATCTTCACCTCCCCGGAGCGCCAGATCTGTGCCGTCAGCTGGTAAGAGACTTCCATCTATTGGGGGAGTGTGGAGGGGTGCTGATAGAGGGAAAAGGGCTCAAATGGTGTCTCAGGGACAAAAGACTGGTGATGGTCCCGGGTGGCTAAGGGGCTCTGAAAAGGACTCCTTGCCAAAGAGACCAGGCCCTATCCAGTGTTGGAGATGCCATGAGGCGGGACACGTGTCGGCCCATTGCCCTCTTACCTCTGAACCCATGGAATGTGACGCTAGCCGGCGTCAGTCGCTATTTGCGGAACCATCTTGTGCTGCAGTTCCTGGACTAGAGACTGAACCGCAAATCTGCAACATCACAATCAATGACTTTCCTGTTAAAGCGTTAATGGACTCAGGAAGCCTTGTAACCTTGGTGCATGCTAGCCTGGTGACTGGGGACTTAGAGTCTAAAAAGCATATGAGCGTTGTGTGTATACATGGTGATACCAAAGTGTACCCTATAGTGCTGGCTAAAGTCGGGACTGAACAAGGCACAGTACAATATGAAGTGGGTGTGGTTAAAAACCTCATGCATAATGTAATATTGGGGCGCGATTTTCCTTTATTCTGGGCTCTCTGGGAAAAAAGAAAAATCCCCAAAAGGAGTGAGGATACCTCTAAGGTGGTTGCCTTGTCCACTGTGAATGATAAAATTATGCAGGATGAAAATGATTGTTTTCCTTTACAGGTCCTGGCTGGGGAGGAGGAGGCTCCTCCCACTGAGCAAAATATACTAGACTTAGAGGTGTCTAGGGATAATTTTGGGGCTGCACAATTACAGGACCCCACTCTCAAAAATGCGAGAGAGCAGGTTGCTGTAATGAATGGGGTACCTCAGGAACCAGATGCTGAAAAAAGGTTTCCACATTTTTCGGTGACTAATGATCTTTTCTATAGAGTCAATAAGATTAAGGATGAGATTGTGGAACAGCTTCTGGTACCTAAGCCGTACCGGCGTCAGGTGCTTGACATGGCACATAACCATGTTCTTGGGGGACACTTGGGGACTGACAAAACGCGAGAGAGGGTTCTCCAGAGGTTTTTTTGGCCGGCCATATATGATGACATTAAAAAATACTGTGAGTCGTGCCCCACATGTCAGGTTAGTGCCCCAGTGTCACATTTTCGCAGTCCTTTGGTTTCGCTCCCTATTATAGAGGTGCCTTTTGAGCGTATTGCCATGGATTTAGTGGGTCCCATTGTAAAGTCAGCTAGAGGACACCAGTATATTTTGGTAGTCCTGGATTATGCGACCCGCTATCCTGAGGCTGTACCCTTAAGAAACACTGCATCTAAAACAATTGCACGTGAGTTGTTTTATATGTTCTCTAGGACTGGGATCCCCAAAGAAATCCTAACTGACCAAGGTACGCCATTTATGTCGAAAGTAATGAAGGAATTATGCAGACTATTTAAAATCTCACACATCCGTACCTCTGTATACCACCCCCAGACGGAGGGATTGGTGGAGAGATTTAATAAAACTTTGAAACATATGTTGAAGAAAGTGGTGGCAAAAGATGGTCGTGACTGGGATCATTTATTACCCTACCTCATGTTTGCTATTAGGGAGGTGCCCCAAGCGTCCACAGGGTTCTCACCATTCGAGTTGGTCTATGGTCATCACCCTAGGGGTCTACTAGACATTGCAAAAGAGACATGGGAGAATGAGTCCACCCCATACAAGAGTGTTATTGAGCATGTAGCACAAATGCAGGACCGTATAGCCACTGTAATGCCCCTGGTAAGGGATCACCTCCAGAGGGCTCAAGAGGCCCAAAGTAGAATTTACAACCGGTCCGCAAGAATCAGGACATTCAACCCAGGCGATAGGGTCCTTATACTAGTCCCCACTGTTGAGAGTAAATTCTTGGCGAAGTGGCAAGGTCCCTATGAAATTGTTGAAAAGGTCAGTGAGGTGAACTACAAGGTGCACCAACCAGGTAGAAGGAAGCCTTTCCAAGTTTATCACATAAACTTGATCAAGCCCTGGAAAGACAGGGAATCCTTGGTGGCGACAAATACTGTTAATAATTTGTCACCACCAATCCCTCCAGTCAAGGTAGGTGATACTCTATCAGTGTCACAGAAACAGGAGGCTCAGGAATTTTTACAGAAAAACAAAAACAAGTTCTCTGACCTCCCAGGGCGTACACACCTCATCCATCATCACATTGAAACTGAGCCTAGAAGCAGAGTAAACCTTAAGCCCTATAGGATACCCGAGGCACGTAGGGAAGCCGTATCTGCCGAGGTAAAACGTATGCTTGCTCTGGGGGTAATTGAGGTGTCACAGAGTGAATGGTCCAGCCCAATTGTGCTAATCCCAAAGCCCAATGGAACTTGGAGGTTCTGTAACGATTTCAGAAAGTTGAATGAGATCTCCAAGTTCGATGCGTATCCTATGCCCAGGGTAGATGAGTTGATTGAGAAGTTGGGTAACGCCAGGTACATAACCACCCTCGATCTCACAAAGGGCTACTGGCAGATTCCACTTTCTGGTGAGGCTAAAGAGAAAACTGCGTTCTCCACCCCTGATGGGCTATTCCAGTATGTAGTGATGCCATTCGGGTTACATGGAGCGCCTGCAACTTTCCAGAGGTTGATGGACTTGATTCTGCGACCACATCGTGATTACTCAGCTGCCTACCTCGATGATGTGGTCATTTTTAGCCCTGATTGGGAAAGTCACCTCTGTAAGGTACAGGCCGTGTTGGATGCCATAAGTGATGCGGGGTTGACCATAAATGCCGAGAAGTGTGCTCTAGCCCTAGAAGAGGCCAAATATCTAGGCTACATTATTGGGAGAGGGTTGATTAAGCCACAGCTAAATAAAATTGAGGCAATACAGAATTGGCCTAGACCCCTGACAAGGAAACAGGTTAGAGCTTTCCTGGGTATTACGGGGTATTACCGTAGATTTGTGCCGAACTTTGCCTCAGTTGCTGCTCCACTAACTGACTTGACAAAGGGCGGAAAGACAGCAATGGTCACGTGGACCCCAGAGGCCGAGAAGGCTTTCCAAAGCCTTAAGTCTGCCTTGTGCCAACCACCTGTCTTAGTTACCCCCGATTTCAGGCGAGAATTTCTGGTCCAGACAGATGCCTCTAACACAGGCTTAGGTGCAGTACTCTCACAAGTAGTGAATGGTGAGGAGCATCCAGTGACTTACTTGAGTAGAAAACTAACCCCGGCCGAGAAAAATTATGCCATTGTGGAGCGAGAATGTTTGGCAATAAAGTGGGCCCTAGAATCGTTAAAGTATTACTTGCTAGGCAGGAAATTCAAGTTGGTGACAGACCATGCCCCCCTAACATGGATGAAGTTAAACAAGGAGAGAAATGCAAGAGTGACTAGATGGTTTCTCTCCCTACAAAACTTTAATTTCACTGTGGAACACAGGCCAGGGAAATTACAGGCAAATGCTGACGCATTGTCAAGGGTAAGTTGTCTGTGGGGACAAAAGGCTCAGCCCTCCGGTCTGAAAAAGAGGGGGGGGGGATATGTAGACATGTCACTGGAGAAGTGATCGAGGGGGTGTACATCTCACCTAGGTTGCTACACAGTGTGAGATGGTAAATCCAGGATGGATCAGTTTCTCAGCAGCGATATGCTGCTGAGTTGTTATTTAATTTTGCCGGGCCTGGGTTTATATGGAATGGCAGGTAGGTTTGGTAGAGGGACCTGTCATTCCACATCCCCCGATCCAGTTCTGGGTTTGGGATCAGGTGAGCTTTGATCCTAATTAGCCTGGGAAGCTAAAGGCTCTGCAGAGTCTGCAGGTGATCGCTCTCAGCCAGGGAATGAACAATCTGTGTGTTGAAGGAAGCTGCAAGCACAGCCACTGCTGGAGCTAAAACTCACCCTGCGATATCCAGGCGAAAGACGCTGTGTTTGTAAGTGTCAGATAGGTGAGCAGAACCTGTTAGTAAGCGCCCAGCCGGGCTAGGACTTTTATTTTTGTTGTACTTAGAAAGCACGGTGTTGCTGTATATTTTGTTTGCTGGACTGTTTGTACCACGAATAAACGCCAAGATCTGCTTTATAAATTCCAAGTCTGCTGTGAACTGTGTCCAAACACACCCTACCCCGGGAAGATCCCTTACACTTCCTAGTAAGATTCAAAATGGAGTCACTACGAACGATTATTCGTGTAGACCAACCAGGGGGCTGGATGTTGTCAATAGACTTGCAGGAAGCTTACCTGCATATACCCATACTCCCTCCATTCCAGAAGTATCTGAGATTGGCGGTGGGGCAGGTACATCTCCAATTCCAGAGTCTTCCATTTGGCCTCTGCACATCGCCAAGAGTCTTCACAAAGACCCTGATTGCCATCATAGCCCCTCTGAGAGAATTGGGGCTTCGGGTATGCCACTACTTGGACGACCTTCTACTCCTGGCAAAAGACTGTGGAACAGGTGGTATCTATCCCAACTCATACACTGGTCGACCTTGATGCTCAGGAGTCTGCATTGGTGGATGAAGAAACAGACACTTCTGAAATCACGCCCGTTAGGGTATGTCGACTGGATCACAATTACTACCAATGCCAGTGCAGCAGGTTGGGGAGCACACTGCAACCGGATCTCAGTGCAGCGTAGATGGTCCTTCCATACAGCAGGCCTGGTGTTGAATGTCCTGGAGGTCAGAGCGGCCTACCTTGCGTTACTAGCCCTAAGGTTCGAGATTACAGGGAAACCTGTTCTCCTCCGAATGGACAACAGGGCTGCGGTATCCTATGTACACCAGCAAGGGGGGACACGCAGCAGGTCCCTCCTGAAGGAGGTGGAACCCATAATACTCTGGGCAGAAAGGAATCTAAAGGACCTGAGGGTGGTTTATCTGCCCGGCCATCTCAACTTGAGGGCCGACCGCCTTTCCCGCAAGTTTGCGGATGCCACCGAATGGTCTCTACACCCGGAAATTTTCGACTGGATAGTGAACCAGTGGGGTCCCCTCGAGCTAGACCTATTTGCAACAGCATTCAATACCAAGCTTCCAAGGTGCATCTCAAGGCTTCCTCACCCCCAAGCGGAGGCATTAGATGCCCTCTCAGCCCCCTGGGCATGCAATCGGGCCTATGCCTTCCCTCCACGGCCTTTCATTCCAAGATTCCTGTCAAGACTTATAATAGAAACCTCGACAGTGATAGTGGTCCTACCGTACTGGCCAAGACGTCCTTGGTTCCCCACAGCAATGTATCTAAGTACCCGACTTCCACTCAAGGTTCCAATAATACCTCTTCTCCTGTCGCAAGCATGTCACACCCTTCCAGATCCCCGCAGGCTGGATCTTCACATCTGGCAGCTGAAAGGGAAAGGTTCCAATCCCTAGGGTGTTCCAACAAAGTGATCGCAACCCCGCTCAAGGCAAGAAAACCATCCACAAACAAAAGTTCAGGGCCTTCATGATTGGCAGATGCTGTGATCCAGATTCCCCATCATCCTCTCAAATTCTTGAGTTTTTGCAGGCAGGCCTAGACCTAGGTCTTGCACTAGGTACACTAAAAGTACAGGTATCAGCAATTTCATTGGCAAACCAGTAGAAGATGGGCCGAGGACCCATTAATAATACAGTTCTTCAAAGCTGTCATAAAGATCCGACCGCCAACTAAACAATCTTTTCCCACTTGGGACCTTGCTATCATCCTAGAGTGCTTAGCCAGTCCACCTTTTGCCCCTTCGGAGTCGGCATCGCTTTGGAATCTAGCCTTAAAGCTAGCCTTCCTGATAGCTATAACCTCTGGCAGACGGGTTTCAGAGCTCCAAGCTTTAGGAGCAGATCATAATCATATCATATTCTATCCGGACAGAGTAGAACTCAGAACAATGCGAGGATTTATTCCCAAAGTCGCATCATCCTTAAACATGTCAGAACCTTGGGCACTCCCAACATTTTCAGAACAGGACTCTGGTTCTCTTCATGAGCTAGACATTGCCTCCACTTTGAAATGCTATCTGCAGGCCACAGCATCATTCAGGGATTCCATCAGGCTGTTTATAATTCCCTGGGGCAAACACCAAGGCTAGGAGGCGTCAGCAAGAACAATTGCCTCATGGATCATTAGACTCATCCACAAGGTGTACAGGACAAAGGGGCTAGAACCCCCTTTGGCAGTCAGGGCGCTCTCCACCAGAGCGGTTTCTGCCTTTTGGGCGGCATGAGCGAATGTGTTAATTGAAGCTATTTGTGGGGCAGCGACTTGGTCGTCCCGACATACGTTTCTGAAACATTACAGGGTGGACCCAGGAGCTCTTTCATCAGTGGAGTTTGGCAGACAGGCAGTCACATCAGCCCTCGCTTCTTCTAAATAATAATTTCTTTAAAATAGACTTCTAAGCATCCCACCCATCTCAGCTAGTTATTTGTCACAGGTATGCTGCCATGGAGGCACCAGGAAAACAGAAAATTGTACCATACTTACCGTAATTTTCTTTTCCTGGTGCCTATCCATGGCAGCATACAATCCCACCCTCAGTATTCTATATTACGGAGAATGCTGGGGCTGCGCTAACCATTTCTTTTATAATATTCACTAGTCCTGAGGGAGGAGCCAAGGCGGAGCTTGTCACAGGTATGCTGCCATGGATAGGCACCAGGAAAAGAAAATTACGGTAAGTATGGTACAATTTTCTGTTTTTTTGTTTTCTCATTCGTAGATTAGGGTCTGGAGACTCGGAGGCTTCAAAGAGATTTGGGTGGGAGAAGCCTCTGTCCCTATCCCCATTCTGTCCTGAACGAGGCCCTACTTTTGCCTGCTGCCTGTAGGACCTATGCCATCATGCTTCTGCCTGTCGCATGAACTGACCACACCACATGGATGGACCATTGCTTACAATCTCTGCCTGCACTGACCCTGGACTGTATCCCTGCCTGTACCGACTATGGAAAGCGTTCCTGCCTGTTGCCTGGACAATTGCGTTTGCTTTTGCTGACCAAGTCCCTGCCTGCTGCCTGGACCAGTGCTATCCTCCTGTGGACAACTGTGCTACTAAAACCACAGGTAATCTTTTTTTTACCCTTTACTCAACAGAATGTTTTTTGGGGTGTAATTATTGGTATGTGCATGCTATGTGTCCCTAGAACACCTGACGGTGTTCCTTGTATGTGGCCAGGCTGTTTAAAAGTCTCACACATGTGGTATTGCCATACTCAGGAGGAGTAGCAGAATGTATTTTGGAGTTTCATTTTTGCTATGTGTTCATTTTTTTCCACATTTTCCAAAAACTTCTGGAAAAAAATGAACCATTCAAAAGACTCATTATGCCTCATAGATTATACGTTGGGGTGTTAGCTTTCCAAAATGGGGTCATTTTGTGGGCATTTCTATTGTCCTGGTGCTCCAGGGCCTTCAAAATTGTAATAGGTGGTTGAGAAATGAGATGTGTAATTGATGCTCCTAAAACCCTTGAAAGTGCTATTTCAATGTTGGGCCTTTGTATGTGGCCAGGGTGTATAAAAGTCTCACACATGTGGTATCGCCGTACTCAGGAGCAGTAGCAGAATGTATTTTGGGGTGTAATTTTTGCTATGTACATGCTATGTGTTGGAAATATCTTATAAATGGGCCTTCAAAAGTGTAATAGGTAGTCAACAAGTTAGATGTGTCATTTATGCTCCTAGAACACCTGATGGTGCTCCCTGCATATTGGGACTCCCTATGTGGCCAGGCTGTGAAAAAGTCCCACACATGTGGTATCGCCATACTTAGGAGGAGTAGCAGAATGTATTTTGGGGCATCATTTGTGGTATACACATGCCATGTGAGAGAAATAACCTATTACAATGACAATTTTGTGGAGAAAAAAAAATCTTAATTTTGCAAAGAATTGTGGGAAAAAAATGACAACATCAAACGCCTCACCACACATCTTACTAAATACCTTGGAGTGTCTACTTTCAAAAAAGGGGTCATTTGTGGGGTATTTGTATATTGCTGGCTTGTTTGGGTTACAAGAAATGAGATAGGCCACCAGTACTTCAGGTGTGATACATTTTTTATGATATGCACCACAACTTGAAGACTCTCTAACTTTCACACAGACCAAATAATATCCACTAGTTTGGGTTATTTTTACCAAAGATATGTAGCAGTATACATTTTGGCCAAATTTTATGAGGAAAAATTAATAATTTTCAAAAAAATTTTTTTATTGCATTTAATTTCAAATATGAGATCTGAGGACTTTTTGACCCCAGAGCTCATATTTAAGAGGACCTGTCATGCTTTTTGCTATTACAAGGGATGTTTACATTCATTGTAATAGGAATAAAAGTGACCCATTTTTTTTTTTTAAACAGTGAAAAAATAAATAAAATCAAGTAAAATAAATAAGATTTTTTTTTTTTAAATCGCCCCATCCACCAACAAGCTTGCGCGCAGAAGCAAATGCATACGTGACTAGCGCTCATATACGAAAATGGTGGTCAAACCACACATATCAGCTATCGCCCTAATCGTTAGATTAGAACAATAATTATAGCCCTAGGCCTCCTCTGTAACTCAAAACATGCAACCTGTTTGATGCCATTCCATGAGCAGGCACAATTTTGAAGCGTGACATGTTGGGTATCAACTTACTCGGCGTAACATTATCTTTCACAATATAAAAAGAACTTTCCTGTTGTCTTATTTTTTTTTTCAAAAAAGTGAGTTTTTTCCAAAAAAAAGTGCGCTTGTATGACCACTGCACAAATACAGTGTGACAAAAAGTATTGCCATGACCGCCATTTTATTCTGTAGGATGTTAGAAAAAAAAGTGTATAATGTTTGGGGGTTCTAAGTAATTTTCTAGAAAAAAAACTTGTTTTTAACTTATAAACACCGAGTCTAAAAAAGAGGTCTGGTCTTTAAGTGGTTAAATGCACTTATAAATTCTACATGATCTCAAAATCTTCTCAAACTGATATCAAACATATGCCATCAATACAAGCCAAAAGTTCATTAACATAGGATTATACCTTTTAATTAAAAGCAAGAGTACCAAGTACTCCAAAGAAACCAGAGTGCAGATAAACTTTGCATCACTAACAGAGCGGGTGTTATGAGGAATAGGATGGTTTCAGTGGGAAGGAGGTGTCAGGACAAGGTTTAATACATTTTTAATAGGTTTAAATAAGCAATAGAAAAAAATGTATGTGAACTCCAAAAATGTAGTAACTATATTGAAGTATTGTGAGAAAGTTTATTGCTATATTAATAGGCAAAACTGTCTCAATCAAAATTTACTGTGAAAAAGAGGCAAAATATAATTTCTTTTTACAAATGGGCCACCTGGAATCCAAATGCCAATAGGGTTTTTACTAAGAGAGTTCTGAAAATTAACTGATTCTTGCAAAAAAGACTTCTTTTAACCACTTCAATACATTTTCACTCCCTTTCTGCCCAGGCCAATTTTCAGTTTTCAGCGCTGTAACATTTTGAATGACAATTCCGCCGTTAAGCAACACTGTACCCATAAAATAGGGGATAGATTTATGGCATTTTTATTATTATAATTTTTTTACTAGTAATGGCCGACATATCAGACACTTTTGACACTATTTTGGGACCATTCACATTTACACAGCGATCAGTGCTATAAAAATGCACTGGGTACTGTATAAATGTCATTGGCAGGGAAGGAGTTAACACTAGAGGGGCGATCAAGGGGTTACATTTGTTACCTAGGGAGTGATTCTAAAGCCTCATACACACGATCGGACTTTGTACAAACTTTTTCCCGTGGACTTTTGTACAAAGGGCGTAGTCCACAAGTTTGTATTGCATACAGACGATCTGACTATTTGACAACAAACACGAACGTAGTGACGTCACAACGTACTGACGACGCTTCAAAAGAGGATGTTCAATTCTCTGGCGTCACCCTTCGGGCTCCTTCTGCTAATTTCGAGTTGGTAGGCATTTGGTCGGTGCTGATTCGCGGTTTTCTGTTCCATGTGTTTCTTGTTCGTTTCCGACTGTTTTGACCAACTAGCTATGTTGCGCGATCCTAGGAGAGAGCGTGCTATTTATGGGCTTGGAGTTGTTGCTGTGACTTTAGCCCGGTCTAGGAATAATTGGAGTAGTAGGGTGAGGAGTATTTGGGCCAAAACTTGACTACTTAATCGAGACCAATTTAGCCATATGCCCTTATTACGTGAGCTGCAGGAGAATAATCCAAATGATTTTCGTAATTATCTCCGGATGACGGACTCCTGCTTTCAGCAACTATTGTCCTTGCTGTCCCCCTATATCATGAAGCAGGACACCTGCATGAGAGCTTCTATTCCAGCAGAACAAAGGCTCATAGCCACCTTGCGTTATTTGGTGTCAGGGAGGAGTCTCCAGGATATTAAGTTTACCACTGGTATCTCTCTCCAGGCTCTGGGAGTCATTATTCCTGAGACATGTTGTGCCATCATCCAAGTCCTGCAGAAGGACTATATCCGTGTAAGTTTTTTGCTTTAATATCACCTTCATGTTTTCCAATTCAATTTATATTTTTTGTATTCCATCCTTTCCATTTTTGTAATATGCTGTGAATGAATGTCCTGTTTGTCCTCATGCATGCTGTAACCTCTTTTGTGGCCTACGTGCATATTTCCCTTCACTAACCTCCCCAGAATGTCACCCTGGGCCCATACACACCTAGCCTAGTACTAGAGAAGCACTGAATGGGTTTTTTGGTGCCGAAACCAATACCGAAACAGCACCGATACTGAATTTGACAATTTTTTTAAAATATTTTTATATAGGAGATGGTCAGAGACTGGGGACATGCTACAGGAGATGGTCAGAGACTGGGGACATGCTACAGGAGATGGTCAGAGACTGGGGACATGCTACAGGAGATGGTCAGAGACTGGGTACATGCTACAGGAGATGGTCAGAGACTGGGTACATGCTACAGCAGATGGTCAGAGACTGGGGGCATGCTACAGGAGATGGTCAGGGACTGGGGACATGCTACAGGAGATCAATGCAGCCTTATCAGTGCACATCATATGCAGCCTCACTGTCCCCAGCAGCCTACCAGTGCCCGTCATGTAGCCTGCCTGTGCCTCACCAGTGCATATAAACATACATATATAAAAACACAAACACATAAATAAACATACACACATATAATACACACACATGCACACATATAACACACACACATAAACATGCACATATATAACACACACACATACACACAGAGAGGCATACAAACATATATATATATGGACAGTCCTTTTAAAATTGGCAGCTGCATCTCTGTACTTTAATCTCCATGCTGGGTACTGCACTCTAGGGGGAGGCAGAGAGCACAGCACACACTGCTAGATGCCTCTCCTTTGCTTTCACTTTCATAGTAAACGGCGTGTTCGAGCTCCTGCACAGTCGATTTACACATCGGCTGAGGAGCCACCGCTGTGGAGAGGGAGACTTTACACTGAGACCCCACGGACTGCCTGCAGCATGGGTGAGGAGGGAGGGGAGGAGGAGAGCGTAAAAATGGAATTACACCCCTGTGATGGGCGGCGCTGGGGGCGGGGCCAAGCCCAGCAGGCCCCGCCCCATTTTTGGCACCAGTATCGGCGAAAATTCTCTTTCGGCTTTTTGCCGAAAGGGCCATTTTCAGCCGATATGTTTCGTTGGCCGAAATTTCGGTGCATCCCAAACTAGTACTTAACACTGTATTTATTATGCTTCATTCCTTACCCTAAACACCACCTAAAATGTGTGCCAATCTTATTCCTGCCCTTAAATTCATGCAGAGTGCAAGAGTCCCTTTTTTGTGTTTCACACACTTATTTTTAACACTAAAACACTAAAAAATCAAGAAAAAACAAAAGAAAACAATAATAAAAAATGCAGAGTAAACCAATTCAACTACTCTATCTGAAGATTTGGCTAAACACATACACTGTGTACCTTATTTTTTGAGTTAAGATTGCTGCCTAAATACTTAAAATAATGTAGTGCAAGGGCCTGCCTGATTACCTTCAAAATGTACAAATTATACTTTGGTCATGATTAATTTATCATTATGAATGGCTCCCACCATCCCTGTGCTGTGCCAGCTTCCTGGCTTTTAACTTCATCATATCAATTACTCATAATTAACATTTTTTTTGTTTACGATGTATGTCAAAATGTGTCTAGATTTTGACAATGTGCATTCTTATTTTTGTTTTAGACCACTTCTTACCTATCCACTGGCCTGACAATCTTGTAAAGGTGGATGGGTTGGCTAAATTAAACTTACATTTTAATGCATTTAGTTCTCATGGGAGTGTTTACTTGTTCAAACCATCATACCCAACTCCCTCTCCTAAGTTTTTTAGAATGTGCCACCAGAGGGGGTGAGGGAGCATATAATTGTAACTTATCATTTTATTTTAAATAAACATTTAAATGTTACAATATTCTGTTGCCCCACAATGTTTGTGTCAAATATGGTTGCAATTTTATGTACTCAGGTATTAATTTTTTTTATTTGTTTGATTCCACAGTTTCCTTCAAACACCCAGCAATGGCAGGGTGTGGCGGCCCAGTTTGCCAATTTATGGAATTTCCCCAACTGTGGAGGTGCCATTAATGGCAAGCATATGAGGATAGTTCCACCGCCAAACTCGGGATCATATTATTTTAATTATAAAGGATTTTGCAGCATAGTTCTGCTGGCTGTGGTGTCAGCCAAATATGATTTTTTGTATGTTGATGTTGGGATGAATGGCCATCCCTCTGATGGAGGTGTGCTGATGCATACTGAATTGTATGACCGGCTGCAGAAAGGGACCTTACATTTGCCACCTGCTCAGGACAATATTGAGGGACTCAATTTTGTGTTCGTGACAGATGATGCCTTTTCTTTGGGGCAACATATTCTAAAACCCTTTCCAATGAGGAACCTAACCCCAGAACAAAGGGTTTTCAATTATCGGCTCTCTCATGCCCGAAGGGTAGTTGAAAATGCCTTTGGCATTCTTTCCAGCAGATTTCGTCTCTTTTTAACTGCCATAAACTTTGCAGAATATAAATTAAATCATGTGGTGTTATGCTGCTGCATCCTCCATAATTTTTTAAGGAGGAATGCTTCCAGCTATATTGCCTCAGGGCAAACTGATGAGGCTTTTTCCAGACTAGCTGAAGAGGCTGTGATGCCAGCTCTTGAAAGTGCACGTGGTGGTTTGGGCTCCCAGAATGGCTGTCTTGTCCATGAACATATATATATATATATATATATATATATATATATATATATATATAGAATGTTTATGTTTGTATTTGGATTAATGGAGTTTTAGCTTTAGGAACAGTTTTTTTTTTTTTACAAAATGGGAAAAATGGATACCTATCTATGCCCGTCTATGTGACTAAATAAGTAAAACACATAAACAGACTAGAGACTACACATTAAAAGTCAATCTTCTCATTCATTATATAAGTCTATCCAGGATAAGCCAAACACAAACATTGTAAATAATTAATAAAAAAATAAAATGAATATTAAATTCAAAACAAAGAGAAAGCTAAAGTAACTTGAAAAGAAGTAGCATAATAGAGTAGATGTGTTGAAAGCTACCTAAAATTAAATGTTTTCTTAAAAAAGGCTGATTACTCTTTATATCAGCATTATACATCAAGATAAGTATTCCATCCAACAGTAAAAGTGGTAAAAGCTAAATTGAAATATATAAAACAGAAACTGAATGGGCATTAATAGAAGTATGCTATACTGTAAAATAAAGGCTTTTGCAATATCATTAATCTCAAACTGATCTCAAAACCTCATATACACTAAGCTATGGTGCAAACATTAGCTGTAGCAGGGATGAATTATAGGGGAGAGAAAAAATAATGAGACTTGGAATAACTTGACATATAACATGATTGGCACTGGCTGACCATTAAAGCGAAACTAAACCCACCAATTTAACTGTTTCCCAAGACAGTTGCATTCAAGGCATGCAGTGAATAACAGTCACACTTTCAACCAATATGTCAAGCCATTGCATGACAAGTGATACCCCATGATTCCCAATGATAATCCTTCATATCTGTGCGACTTCAAGTCGCACCAACTTCAAAGTAGTCTCTGTAATACTTTGGTCCGGCTTTGATGCGAGTTGAGCCATAGACCTCAAATTTACACAGACATTCCCTGTAATTGCGGTCGTAAAATTGTGTCAAAATTGTGTCAAAATCACGGAAAAATTGCACGACTTCAGTGTGCAAGTGACTTTAAGGGTAGGAGGGCTTCAGGTTAGTGATGTTAGAAATGTGTGATAATTGTTTGTTGCCTATAGCAACCTCCCTCAGTGAGGTATTAACGCTTTACAGGCAGTGACTGAAAAAAAAATAAGGATTCTGATTAGTTGCAACCAATAACAATCAATTTTCTTATACTGTGACACACTTTTTAGACATGGGTGGATTTACTAAAACTGGAACATTTGGTGCAGTTATGCATAGAAATTAATCCGTTTGCAGGTTTTATTTTCAAAGCTTATTTAACCAATTACCGAATGCATTATAGTCAAATGGCAGCTACAGTGAGGCTCAATAACTCTGGGAGGACATACATTCAGGTCCTTCCAGAATTGCGCTCCTGTGTGCTCCCCCTGGGGCGCGCACACAGGACTATCTGTGCTTGCCGTGTTCATGGGTCCCGATGCAACACTCATTGAAGTAAAGGGCCAATGACAGCTACCCTTTACTACATGATCGCTCGATGATGATTGGGGTCTAGATAGATGAGATAAAAGAAATCAGTATATTATCAGCTTATCAGGGTAAAACTTGTGAAGTGAATGGACATAATTGTGGAAAACGCATAAGTGAGACTAATGGGAAGGAGGGAAAAGTGCGCAAAAAGGAATAAGTGAAGCAAGTGTGGAATTCCAGTACACAAGCGCATCTTTCCCCTCCTTCCCATTAGTCACACTATATAGCTTCCCCGAGTTACCGCAGTGGACCATTTATCAGGTGGTAGCACTATGTGCTCGAGGCCTGCTGGAGCATGGGTAAGCCGTGTCGCTCTTTCCCCGTCTCTACTTTTTCTCTCAATCATGATGCTGTATGGTAATATTTTATTATTTTTTCCATTTTTCGATCACCTTATTGTTTTTTTGATCTAATCACAGATAACCTCCAGATGAAGCAGTAAAAGTAAAAACTGATATCTGTGATCAACAGTTTTATTTTGACTACTCACTGGTGACATATATGTGTATTGCTATTATGTTTTTATTATGTAAATGATGATTTATTTTCTGGCATCAATAAAATCATCTGTAACTTTTATAATTATAATTTTGTTACATTATTCATTGTACTGCTTTTATTGTACCGCAATAGTCCAAACTGCCTCCATTTTTCTGGTAACCTGGTTGGGGATCAGGCTACCAATCTTTATGCTAAACTGTATCTACCTCTGCCTGCTTTAGAACTGACCCTGGACTGTTTGATCACGTTTTTTGCCTGCCTCTTGGACTGATCTTCTGCCCTGCTATGCTAGTGGGGACACAGGGGTCTCACATATGTGAGGGGCTCCAGAATTGTTTTTCTGGATGAAGAAACCTAATTTTTTAGCTTTATCATTGCCGGATTAGGGTCTGGAGTAGGGATGAGCCGAACACCCCCCGGTTCGGTTCGCACCAGAACTTTCGAACGGACCGAAATTTGTGCGAACTTTCGAACCCCATTGCAGGCTATGGGACTCGAACGTTCAAAATAAAAAGTGCTAATTTTAATGGCTAAAATGCAAAATATTGTCCTAAAAAGGGGTTGGGGACCTGGCTCCTGCCCTAGGGGACATGGGTCAATGCCTAAAATGTTTTTAAAAACATCAGTTTTTTCGGGAGTGTTGATTTTAATGACGATTAAAGTGAAAAAAAAGTGAAATATTACTTTAAATATCATGCATGGGGGTTGTCTATAGTATGCCTGTGAAGTGGCATGTGTTTCCCATGTTTAGAACAGTCCCTGCACAAAATGACATTTAACAGAAAAAAAATCATTTTAATGTAATATCTGGTTCCGGCAATATGGATGAAAATCATTGAGAAAAATGGCATAGGTAGCCACCCTGCCCATTACCAGACCCTTTGGGTCTTGTGCGGATATTAAGGGGAACCCCGTAACCATATTAAAAAAAGCAAAGGCGTGGGGCCCCCAGACCCTATATACTCAGAACAGGAGTATACAGGCAGTGCAAACAAGACAGGGACTGTGTAGGTTTGTTGTGTTAAGTAGAATATGTTTGTAATTCTGAACTGGTACATTTTAAAGTGTAGCTCCAGTCAAAAAATCTATTTTTAAGCTTTTTGGAAAACATAGGGAAGGGTTATCACCCCTGTATAATTTGTTTTGTCGTCCGTCTTTTTTCATCTCACTTCCTGTTGTTTCCTTCCGTTTTCAAGTAGGAGACGTTTGTAAGTTGGATGTTTGAAAGTAGGGGCCTGCCCTATATGCTCTGCAGAAATTTGCTCCTAAGGTGTTGGTGTTGCCACAACACTGTAAGCCCTCAAAGTGACTCTTGGTAGGCGCTGGAGAGCCCTGCTGTGAACAATTATATCAAGAATTGTAATTACATGCCCCTGTTAAACAGGGGCTGAAAAATTGGGCCTTAGGCACTGCTTGCTGGTGCCACGACACTGCAACCTCTCCCAGATACTCTAGTTGGAGTGCAGGAATGAGCCCTGCTGCAAAGCATTGCATCAAAAATTGTATTACATGCCCCTGTTAAACAGGGGCTGAAAAATTGGGCCTATACACTGCAACCTCTACCATATACTCTAGTTGGAGTGCAAGAATGAGCCCTGCTGCAAAGCATTGCATCAAAAATTGTAATTACACGACCCTGTTAAACAGGGGTTGAAAAATTGGGCCTTAGGGACTGGTGCTGGTGCCACGACACTGCAACCTCTCCCATATACTCTATTTGTAGTGCAGGAATGAGCCCTGCTGCAAAGCATTGCATCAAAAATTGTAATTACACACCCCTGTTAAACAGGGGCTCAAAAATTGGGCCTTAGGCATTGCTTGCTGGTGCCACAATGCTGCAACCTCTCCCAGATACTCTAGTTGTAGTGCACGAATGAGCCCTGCTGCAAAGCATTGCATCAAACATTGTATTACATGCCCCTGTTAAACAGGGGCTGAAAAATTGGGCCTATACACTGCAACCTCTACCATATACTCTAGTTGGAGTGCAAGAATGAGCCCTGCTGCAAAGCATTGCATCAAAAATTGTAATTACACGCCCCTGTTAAACAGGGCTGAAAAATTGGGCTGGGGGCATCACCCAGAACCAAAAATGTTCTTCCACGATATCAGCAGAGGAGGAAGAGGATAGAGAGTCAACATAACAGGACAGTCACTCAGCATCAGCATAGGCAGTCTTGAAGGGATGTGATATTTAAAAAAAAATTATTCGGTTACATCAGCTTCAGGTGCTTGGTAGCTGGTGGTGATCCAAGACTGATTCATCTTTATGAAGGTCAGTCGATCAACCGAGTCGGTGGACAGGCGCACCCTGTGATTGGTTACAAAGCCACCAGCAGCACTGAATGTGCATTCCGAAAGAATGCTGGATGCAGGAAAGGCCAGTAGCTCAATTGCATACTGTGCAAGCTCTGGCCAGTGATCCATCCTCAAGACCCAGTAAGCCAGAGGATTTTCGGTGGAAAGGTGTCCAAGTCTCACCTTGCCCCTAGGTATTCCTGCACCATGTAAATCAGACGCTGGCGATGGTTGCTGGAACCGATCATACCTTGGGGCTGCGGAATAAAAAATTGTCTGAACGCATCGGTCAGATTTTCACCTTCTCCACCGCTCCTTCTGACTGATGCCTCAGCAACACATTGTCCAGGACCAGGAGTTTGCAACCTCCCAGTCTCTGGGAACGCATTGCACAGACCTTTCTGCAAGGCCTCCTGGAGATGTCTCATCCTCTGCTCCCTCTGTGCTGTGGACCAAGGAGAGTGGCCAGCCAGTAATGGTCACTCTCCTTGATCCGAAGAATACCAGGATCCTTCCGCAGGCTTTGCAGGATCAGAGAGGCCATGCAGCATAGGTTAGCTGAGGCATTCGGTCCTCTGGGTGGCTAAGGACAACATGATCCGCAGCTACCTCCTTCCAGCCACGTACAAGTCTACAGGTTTCTTGGGACTGTAAATAATCCCTTCAAGACTGCTGATGCTGAGTGCTAGGCTCCGCCTCCATGCTGACACAATCATCCTCCTCCTCCTCGTTCTCTTCCTGTGTGATGGGTGGGACAGCAGGAACACTGTCTGGATAAAGGGGGCCTTGAGAGCCAAGGAAGTCCTCCTCTTCCTGCCTCAGTTCTGCCTCAAGTTCCCTGTCCATTATTCCATGCAGCGTATGCTCGAACAGGTGGACAAGAGGTACAGTGTCACTGATGCATGCACTGTCACTGCTCACCATCCTTGTGGCCTCCTCAAACGGTGACAGGACAGTGCATGCATCCCTGATCATGCCCCACTGGTGTGGTGAGAAAAAACCGAGCTCCCCTGACCCTGTCCTGGTGCCATAGTCACACAGGTACTTATTGATGGCCCTCTGCTGCGTGTGCAGCCGCTGCAGCATGGCCAACGTTGAGTTCCACCTGGTGGGCATGTCACATATAAGGCAGTTCTTGGGCACGTTCAACTCCTTTTGGAGCTCAGCCAGCCGAGCACGGGCATTAAATGATCTGCAGAAATGCACACAGACTTTCCTGGCCTGCTTCAGGACATCCTGTAAGCCCGGGTACCTGCCCAAGAACCGCTGCACCACCAGGTTAAGGACTTGAGCCACACAGGGCACATGGGTCAGTTGTCCCTGTTGGAGGGCGGAGAGGAGGTTGGTGCCATTGTCGCAAACCACCAATCCTGGCTTAAGCTGGCATGGCGTCAACCACCTCTTGGCCTGCCCCTGCAGAGCTGACAAAATATCTGCCCCATTGTGGCTCCTGTCCCCCAAACAAACCAGCACAAACACGGCATGGCATCGTTTTGCCTGCGTACTTGCATAGCCCCTTGAATGCCTACGGAGCACCGCTGGTTCCGAGGACAGAGCACTGGAAGAGGCCATGGAGGAAGAAGAGGAGGGGGTGGAGGAGAGAGGTGTGTCACAACCAGTAGTAGCATTTTGGAGGCGTGGTGGCAGAACAACCTCCAACACTACTGCACCTTGTCCTGCATCCTTCCCAGCAGCCAGAAGAGTGACCCAATGGGCCCGTGAAAGACAGGTAACATCCCTGTCCATGCCTGCTGGACCATGAGTCAGCAGTAATATGCACCTTACCGCTGACCGCCCTGTCCAGCGAGTCAAGGACATTGCCTTCCACATGCCGGGAGAGAGCCGGAATCGCCTTTGGTGAGAAAAAGTGGCGTTTGGGGACCTGCCACTGAGGAACCGCACATTGCACAAACTCACGGAAGGGGGCCGAATCTACCAACTGAAAAGGTAGCAGTTGAAGTGCTAGCAATTTAGCCAAGCTAGCATTCAACTGCTGGGCATGTGGATGGCTGGGAGTGAACTTCTTTCTATGGTCCAGCAGCTGGGGCAGGGAAATTTGCCTGCTACAATCAGACGTGGGTGTACTGCTAGCAGAGTGCCCACAAAGGACTTGGCTGTGACACACCTAATTCTACACCTTCATTCCTCTCAGTGCAGGTTTCAGAGAGGACTGAAGGTCTAGTGGGGTTGGATATCCCAGCTGATGAGGAGCAAGGAGAGGTCCGCTTTGTTCTTTGGTGGAGGTCTTTGAGGTAAGCTTGCCAACGAGCTGCATGGCAGGTCAACATATGTCTGGTCAAGCATGTGGTGCCCAAGTGGCTGATGTTTTGGCCACGCGACATACGCTTGAGACATATGTTGCTAATAGCAGCGGTCCGATCTGATGCACTCGTCTCAAAAAAGGCCCACACCAAATAACTTTTAGAATAATGCGCAGAGGCAGCGCCCTGCACAGGCGGAGCTCTGCGGTGTGATTCAGTCGGTGTGCTGCCCCTAATCTGGCCCCCGGGGGGCATCCTGCCCTGTTGGAGATGTGCCTCCTCCTCCTCTTCTCTCCTACCAGGCACCCACGTGGAGTCAGTGCCCTCACCATCCCCTACCTCTTCATCACTGGAGCAAACCTGGCATTATGCTGCAGCTTGTGGAACATGACTGCTAGATTGCTGTCCTTCTTGAGCATCCCCTCTCTCTGCGCTCATGCTACTGCCTTCCTCTAGCTGAGTATCATCATCAGAGCCTACAAAACACTGGGCATCCTCCTGGAGCATGTACCCAACACTGTGCTCAAACAGTTCGGGGAACTCCTCAGGAGGACGTGGTGGGTCTAGGGAAGGAGTCACTGATGATGACATTGAGACGAGGGAAGAGGATGCGTTGGCAGCTGCTTTGCTAGTACCCTGAGCCTGGGTGAGAGAGGATGAGGAGGGTGAAGAGGGCTTGGTCATCCACTCTACCAAGTCTTCGGCATGATGCTGCTCAACATGTCCAGCTGCCGAAAATAAGGACAAGCGTGTCCCATGGCCACGTGCTGATGACGATGCATCGCGTCCACGACCAGCACTGTTGTCTCTAGACACAGAGCCTGCTTGCCTTCCAGACATGGTAATGGCCTGCAGGGAGATGGGAAAACCAGCAATTGGGTAGTGTATATTGTGCTGGAGGCACAAAACGCCCACTAACTCCTTTATTATAGAACACCGGCAATAAAGGGCAGATACAGGTGTATATTGTGCTGTGCTGGAGGCACACAACACCCACTAACTCCTGCAGATGCCTATATTATAGAACACCAGCAATAAAGCATAGATATAGGTGTATACTGTGCTGTGCTGGAGGCACACAACACCAACTAACTCCTGCAGATGGCTCAATTAGAGAAGAGCAATATAGGTAGCTACAGGTGTATACTGTGCTGGAGGCACACAACACAAACTAACTCCTGCAGATGGCAGACGGCTCAATTAGAGAACAGCAACAATGGGTAGATACAGGTGTATTATGCTGTGCAGGCACACAGACAACACCCATTCACCCACTAACTCCTGCAGATGGCAGATGGCTCAATTAGAGAACAGCAACAATGGGTAGATACAGGTGTATTCTGCTGTGCAGGCACACAGACAACACCCAGTCGCCCACTAACTCCTGCAGATGGCAGATGGCTCAAATAGAGAACACTCAGAACAGCAATGAAGGGTAGAGACAGATGTATTGTGCGGTGAAGGCACACAGACAACATCCACTAACTCCTGCAGACGCCAGAACACTACACAAGGCCGCCACGCTGGCGGCCTTATATAGTGTGGGGCGTGTACTACACAGCCTGAGCTATAATTGGCCACAGGCAATCATGGCGCTCCTCGCTGCCAGCGCTGCGATTGGCCAAGCATGCGGGGTCACAGTGCATGCTTTGCCAATCATGAGCCAGCAATGCACTGCGATGGAGCAGTGCATTGTGGGCCGTGAGCACCACGCGAATTTGGCGCGAATGGCCCACAGAGTTCTGGCTTCGCCGAACGGGCGAACAGCTGGTGTTCGAGTTGAGCATGCGTTCGACTCGAACACCAAGCTCATCCCTAGTCTGGAGACTCGGAGGCTTCAAAGAGATTTGGGTGGGAGAAGCCTCTACCCCTGTCCCCATTATTTCCTGGCCTGCTACTTGGACCATGTTCCTGCTTACTACCAGGACCAATATTTTGGTACTGCTGGCAATATCTCTACTTGCAATGACCCTGGAATGTATATGGACACTATCCCTGCCTGTACTGACTATGGACAATACTCCTGCCTGCTGTGTGGACAATTCCATTCACTGTCACTGGCCACGTCCCTGCCTGCTTCCTGGATCAGGGCTCTCCTCCTGTGGACAACTGCACTACTAAAACCACAGGTAATCTTTTGTTTACCCTTTGCTCAGCAGAATGTATTTTAGGTTTTAGGGTGTAATTCTTGGTATGTACATGCTATTTGTTAGAAATATGAAGGGCCTTGAAAAATCTGATAGACTGTAAGGAAAAATGGTTCAAAAAGGGTCACTTTATCGGCATTTACATTGTCCTGTTGCTCCAGGGCCTTCAAAATTGTAGGTGCTTGAGAGATTAGATGTGTAATTTATGCTCCTAGAATGCTTGGAGTTGCTACTTCAATTTTGGGCCTCTGTATGTGGCCAGGCTGTGTAAAAGTCTCACACATGTGGTATCGCCATACTCAGGAGGAGTAGCAGAATGTATTTTGGGGTGTCATTTGTGGAATGTACATGCTATGTGAAAGAAATAACTTATTATAATGACAATTTTGTGTGAAAAAATCTTCATTTTGCAAAGAATTGTGGGAAAAAATTACAACTTCAAAAACCTAACCATGCCTCTTACTAAAGACTTTCTACTTTCCAAAAATAAGTCATTTGGGGGGTATTTGTACTTTCCTGGCATGTTAAGGTCTCACAAAATGAGATAGGCCTTCATCTACATCTGGTGTGATAAGGTGTGATCAATTTTCAATAATTGGCACGATAGCTTGTAGACTCTATAACTTTCACAAAGACCAAATAATTTACACTGATTTGGCTTATTTTTACAAAAGATATGTAGCAGTATACATTTTGGCCAAAAATTTATGAAGAAAACTTACTAATTTTCAAAATTTTATAATAGAAATTAAGAAAATGCATTTTTTTTACAAAATCTTTGGTCTTTTTTCATTTATAGCACAAAAAATAAAAAACCCAGAGGTGATCAAATACCACCAAAAGAAAGCTCTATTTATGTGTAAATAGGACAAAAATAACATAGGTACAGTGTTGCATGACTCAGTAATTGTCATTCAAAATGTGAGAGCACTGAAAGCTGAAAATTGGTCTGGTTAGGAAGGGGGTTTAAGTGCCCAGTGGGAAAGTGGTTAAATAAGCTGAAGTTAGAAGCTGATTGGCTACCATGCACAGCTGCACCAGATTCTGAGTGCTCCAGTTTCAGTAAATCTCCCCCATAGGCTCTAATGCCATGTACACATGGTCAGACTTTCCAACGGAAAATGTCCAATCAGATCGTGTTGTCAGAAAATCCGATCGTGTGTGGGCTCCATCTGACTTTTTCCGTCTGAATTTCCGACACACAAAGTTTGAGAGCTGGATCTAAAATTTTCCGACAACAAAATCCGATCGTTTAAATTCCGATCGTGTGTAGGCAATTCCGACGGACAAAGTGCCATGCATGCTCAGAATAAATTACGAGACGAAAGCTATTGGCTACTGCCTTCTTTATAGTCCCGTTGTATGTGTTTTATGTCACCTCGCTCTGAACATTCTGAAGCCATGCCTGCAGACCTAGAGTCTACACAGGATTCAGGTCTTCAACGAGATTAGCTAAGCAGCTAGCATGGGCATTGTCATTGGACAGGGAAATGGCAGATGGTGGAGCACGGGAAAGTCAGGCCACAGGAATGAGTGAGGGATATGAAATAGTTTTTTTTTTTAAATATCTACTGATATTTTCACAGTACAATAAGAGATGTATGTACTAGGGATGAGCAAACTTTCGTTGTTCGGTTGTTTGGCGAACATCCGAACAAACAGGTCATTGGACTGTTTGTTTGCCCTCCTGAACCAACCACAATGCATTGCGGCGCTAAACAGTACATTGCAAGCCCTGGTTGGCTGAAGCAGTGAAAGCTTCAGCCAATCAGGGCACAGAGCATTGTCATGATTGGACACTGTCATCATGACTTTATTCAATCATGGCTCATTTCTGCCCCACAGTATAAATCTATTCTTTCAATGGCAGCCATTTTCAGTGTGATTTTGGTGTGGAGAGAGATAGAACAGGGCTCTGTCCAGTGCTATTAGTTAGTGTGCTATACTATGCTATTTTGCTTCAATTGTGAGTGCAGAATATTATTTTAGTGTCAGTCTAGGGATAGTGTGAGTGTAGTGAGGAGGACCATCATTCAGCTTTGCACAGTGTGCAGCTAGAGTAGGGACAGTTCAGATAGTTACACTGTAGTGCAGTGAGACCGTGTCATTCATACATACATTAGTGTAGCTTAAGGACAGCTCATATACAGTAGTTTCAGTGTAGTGTAGTGAGACCATGTCAGTAATCTTTACATTAGTGTATAGCTAGAGTAGGAACAGTTCAGACAGTTCAGATAGTATAAGTGTAGTGACAGCTGAACATTATTTGATTGCGTTACTGCCAGTTTAACGCCATTTACGTCTGACATGAAAGGGACCCCCCGTCAGCAACCGAGACTGCCAGGATATTTATTAAAGAAATTGTTAGGCTCCACGGAATCCCCAGTGACATTGTTTCTGATCGTGGAGTACAGTTCACATCAAAATTTTGCAAATCATTATGTGAAGCACTAGGCATCAAACTCAGATTTTCCTCAGCCTATCACCCCCAGACCAATAGGCAGACTGAACGTACTAATCAAACATTGGAGCAGTACCTACATTGCTTCTCCTCTTTATCTCAGGAAGATTGGGCCTCATTACTGTCTTTAGCAGAATTCGCATTCAACAACTCTACTAAGTTTGCCACAAATCAGTCACTATTCTTCTCCAATTACGGATTTCATCCCTCCTTTTTGCCAACGCTTGTACCAGACTCTCCTGTGCCAGCTGTCCAGGATAGATTGAATTTCTTTGTCACTAACAATCGGGTGCTTAGAGAAACCATCTCTAAGGCACAGGAAGATAACAAAAAATTATTCGACAAGAGAAGAAGGGGGGAATTGGATTTAAATGTTGGTGACCGTGTGACGCTTTCAACTACAAACCTGAAACTGGCATGCCCTTCCAAGAAACTGGGACCTAGATACTTGGGACCCTTCCCAGTTAAGAAGAAGATCAATTCGCTAGCCCATGAACTTGAATTCCCCAACTCATTCAGGATCCACCCTGTATTTCATACTTCACTACTTAAGAGCGATGTCCCAAATTCCTATCTGGATCGTGAAGTAGGACCTCCAGAAGCTATAATGGTGGATGGGGAGGAAGAATTCGAGTTTGAAGCCATTTTGGATTATAGGAAACAACAAGGGCAGAACCAGTATTTAATCAAATAGAGAGGCTTTGGCCCAGAAGAAAATTCCTGGGAGCCAGAAACAAATCTCCATGCCCAGAGACTCATACGGGCCTTTCATCGCTCCTGCCCAGAGGGTTCAGTTTGAAGAGGAATCCGGAGGCTGCCCTTAAGGAGGGGGCAGTGTCAGAGAATTCACAGTGCTAATGCCCGTCTCCGTGCAGCAGTGGCTATTTCCCATTCCGCTAATGCCAATGGACATTATCAGAGAACTCACAGTGTTAATGCCTGTCCCCCGTGCAGCAGTGGCTAATTCCCATTCTGCTAATGCTAATGGCCTTGCGCAGTGTCCCTGTCAGAGGAGAACGAGTTCCGGAACGGACGTGCGCATGTGCGCACCAATGCGAACGTATGTGCGTACTCACACATCAATGCGAACGTGTGTGCGCACTCGCTCATTCACATTCACATCCATTAAGCTTGTCGCATGGCGCCCTATATAAACAGAGTCTCTGCCTTATACCAGTGCTGGATCAGCTTCAGCTTGTTCCTGAGTTCCTGATTGCTGTTTGACCTGTTACCTTGCTCCTTACCATTCTTCTGGATCACCCCTGCCTGTTATCTACCTTTATTGATTATACAGACCTTGGCTTGGATTCTCTACTACGGCTCTGCTTCCTGATTCTGTACCTTGCTGCCAGCCCATTGGCAACCTCTGCCTGTCCTTGACCACGAACTTGCCTTCTGTTTATGTACCTTGTTGCCAGCCAGCTGCCAACCTTTGCCTGTTCCTGACGTTGCAGTTGTTCCTGAATCCATACTTACCTGCCTGGCTTCCGCTGAACAGTTCTGGTGATCAGTCTTCACGCCTTCCTCAGAGAGGATCCTGTATCTCCAAGCTCCAACCTTCAGCCTGCAGGCACCTGCACTCTTTCGTTGCCCCAGCACTCCCCGTCCTCACTACCAGAGGTGTTGGGACCAGAGCCCTGCAGCATTTCGGACTCCGTTGTAAGGTACGTGACATCAGCTGAGTTATTTGACCACAGCATCAACCAACTGCTCATTGATGAGGCCCAGCCATTACTGGATTCAGATGTTGGTTCTGAGGTTGAGGATGACAGGAACATGAGCCTAGAGGGAGGAACACAGGTAGACAAATTGGCATTCATGTTCCTCAAGCCGCAGCATATTGCCAAGTTGTCTCCAGTGGTAATGACGAAGATGGAGGAGATGTCAAGATATGAAGACATATGTAACACATATCTGCATGTAACTCAGAGTTCCCCTTCAATATAAGAATGTAATTCTTTTTAAAATGTTTCTTTATTCTTTGTGTATTTCTTAAAAATTTCCACACACATGTTGTTTGTGTATCCTGTCTTTGGATGACATGAAATGTTCTGCCAGTAAGATGATAAAATATATTATTCCCAGAAATGTTGTGAAATGTTTGTTGGAAAGTCCCTGTTTATAACAAACTTTACCCTTGTCATAATTAATCACTATCCTGTCAATTTGACCTTTATCTTGTTATTGGATTCAGGGCGAGATGACCATATGTAATGTGGGACCAATTATTATGGAATGTATTACGTATTTTGTAACTTGGTTCTGTGCCCGCCATAAGCTGTAATGTTATCATTTTCTTATAAAAGCTGTAACAGTTTTGTATTTGGTATCACTCCCCTTGGAAAGGAGTGGTCCTCCGTGCGGAGATTTTCTGAGTAAATATACACTGAGACGAATGCTACTTCGTAGATGTCCTTTATTTCAAGGCTGTACATATCAGTTGGTGACGCTCGGACGGTCTTCTTATCTGCAACCCCACCATCGGCTCTCAACCCACAACAGGAGGGACAGCAAAGAGGCCTCAGGTGAGAAAACTTTTATTTCTCATATTATAAAGTACTGTCTTTCTGTGCTGTTTTGAGGAGCCGGGTGGGGCTTCTGGAATACAGAAGGTAACACGTTCCTTTTTGATTTTACTGCATTCTGTCTATGTATGATTACTGAGAATACTAATGGTACCAGTTATAGCTTAAGCATGCAAAAGTACTTACTTGTCCTTCTTCTTACTCTCAGAAATGACAATGAATGTAGTCATGCTATTAAGGGATGTGTAAAATGCAGGTACCACAATTTCTGTGAGTGAATAGTGTTGTAATATATATATATATATATGTATATGTATGTGTGTATATATATATATATATATATATATATATATATATATATATATATATATATATATATATATTATATGTTGTAATATGTGTATATATATATGTATGTATATATATATATATGTATATGTGTGTATATATATATATATATATATATATATATATATGTGTGTGTGTGTGTGTATATCCATGTATTTTATATATGGTGTTATGGACACATACAGTACAAGATTGACCAGGCCAGATTTCAGTTGACTGACTTGTTGAATGACTCGTCTGAGCCAACTCAATTACACATATCAAAGGGGACTTGTTGACCAAAAGATTGTTAAGGTGGTTTCTGTTAATCTAATTACACACATTGAAGGAAACCTGTTGGTATTAACATGCAAGAATTTAGATTGGGGTATAGGCCTTATTCTATACACCAAAAGGTTGTTAAGGTGGGATCTGTTAATCTAATTACGCATATTGAAGGGAACTTGTTTATGTTTATATGCAAGAATGCAAATTAGGGCAGTTTATGACTACAGCTGTTCACGGCTAGGAATAATCTTTTGTCACTATGAAAAAAACACAAGGAGATCAAAGCATTTAATGGAAAGGGGCAATCAAATTCCTCAGCCATTCAATGCTTAGGATATATAACATGGCAGTCAGTCTTGTCTGGGTGTGTGGTTATGAAGGCACAGGTCTAGGAAAAATATTCATGGTCGGATTATACTCTGTTGATTTTTGTCATCTGTTACAAGACTTGGTTCTGTATTGGAAGTCAATAAAGTGCATCTCTCTGGAAGAATTGGGTTGCTGCGGAAGAGTACTTATAATAACGAATTAATCATCTACCCACTATACATATACAGTGGTGTGAAAAAGTGTTTGCCCCCTTCCTCATTTCCTGTTCCTTTGCATGTTTGTCACACTTAAGTGTTTCGGAACATCAAACCAATTTAAACAATAGTCAAGGACAACACAAGTAAACACAAAATGCAATTTGTAAATGAAGGTGTTTATTATTAAAGGTGAAAAAAAAATCCAAACCATCATGGCCCTGTGTGAAAAAGTGATTGCCCCCCTTGTTAAAACATACTATAACTGTGGTTGTCCACACCTGAGTTCAATTTCTCTAGCCACACCCAGGCCTGATTATTGCCACACCTGTTCACAATCAAGGCATCACTTAAATAGGAGCTGCTTGACACAGTAAGGTCCACCAGAAGATCCTTAAAAGCTACACATCATGCCGAGACCCAAAGAAATTCAGGAACAATTGAGAAAGAAAGTAATTGAGATCTATCAGTCTGGAAAGGGTTATAAAGCCATTTCCAAAGCTTTGGGAATCCAGCGAACCACAGTGAGAGCCATTATCCACAAATGGCGAAGACATGGAACAGTGGTGAACCTTCCCAGGAGTGGCCGGCCGCCCAAAATTACCCCAAGAGCACAGCGACGACTCATCCAAGAGGTCACAAAAGACCCCACAACAACGTCCAAGGAACTGCAGGCCTCACTTGCCTCAGTTAAGGTCAGCGTTCATGCCTCCACCATCAGGAAAAGACTGGGCAAAAATGGCCTGCATGGCAGAGTTCCAAGGAGAAAACCACTGCTGAGCAAAAAGAACATCAAAGCTCGTCTCAATTTCTCCACAACACATCTTGATGATCCCCAAGACTTTTGGGACAACATTCTGTGGACCGATGAGACAAAAGTGGAACTCTTTGGAAGGTGTGTGTCCAAGTATATCTGGCGTAGAAGGAACACTGCATTTCATAGAAAAGAACATTATACCAACAGTAAAATATGGTGGTGGTAGTGTGATGGTCTGGGGCTGTTTTGCTGCTTCAGGACCTGGAAGACTTGCCGTGATAAAAGGAACTATGAATTCTGCTGTCTACCAAGAGATCCTGAAGGAGAATGTCCGACCATCTGTTCGTGTACTCAAGCTGAAACGAACTTGGGTTCTGCAGCAGGACAATGATCCTAAACACACCAGCAAGTCCACCACCGAATGGTTGAAGAAAAACAAAATGAAGACTTTGGAGTGGCCTAGCCAAAGTCCTGACCTGAATCCTATTGAGATGTTGTGGTATGACCTTAAAAAGGCTGTTCATGCTCGAAAACCCTCTAATGTAACTGACTTAGGACAATTCTGCAAAGATGAGTGGGCCAAAATTCCTCCAGGACGCTGTAAAAGCCTCATTGCACGTTATCGCAAACGCTTGGTTGCAGTTGTTGCTGCTAAGGGTGGCCCAACCAGTTATTAGGTTTAGGGGGCAATCACTTTTTCACACAGGGCCATGATGGTTTGGATTTTTTTTCACCTTTAATAATAAACATTTACAAATTGCATTTTGTGTTTACTTGTGTTGTCCTTGACTATTGTTTAAATTGGTTTGATGTTCCGAAACACTTAAGTGTGACAAACATGCAAAGGAACAGGAAATGAGGAAGGGGGCAAACACTTTTTCACACCACTGTAATATATCACTACATTGGTGCCGTGACAAGTGACCAGAAGAGCATTTTCGGACTTAGTAACAGAAGTTGGTGGTGACAACAATCCTGTGAGGTGGACAGAAGTTTGATGGAGACCTGTGCTGTGACTCTAATGTCTGGTTGTGACATAAGAGAGTCTGATCTACAAAATTAAAGAAGTTTGGAACCCCAGAATTATTCACTGGAGACTGGAAACAACAAGAAAAGGACTGTGTCGTGTACCAGAAGACCTGAACTGGAGGCTGAAGGAGTAACTAATGCGGTGAGTAAAATATTTCCTTTTTTTTTAATTATTAGTAATATAGTCAAAATGCTTACTCAGTGTGAAGCTAGTGTCAGTGATGATAAAGTTAACAGATGGGTATTAAAATGTATTAAGCGTCATGGCGGTCCTTATGAAATTCCAGAAAAATGTAAGCAGACGTGGACTGTGATGAAGGAATTTTTAGAGAAAAATATTTTTGATAGCAACATTTCAGAAAGTAAAAGGAAGGGTTGTATTGTGCAGGGCTTATTATCTTGCTGTTTAACCATGGAAAGCTCTTTGAAGGATAAGGTTGAGGAAATTACCCAATTACAGAATGCAGTTGCTAATAGCAACAATGTTTGTGAGAGGTTACAAAACCAATCAGACACTGAGACTGTAAATTTAAAATTGCATGCAGTTACCATTGGGGGAGCTTTGCTTGAGAAATCTGAACGCTGTGATGAATTATCAGAGGAAAATGAGAGATTAAAATTAAGAATTATGGAATTAGAGAAGAGACCTCAGGAATGCAGATATACATCAAATCTTGGATTCAACAATCTGCAGCAAAATACAAACACAAACTTTCTATCAAATGATAGAGAACCTCATATTAAATCTGATAATTCATTGCCAGCTGCACCCACTGTGACCTCCACAGTTTATAATAATAATAATAATAATACTACAGGTGAAATTCAGCTTGTAATGAAGCCTTGGAAACCAAAAGAATTAGATGCAATTCTTAAAGAAATAGGAATGATTCCCTGTCATGATTTGAACAGATTTATAAAATGGTTTTGTGACTTGCAGAATGTCAGAGATGTGTACAGTCTAAACCCATCTGACTTAGAAAGAGTCATACAACATTCTATAGGAAGTGGTCTTTGGATGAGAATTAAACAGATCTGTATTCAGCCTGTGAGGACAAGGGACATATTACTGGAATTATTATGTGTTTTGTATGGTGTACGTTCTGATGTTACTATTCATGGGAAGATCCAACAAATGCAAAATGAATCTCCCTATGCATTGTCGCATAGGATAGCAACTATTATGGACTTATTGGTCAGTAATAATCTTGCTTTTGAGCATGGTGGCTTGATACATATGAATATGTTTCTAGATGCTTTGCATGAAGATATCAAACAAAATATCTTATTAGTTACGCCAAATCCTCGTGATTTAAAAGACATATTGTTGAGAGCAGACCATTTATGGAGAAAGTCAAATGAGCAAGCTGTCAAAATTGATTTAGCCAAATTGTTTAGGACAAATACTGAACATAAAGATCAAAAGATAATATCTTATGATAACACCCAGGGAGGAGACACCGGGTCAAATATAGGCGATATTCATTTGAAAAACAGAGCTGATCAAAATAATAATAAGAAAAGGTCCAAGACCTGGATACCATTTTCTCAGTTAAAACAGAAATATGACCACCTGAAGATAGAGTACGATAAGATGAAAATAGAACATTACACATTATTGGAAAAGTTGAACAGATTCCCGGGTGTCATAAATGAAGATGTACATTCTCTAGATCCGTTTTTGAATGCAAATGACACTTCTCTAGCAGTGGGGGTGAATTAGCTTCAAACTGTAAACGTGTAAATAGTGCTTTGTTTTAACTTCAAACAACGTTTAAGGACCTCGTTAATGAGTTTTTTGTTGGAGAGTTTTTTGTCTTTCAGATATTGCCGGAGATGCTCGTTTGCATGTGAATATCAGAAGCACTAGAAGTATTTGAAATTGCTGGCTAGTGGGAGAGAACCACTGAATTCATGGACTCTCTAAATATTCATCAAGCAATGGACCTTTTTTTTGATCATTCAAAGGTTTTTTTTTTTCTTTTATTTTCAATGGACTGTTCTTCCGCAACGCCCTATTTTTTATTTTTATTTTTCCCCCTTTCCCAAAAATATTTTGCTTTTAATTTTTTATATTTCACTATGTTTTATTTCTTGAACTTTATGTTAAAACCAGAGCGAAGCATTTAAACCTAAAATAATTTTCAAAACATCCATACATATTACATATTGCATATTGATCAATATATTTGACATCTAAGGTGAGATGCTGCACAATGACTTGGTATAGCATAAGTTGTAGCATGTTGGGTGGTTTTCCTAAATTTTTAAGAGGGGTGAGTGAAATTCATCACTCCAGTCATGATTTGAAGCTTTGTTGAATCAGTTGTTTATAATATACTAAAGGCTATGACACATATGGATGAAAAATACCTTTCTACCGTTCATGGTGAGGATACTGCCAAGAATTTCCACTGCCGCTTTGTCTGGATAGAAGATCTAATAGACACTGATGTCACGCTGATTCTATCTGAACCATCGTATGAGGGTATACCATTCAGGTGGAATTATGGACTGAATGATCCAAGTAACTACTCTATTGAAAGCTATGAGGGGTCGGCCTACGGCAACTTACAAAAATAAATTGTGGCTGGCAATCAACAAATTCAGGTACTTGACAGGTACACAACAGGTTGCTCAAATAGGAAATGGAAAGAAGCAGATGTGAATTGTAAAATGCTCAGATGGACTTATGAATGTAAAGTGCAAGTAAATATTTTGCAGCACAGAGTTTTTCCTGCCATATCCAAACCTTTTGACCTTGAAACTGAGTGCTGGTACATTGATTATTACATTTATTATGAAGATGAAAGTAGAATATTTGTGTAGAAGCCTTCTTCAAAATGAAAACCTTGAGCCTGGAGATGAGAGAATCCTGGACTGTGGATTGGAGCTCCCAGAGCATATCAAGTTTACTTTCAGTGAGATGGTGAGAGATGTGATGAAGTCAGACCGAAGAATGGACTGTGACATCAGCTCGTCTTTGCGCAATATTCAAGATCTTGATGTGATATAATAAGGCCTAACAGCTATATGACTACGGATGTTTACCAAATCCTTTTCCAGTCATGGTCTAAAGTTATATTATCTAACAACTGTTTCATGGGGATATTTTAGAGGCTGGTGAAGAGAGATGTAACCAGTTTCATCTTCATATTTTATATGAGCCATTGTAAAGCATTCATTACCTTAAATCATGATGATATTTTTTGTTGTTTGATTTATGGGTCAGTTCTAGTAGTTAGAACTGACCCAAGTGGGGGTATATGTTGTAATATATATATATATATATATATATATATATATATATATATATATATATATATATATATATATATATATATATATATATATGTATATGTATGTGTGTATATATATATATATATATATATATATATATATATATATATATTATATATGTTGTAATATGTGTATATATATGTATGTATATATATGTATATGTGTATATATATCTATATATATAGATATATATATATATATATATATATATGTGTGTGTGTGTATATCCATGTATTTTATATATGGTGTTATGGACACATACAGTACAAGATTGACCAGGCCAGATTTCAGTTCTATATATATATATATATATGTGTGTGTGTGTATATCCATGTATTTTATATATGGTGTTATGGACACATACAGTACAAGATTGACCAGGCCAGATTTCAGTTCTATATATATATATATATATGTGTGTGTGTGTATATCCATGTATTTTATATATGGTGTTATGGACACATACAGTACAAGATTGACCAGGCCAGATTTCAGTCTGAGCCAACTCAATTACACATATCAAAGGGGACTTGTTGACCAAAAGATTGTTAAGGTGGTTTCTGTTAATCTAATTACACACATTGAAGGAAACCTGTTGGTATTAACATGCAAGAATTTAGATTGGGGTATAGGCCTTATTCTATACACCAAAAGGTTGTTAAGGTGGGATCTGTTAATCTAATTACGCATATTGAAGGGAACTTGTTTATGTTTATATGCAAGAATGCAAATTAGGGCAGTTTATGACTACAGCTGTTCACGGCTAGGAGTAATCTTTTGTCACTATGAAAAAAACACAAGGAGATCAAAGCATTTAATGGAAAGGGCCAATCAAATTGCTCAGCCATTCAATGCTTAGGATATATAACATGGCAGTCAGTCTTGTCTGGGTGTGTGGTTATGAAGGCACAGGTCTAGGAAAAATATTCATGGTTGGATTATACTCTGTTGATTTTTGTCATCTGTTACAAGACTTGGTCCTGTATTGGAAGTCAATAAAGTGCATCTCTCTGGAAGAATTGGGCTGCTGCGGAAGAGTACTTATAATAACGAATTAATCATCTACCCACTATACATATAATATATCACTACAAATAGAAGGTGGTGAATGTTGAATTTTTTGTGTGATTTTTTGAGAAACGTTTGTGGTCCTAAGGCGGATAGGTTTGCCTTCAGCGGATAGCCACAAATGGGTGAATGACCTGCTGTATGTTCTCTGGAATAGGGAGTTCAGAAAGGGACTAGCCTATTACCACTCAGAAAGGAGACGTCCTTCTGAGAGTAGAACGAAGTGAGATATCTCAATATATGTACTGGGCTGCTGGTACACAGCCATAAGAAGTAAACAGTAGAGCTCTCAGTCCCGGAGCTCTAAACTATTGTCATTTCTGAAAAAGAGTAACAGGGGAAATATAAAGAAAATGGGAAATTTGCTTGAAAAAAATATTTTACCGGTAATGAATACTTTTGGGTTAACAAAAAAAAGGGCAAAGAAATTATTAAAAAAATAGCAAAGAAAACAGGGTTAAGTGTAGCGAAATTGCATCCAAGCGCCCCTATCATCAAGATGATGGTAAGTGGAGAGCCAGATGCTTTAAAGCATCATGTAAAATGGTGTAAAATTACAAAAAGGAAATACAAAGAGGACCCGTCGAAATGGTGGCCCCCCTGAGGGTTCTCTTGATACCCTAACAATTGATGCATTATTTAATCTACTCTTTAAAATGTGTGATTGCGGGGGGATTGAATGTTTAGCTGCTTGGGAAGAAGAGTCCCGAAAGAATTTAAAGCCACCCCCTTATAAAATGTGTACTGAAAAAGCTGCTCTGCATCTGGAAGATGAAGAGGAACTTCCTAATGCTTGGGCATCCCCTTATGATTTTGCAAGAAGGGATTTAGTAATGGCATCCAGAGCAGTGTCTGCCCCTATAGTTGAAATTGATCATATGGGGCAAAGTGAAGAAGACATTGGAGAACAGAGGGCTCCCAGCATCCAGGCTACCCCTCAGCAGCAGCAAGCTGTTTCCAGCTTCTCACAGGAGGGAAGGAGCCGAATGTTAGAGGGAGCTCAAGGGACTTCTCAGCGGAGGAGTAGTTTGGGATCTTCATTGGATAATAGTGAGGGGGTAATATTTGATAAAGATGGACAAATTTGGCAGTTCACTCCATCAAAACCAAATGCTTTAGCAAAGTTCACTAAAATAGATAGATTACACACCCCCATAAAACAGACAAGCCAGACTTATACCCCAGTGGTTACGAGGCAAAAAGCAGCAGCAAAGCAGAAAGCTTTAGGGATACTACACACTCCAGATAGGGAAAGAGAAACAAGGGAATTAATCAGGTCCCTATTAAAGGAGAAGCCGGTAGAAAAGCCGGTAGAGCAGATGCCCCTAAGGGAAGTGGCCCTGCCAGGAGGGGTAGTGGGAGATCAATATGTAGCTAATATGGCTCAAGTTTATGTCCCATGGAAGCCTAGTGAGATAAGAGCAATTGTGGCAAAACTGCCCAATATGGAAAAATGTCCTAAGAAATGGTATGGGAAAATGATGTGGATGGAAAGGACTCAACAAGCCAGATATACAGATATGTGGATCTTGATTGACTGTGTGGTGCCTAAAAAGTATGTGGATGTATGGAACGTATTTGCAAAGAATAAGGGTGCTTGTGAACAATAAAATGTTAGAGAGAAGTAAGTGATGATTTAGCAACTGGGTTAATCTCTCCCTATCGGTGTGCACGGGGACGGCTAGCAAATTGCAGATGTGCTTATGATTTTCTGAAAGGGAGGGATCAACAGGCTCCGTGTCAGTGAGGGAACAGTGCGGGCAGACGCCTGCTGCTACAGTTTCTGACTCAGCAATAAGAAATTAAGAAGAATTAAAAGAAAGTGTAAAGACATGGTCTGGTTAACAGTTTCATGGGAGGATTGTTATAGGAAGTTAAAGAATGGAGAAAGAAGCCAGCGCTAGAATTAATGAATAGTGGATCTTAAAGAATCTAAGAGATTAATAAGGATAGCAATAAAAATAGTAAATGTATAACAAGTTCCCATACCTAAGAAAACAGCACTGCATATGGAAAGTATTGAAGTGCAGGTTGTAGCTCTTCAAATTAAACGAGAAAGACAAAAAAGACTTTGTTAAATATATGTGATGCCAATTTTCCCACTTCGAATCAGCAGGTATTTTCTTGGTTAAGATAATGAATGAATGAATGAATGAATGACTTATATAGCGCTACCTATACGAACTAAATCGCCTCAGGGTGCTTTTCTTGCCACCGGTGTCCATCTGCAGCTATTTATGCGGTCCTTTAAACTGTAGAGTCCCGACACACTTACAACATTGACATACATATACACATATTATGGCCAATTTTTTTGGAAAAGGGTCTAATTAACCTACCAGCATGTCTTTTGGAGTGTGGGAGGAAACCGGAGTACCCGGAGGACACCCAGGCAGGCACAGGGAGAACATGCAAACTCCAGGCAGATAGTGTCGTGGTTGGGATTTGAACCAGCAACCCTATTGCTGCTAGGTGAAAGTGCTAACCACTACACCACTGTGCTAAGATAAGTAATGATGTAATTACTGCCAACGTCACTGAACCTCTATAGGTAAGAGGTGGTGTATCGCCATACTCCCCTAGCAGTCTGCTAGACAGAGAAAATATAAGAGTAACTATAGTTTTAATGCCTGAAGGGATGGGAGTAAAACATACTTGAAGCAAAGAGAGATGTTAAATTTGCTCCTTATGCCAGAACTTTATTAACCCTAAACAGGAGGGATTACAAGAAGCCCACAAGGGGCTTATGAATCCAGCAGTCTGGATTACTGGAAATTCTCACCAGACTATATGAAAGTGGCCACGGTGAAAAGTCATGGGGATTTAGCCCTGTCAGTACCAAGAATTTTTCAGTATCTTGAGTAGAGAAGTCACCGGAGGAAGCTGCCCGGTGATTAAGAATAGATAATAAATAAATAAATAAATAAATAAAAAATGAAAATTTTACTGAATGAAGGAGACTCAATCCTCCACTAGTATTAGGTCTTTTACAAGTATTATTAAAGCGACATACAAAGGGTAGTTATAAGTTTATCAAGGAAAAATTAACCCTAGCAGTGAAGAAAGAAATGAAAGAAATTTTACTGACAACCCCAAATCTTGGGCTACCTTACTATAGTAAACCTTACTACCTATTTTGTGTAACAAGCCAATGAATATGCTAAAGGAGCAATCTACGAATAGCCATCCAGTGTCATGCCTATGTTGTTTCTAACTGATTTACCTGTTGATTTAGGCCGCGTACACACGGGCGGACTGTTCGCCCAACTTTGTCCGCTGAACAGTGTTTGGGCGGACAGTCCGCTCGTGTGTGGGCTTTCAGCGGACAGTTTCAGCGGACAGTTTGACGAACAAGGTTTTACGGAATTTCCGAAAAACTGTCCGCTGAAACCTTGTTTCAGCGAACAGTCCGCTCATGTGTAGGCTTGTTCGTCAAACTAAGTTCCGCGCATGCTCAGAAAGGATTTACACGCCGAAAGTTATAATGCAGTGTATAGGACGTCGTATTTTTCGTCCCGTCGTACGTGCCGTTCACGTCATCGCGCACGGTTTCAGCAAACTGTTCGTCCGTCGTGTGTGGCCATGTCCGTCCATGCTAATTTTGAGCGGACTGTTTGCCGAAACTGTTTGACGGACAAAGTTGGGCGAACAGTCCGCGCGTGTGTACGCGGCCTTACACATTTTGTCTGCCTTACAGGAAAACTCACCTCACAGACCATCCTGGTGCTCCAAAGGGGCTGTTTGTGATGAGGATGGCCTGTGGACTATGAAGGGAAAAATGGTTGCTCCTCCAACTCTGTTTCCTTATTTGTTTGCTTTGAGCCATGGGCCTTGCCATGTCTCAACAGGAGGGATGTGTTGGGTGGTGAACAAACACTGGTGGGCTCCAGGCTTTCATACATATGCTGCTAAATAGATTAATGAATGTGCAATATGTCAAATGCATAACATTGCAAAACCAGTGCCCACTCATATGAAGCATATTCCACATACTGAGGAGCTGTTTCAAATTGTGCAGATTGACTTCTCAGATATGCCCCCTTGTGGTCGGCTCAAGTATCTTTTAGTTTGCATATGCCAGGAGTAATGCCCGAACAGTAGTAAAATGTCTCATTAGAGAGTTAATCCCAAGATTTGGTATAGGGGCTGTTTTCTCCTCAGATAGAGGTACACACTTTGATAACAAGTTAATGGCAGAAGTGGTGAATATTCTGGGGATAAGACAGCAGCTGCACACCCCATATAGGCCACAAGCTAGCGGGATGGTGGAGTGCAGCAATCAAACTTTAAAGGGGTATCTGGCCAAGATAACTGCTAATGGGAAAAGCACATGTGTAGAAGCACTGCCAATAGCTTTAGCTACCATTAGGACCACCCCTAAGGAGAAGCATGGACTATCACCCTTTGATATACTATTTGGGCGACCGCCTAAGAGACTTCCTGCAACCCTTGTACCACCAGAGACAGTGACTTTGCTAAAAGGTCAAGATGCCATGATAGACTATTTACGCAAATTGGCAAATGTGCTTTCTGATACTTTTTCCAGAGCCAAAGCAGGACAACCAGTGGATACAAGTGAAGGAACACATGTACATCATGAATCATACACCCCAGACCACTTTGTCCCCTAGGTGGAAAGTGCCGTTTCAGATCATTCTTGTATCTCCAACTGCAGTAAAGCTGAAAGACTACAAGTACTGGGTTCATGGTTCCCCATTGTAAAAAGACTGAAGCTCCGAAGGAACATACAGATCAGTCTGCTGGTAGCAGGTATTCTTCTTTACCCTTGCCTTCTAGGTCATCACCGCCAATTACTCGTGCCAGAGCCAGAAGACTCCAGAATGAATCTCCTGGGGCCTAGACCGAATATGGCGTTATGGAGCGTTATCCTCTGTGGTGGAGCGGTGGTGTGGATCACAGTCATGGCATTCGAATGGACATACCATAAAGAAAAGGGTAAGACACATGACACCTACCTTTTCAATGCCACTGTCACAAGTGAGAAATTGCAATCTGAAGAAAGCCGTAATCCCAACCAAAGAACAAGGAGAGACACTCATGAGTATCATGCTAAATTGGGTGAACCCTTTCATAACTCCTTTGTGTCCATGCACCTACAGGCAGCAAAGAAACTGAACATTTCTAATTGCTGGATATGCACACATGCACCTATATCACATAAGACTATACCCTTATTAGGTGTGCCCAGCACATTGGCCAAAATAGAGAATAATGCCCACTTTGAAGATGTAAGCAGACCTATGGTTGACAGAGTTGTTTCACTCCTTTTGTTCACTAATGCTCCAATGAAAATCCCCTCGGTCTGCATAAACTTCACTCGAGAATATTCATCTGAGTTGCTTACTCAAGGTTTTCAAAGTACTACCAGACCTATTGGGAACTCTAACTGTATGGAGAATGCTGAGATCAGATATTGGTTTGATGGTAAGGATACAGCATGGAGCACAGATCGGTATCAGGAACTACATGACTACACGCATCGACAACATTCTAGACAAAACAATATGAAATTATTAATGTGTTTGCAGGGGTATAATTTCAAGAAGGCTTGTGCAGCTCCCCCAGGTTATTACTTTATATGTGGGAAAAAAGCATATAATTGGATCCCTTTAAATTCTATGGGGGTTTGTTATTTTGGGAGAGTAATACCTGCCACTTGGTATATGAGTAACGATGAGTTTAAGGAGTCCCAAATCCGTAAAATCCCCATACATCTTTTAAAAAGAGATTTAGATTCTCAGTCAGAACCTGGGGGGGAGGAAGAGAATCATGATGAGGTTAAAGATCCTGATATGAACAAGGAGGGTGAGACTAACATTGAGGTACCCCTACTTAATGTTGAGGAAAATACTAATGACACTTATACTAGTGACCTTCGCACTAATATAGAGTCCCATGATAGGGAGATAAAGCCAATATTCTCCATACCATGGGTAAATAGATGTTGTATCAAAAAGGCATTCAGTTTTATCATTGATTTAGCTGACTTGATTGATAATATTACAGCATTGTATGATAGGAACTTTGTGGCTCTTGCCACAGAACTAAAAATGGTTAAAAAGGAGATTTCTTGATCATACATCACGGGACACAGGAGCTTCATTACATAGTGGGTTATATAGGCACCTCTGGTGATTGGACACTGGTTGACCCTAATTAAAGAGAATTCCTCCCCTATATAACCCCTCCCATTTGGGAGGCACCTCAGTTTTTTCGCCAGTGTCTGGTCGATGGTCACGTAAAACGTAGCTCTATGCGGGCCCCGGCGAGGGCCGAAGGGCTACAACAAACCGGATCCATACCTCGGGCCGATATTTGACTCCCATGATGGTATGGTACCCGGGCCTCGTCTGCCGAAGAAACAAGGTTTTGCCTGTAAGTCCTCTCCATTGGAAGACTGGGCTCTGGGACAACCAGACTTGGGGTACTGTTTACTCAGGGCGCCCGTAAGTTTCTGGCAGAGCTTTCTACATGGCCCAGGTGGGAGGATCTTTTCGTAAGAGCCCCAGATATACCTGAAGGTTGGCTAACAATACCCGCCGTGATGGGTGAAGGCTGGAATTGGTCTGTTATCAGCAATTCCTGCGGCGGGGACAGGTAAGGGAAGTCATCCTATATATTTTAAATATATGAATGGATTTCTTCATTGTGAGTAGTTGTATGTCTTACCTTGTTTCCACCACTAGAGGGAGTAAGAGCAGCCTGATGCATACTTACATGCCTTTCAATACAAACACGCTCAGTGAAAGCCTGGTTCTCCAGCTACTCACATCTCCCTTACAGTTCCTGCCACAGTTAAAGGTAAAAAGGGGTCCCATGCAGGTCAGGGGTCCCACGTTGCTCCCTTTGGGTTCTCCTTCCCCCCCCGGATTCCGCGGTCCTCGTGCACGCGCGCGGGCGCGTGCACGCGTGCCGGCGCGCTCCCGGCCTAATGGAGGAGGGGGGGGTGTGGTTGCGAGCCGTGCACGTTAGTGTGCACGGCGCTGTAGCGCAGGTGCCAAGCGGCAGTTTTAAAAAGCCCAGAGCGTCAGGGGACTGTAACTGGAGACACAGGAGCTGTGGGCTGTAAGCATCCGTGGGGATTGGATCCAGGCAAACCTTAAGACACCTACTCAGCATCAGGTTGTGCAGTTTAAGCATATATTGATTTATTGTGAGACTTTAAGCGCAACAGTGATTGCATTTGTACTAGTACCTCTGCTTTGTAGCTTAGTACTATGTCTCCTCGTAAGAGGGTTTCAGGGGCAGGTAATAAAAGCACTGGCAAGTCACCGCCTAGGTCCAGGGGTTCCAAAAGTGCCTGTAAATTACCATCCCCCTCTGCAAGACTGGAGCCTGTCTCTCAAGACGAGTCGGTGCCCCTTTCAGGCTTTGCAGCCTCTCCCAATGTCGCAGCCCTGGTCTATGTCACTGAGGACTCCCTTAGGGCTACATTGGAGGGTTTTGAAGGGAGGATCATGAATTTTATTTCTGCTTCCCTAAAAGATAGCAGGAAAAGGGGTAGATCCCCTCCCTCTGCTGAAATCCCTCTCTCAGATAGTTGCTCTGAAAATGAGGAGGGATCCCTATCTTTGGATAGGGATCATGAGCAGTCGGATGAGTCAGAGGAAGAGGAGTTAGTCCCCTCCTCCCAGGCACTCAGAAAGCAGGTGCAGTATTATACTGAATTGGTGCGTACCACATTCAGAATGCCTGCTGCTGAAGTCGCTACATCCTCTGTCTCTTCCCTGGGAGTCAGGAAAGCCCCACAAACTGCTTGTTCCTTCCCAATTCATCCTTTAATGGGTGAATTGATGTATGAGGATTGAGGACATCCCGATAAACTGTTTACTCCTCCCAAGAGGTTTTCTATGCATTATCCTGTGGAGGAAAGTTTCACTAAGAAATGGGGGGTCCCATCTGTCGATGCGGCTGTTTCTTGTGTGAATAAAAACCTAACTTGTCCTTTGGATAATGCGCAGGTATTTAAGGATCCAGTTGACAAAAGGCTGGAAACCTTGTTAAAAGCCTCCTTTTCCATGGCTGGCGCTGTGGTGCAGCCTACAGTCGCAGCCGTGGGGTTGTGTCAGTTCCTCAAGGAACAGGTTAAACAAATGTTTGGTCTCCTTCCCAGTGAGGAAGTAGAGAAATATGCAGAGATGCCTCACATCTTGTGTTTCATAATTGATGCGATTTTGGATTCTGTCCAACAAGCATCACGTTTATCCCTCATGTTGGTACACATGCGTAGGGCTCTATGGCTAAAGAATTGGGCTGCTGAGATGTCATGCAAAAAGCATTTGACTGGGTTCCCGTTTAAAGGGGAGCGTTTGTTTGGGGAAGAATTAGATAAATTCGTCCAAAATATTTCGGAAGGTAAGTCTACTCTCCTTCCAGTCAAAAGGAGCAAACGTCCTTCATTCAGGCGTACTCTCTCTCCCGAAGCATCAAGCTCTAAACAGTGGCGGCGGCCTTCCCAGCCCTCCTCTGCTAGAAAGCCTCAGGCCCGAGCCCAGGGACAGAAGAAGACTTGGGGGCGAAAGCCTGCCAAGCAGACCCCCAAGACCTCCTTGTGAAGGGGCGCCCCCGCTCGGCAGAGTGGGGGGAAGGCTCCTGCAGTTTGCAGGCGCCTGGCGGGAAGAGATTCAGGACAAGTGGGTGATCTCTTCAGTATCTCTGGGCTACAGGCTAGAGTTTCAGAAGATTCCACCTTCTCGTTTTCTAAGGTCAAGGATCCCCAAGGATCCAGTAAAGCAGAAACCGCTATTCCTGGCCTTAGATCAGTTACTATCCCCGTTGTGTTAGTAGAAGTGAGCCCGAAAGATCAGGGTTCAGGTTTTTATTCGAATCTCTTCACCGTTCCAAAACCAAACGGAAGTGTCAGACCTATCTTGGATCTGAGAGACTTAAACCGGTTTTTACACATCCAGACCTTCCGGATGCAGTCAATACGCACTGTGGTCTCCTCCCTGCAAGGGGGAGAATTCATGGCATCAATAGATATCAAAGATGCATATCTCCATGTGCCAATATTTCCCGCACACCAGAAGTTTCTAAAGTTCGCGGTAGAGCGGCGCCATTTTCAATTTGTGGCCCTGCCGTTCGGGCTAGCTACGGCCCCTCGAGTCTTCACGAAGATTCTGGACCCTCTCTTAGCAATCTTAAGAGTTCAGGGCATAGCCGTCATGGCTTACCTAGACGACTTGCTTCTCGTAGAGAGAACTGCAGCGTGCCTAAGTCGCAGCGTCATCAGGACGCTAGAACATCTAGAGCGCCTAGGTTGGATTATAAACCTAGAAAAGTCGTCCTTGCAACCGACCACCAGGTTGGATTACCTGGGTTTGATTATCGACACCGCTCAGGGCAGGGTGTTTCTTCCAAGGCCAAAGGCCTTGGCCATTGGAGATCTGGTGCGCCTGATTCTGGGCGGAAGATCTTCCTCCATTCGGCTATGTATGAGACTATTGGGAAAGATGGTCGCCTCATTCGAGGCCGTCCCATTCGCCCAGTTCCACTCAAGGCCTCTGCAAAGATGCATCCTTGCGGCTTGGAACAGGAAGCCCCAATCCCTGGATCTTCCTATGCGTTTATCTCCCCGGGCACGCAAAAGTCTTGTCTGGTGCTTACAAACCAGGAATTTGCTGAAAGGCAAAACTTTTCTTCCCCTCTCATGGAAGATTGTCACAACGGATGCCAGCCTGACAGGCTGGGGAGCCGTATTGGAGGGAACGTGCTCGCAGGGAAAATGGTCTGCGACCGAAGGTCTGCTGCCCATAAATATCTTGGAGATTCGGGCAGTTTACATGGCACTCATAGAGTGGTCTTACAGACTGCGAGGTTTCCCAGTTCGGATTCAGTCCGACAATGCCACCGCAGTGGCTTACATCAATCACCAGGGCGGTACCAGAAGTCTGGTGGCCCAAAAGGAGGTGAATCGCATACTTGTCTGGGCAGAAGAGCATGTTCCGTGTCTCTCTGCAGTCTTCATCCCAGGGGTGGAGAATTGGCAGGCGGATTTTCTCAGCCGCCAGCAGTTGTGCCCAGGAGAATGGGCTCTGCACCCCGATGTATTTCAGAACATATGTTACAAGTGGGGCACTCCAGACGTGGATCTGTTTGCATCCAGATTCAACAGGAAACTGGACAAGTTTGTGTCAAGGACAAGAGATGCACTTGCTCAGGGGTCAGATGCTCTGACGGTTCCCTGGGATCAGTACAATCTGATCTATGCCTTCCCCCCGAGCCCGCTGCTATCGCGGTTCCTGGGAAGGGTCAAGAGGGAGTCGAAGTCGGTCCTTTTAGTGGCCTCAGCTTGGCCCAGGCGACCATGGTTTGCAGAAATCATGAAGTTGGCAGTGGGCGGGCCATGGACCCTCCCTCTCCGGCCAGATCTGCTCTCACAGGGTCCAATCTACCATCCTGCTTTACGCAGTCTGAATTTGACGGTCTGGCTGCTGAGACCCACATTCTGAGAGACCGTGGCCTTTCGGGGCCAGTCCTTTCCACTCTGGTCAATGCCAGAAAGCCGGCCTCCAGGCGTATCTATTACAAGATCTGGAGGGCATATGTTTCCTGGTGTGAACTCAGGAGATGGCATCCTAGAAAGTATGTCATTAGCAGAATCTTGGCCTTTCTCCAGTCAGGCCTAGAAATGAATTTGGCCATAAGCACCATCAAGGTGCAGATTTCGGCCCTGTCTGCATTTTTTCAAAGACCTCTTGCATCACACTCCCTAGTACGGACTTTTATCCAGGGGGCTATGCGGATAAAACCGCCAGTTAAACCTCCGGTATGCCCATGGGATCTGAATTTGGTTCTCTCGGCCTTAGAGGCCCAACCATTTGAACCTTTGCAGCTGGCTTCTTTAGCTCTCTTGACTAAAAAGCTGGTCTTCTTAGTAGCCATATCCACGGCTAGAAGAGTATCAGAATTGGCAGCTCTTTCCTGTAAAGAGCCCTATTTAATTATCCATAAGGACCGGGTGGTTATGCGTCCCAACGGGTCCTTTCTACCTAAGGTGGTTTCGGGTTTCCATCTGAATCAGGATATAATCCTACCATCCTTTTTTCCAAATCCTCAGTCCATAGAGGAAGAGTCTTTACACACTTTAGATGTGGTTAGAGCAATCAGTCTTTATCTTCAGGCAACTGCTCAGATAAGAAAGACTGACTGTTTATTTATTCTGCCAGAAGGCCCTAGAAGGGGTCAGGCAGCGTCAAAGTCCACTCTCTCAAGGTGGATCAGACAAGTTATTTCTCAGGCCTATAGCTTAAAGGGGAAGATTCCTCCTTTTCAGGTGAAAGCGCACTCTACTAGGGCTGTCAGTGCTTCTTGGGCAGTGCATCACCAGGCCTCCCTGGCTCAGATCTGTAAGGCTGCGACTTGGTCATCAGTCCACACATTCACCAGATTCTATCAGGTGGATGTCAGAGGGCAAGAGGATATCGCCTTCGGGCGCAGTGTACTGCAGGCTGCAGTTTAGGTCCTCAGGTCCCTGGCGGTCTATGTTTATGATCTGTGTCTCCCTCCCCTCAACCTGAGCATTGCTATGGGACATCCCACTATGTAATGAAGCTCCTGTGTCCCGTGATGTGTGATCAAGAAAATGGGATTTTTATATACAGCTTACCTGTAAAACCTTTTCTTGAGAGTACATCACGGGACACAGGGCTCCCGCCCCTCTTGGGTTTTACGTGGTTTCTTATTGCTTTGCTACAAAACTGAGGTGCCTCCCAAATGGGAGGGGTTATATAGGGGAGGAATTCTCTTTAATTAGGGTCAACCAGTGTCCAATCACCAGAGGTGCCTATATAACCCACTATGTAATGAAGCTCCTGTGTCCCGTGATGTACTCTCAAGAAAAGGATTTTACAGGTAAGCTGTATATAAAAATCTCATTTTTGCAGCACCGGCTGGTGCTGGATTATCTTACAGCAAGCCAGGGAGGAATATGCACCATAGTGGGAACAGGCTGTTGTAACTACATTGAAAATGATACTAAAGCAGAAGATGCTATCATTTCACATGTGGAACAGGTACAACAGCTTAAGCTCAATTTTCGCAAAGAGCATACTGAAACTGCTTGGGTTGAAGGAAGCTGGGAAAGCTGGACTTCCTGGCTTAATCCTGCCAACTGGTTTTCAAGCATTGGAGGTTGGTTTGCTGGTATATTACAAGGTATCCTTTATATTGTTGGTATCATAGTACTTATAATCCTTATAATCAAATGTGCACCTATGTTATTCAAATGTTGTTTGAAAATAACTACCACTTCTTGTAGTGCTATTTGGAAAGCTTGTACTAATACTGGTTCTTTTGAGCCCCAAAGGTCAAGAGTCAGAACTGCTCATGAGATGGTGGCTCGTATACCTGGAGGTCAACCCAGAGACATAGAGGAAGTCTAAAGAGGAATACCCAAAGAATTACAAACATAGGAGGGAATGTCAAGATATGAAGACATATGTAACACATATCTGCATGTAACTCAGAGTTCCCCTTCAATATAAGAATGTCATTCTTTTTAAAATGTTTCTTTATTCTTTGTGTATTTCTTAAAACTTTCCACACACATGTTGTTTGTGTATCCTGTCTTTGGATGACATGAAATGTTCTGCCAGTAAGATGATAAAATATATTATTCCCAGAAATGTTGTGAAATGTTTGTTGGAAAGTCCCTGTTTATAACAAACTTTACCCTTGTCATAATTAATCACTATCCTGTCAATTTGACCTTTATCTTGTTATTGGATTCAGGGCGAGATGACCATATGTAATGTGGGACCAATTATTATGGAATGTATTACGTATTTTGTAACTTGGTTCTGTGCCCGCCATAAGCTGTAATGTTATCATTTTCTTATAAAAGCTGTAACAGTTTTGTATTTGGTATCACTCCCCTTGGAAAGGAGTGGTCCTCCGTGCGGAGATTTTCTGAGTAAATATACATTGAGACGAATGCTACTTCGTAGATGTCCTTTATTTCAAGGCTGTATATATCAACCAGCACTCCCCGTCCTCACTACCAGGGGTGTTGGGACCAGAGCCCTGCAGCATTTCGGACTCCGCTGTAAGGTACGTGACATCAGCTGAGTTATTTGACCACAGCATCAGCCAACTGCTCATTGATGAGGCCCAGCCATTACTGGATTCAGATGTTGGTTCTGAGTTTGAGGATGACAGGAACATGAGCCTAGAGGGAGGAACACTGGTAGACAAATTGGCATTCATGTTCCTCAAGCCGCAGCATATTGCCAAGTTGTCTCCAGTGGTAATGACGAATATGGAGGAGATGGAGATGATGATGATGAGGTCATTGATGCGACTTGGGTGTCAGCTAGAGCAGAGGAGGAGACTGAAGGTGAGGCGGCACAACCCCAAGGAGGCCGACATCAAGAAAGAGTAGAGAGCAGCCACCCTATTCCATCACATTCTGCAGCTGTTATCTCCAGGTCCACTCCCCAAAGCTCAGCTGTCTGGGTCTTTTTCAGCACATCTGCAGAAGATCATACTGTTGCTATCTGCAAACTGTGTCTCAAGAACATCAAACGTGGCAAAAACAACAACCATTTGGGTACCATATGCTTAACAAGGCATTTAACGTCCAACCACTCAGCCCATTGGCAAGAGCACCTAAAAGCCACACAAAAGGGCAACAAATCTGTCTCTCCTCCTCCTCCTCCTTACCCACTTCAGTCTGCCCCTGCGGAACAGAGTCATTACCTCCCAGCAGCCTCCACTGACAAGTCCTAGCAGCACATCTGCCAGCAGCACACTACCCGCTGTAAACTGTAGCCGGCAAATTTCTCTACCCCATCTGCTGCAGTGGGAAAGAAAATACAGTCCCTGCCACATACATGCCCAATGTCTGAATGCAAGCTTGTCAAAGCTGTAGGCTCTCCAACTTATGCCTTTCAGCCTGGTGGATTCTGCCCCCTTCCATTAATTCATACAATGTGCTGTACCACAATGGCAGATTCCCAGTCGCTATTACTTTTCACGTATAGGCCATTCCATCTCTCTACCATCATGTGTAAGGGGATGTTCTGTCATCATTGGGCAAGGCAGTCAGCCGTAAAATCCACCTTACTGCTGACACGGGGTCCAGCAAGCATGGGCAGGGATGATATATTTAGTTCACAGCACTGTAACGCTGGGTAACGCTACTTGCAACTCGAAAGGATGTAAGATAGGGCTCGGTGCTGCAGCTTGTTGTGCCCCCACAACTCCATGCAGCTGTTGGTGATGATGCTAGACCTGTGAGCTCTACCCCCTCCTCCTCCTCCCCCACCTCCTCTGCAGAATTGTCCTATGAACATCAGGTACCTCTAAGCATTCAAAGGGCAATTCCCAGAGTCATGCTAAAAGGTGCCATGCGGTGCTTCAGCTGGTGTGTTTAGGGGACTGCAAGTAGTTTACTAATTTCCGCAGGTGAGGTAACTAGGCAGCCCGCCATGTTTTTCAAGGCAGAAATGTGGGTAGGTCGCCTTGGCCCTGAGCAAAGCTTAGCCAATAGTTTGTTACCAAACCTGCAAAAATGTAAAGTAGAGTAAGTCGTTTTAGCGGCTTCTTGCTGCTCTGCCCATAGGTCGAAAATTAAATGTACCCTGTCACCATGTTTGTATGTTATTGGGGGTGTGGTTTAGCATTAGTTATTTGTGCAAAGAGCGTAGAGCTTCACTGGCCTGCATGTATTGTTGTCTAGAGTATCTTTTAAATTGAGTAGTATATGATAACATTTCCCCCCTCAGGAAGGCTTTACTTGTTTCCCAAAAGAGGTTTGGGTCGTAAGGTGTGCCCCATTCGTAGAAGTGTATTCTTCACATGCTTCATATAGCATGTGGCAGGAGTCCTCGTCTGTCAGATAGGAAGAAAAGCACCATGTGGGTGAGGGAGATGAGAGTTTGGCATTTACCAAGTGTATAGCGATGGGGCTGTGATCTGGAATTCTTGCATTGCTGATTTCCATGCTATGTAGTGCCGATATTAATGCAGGAGAGGCAAAAAATAGTTGATGCGTGAAAATGAATTTGCGGGGGGGGGGGTCGAGAAAAAGGTATAATCTCAATCAGTTGGGTGTGCTAGATGCCATAAGTCTACAAAATGCATGGAATCGATGGACTGGGCTAACAGGGTAGAATAAGTAGTTAGGGAAGTAAATCTTTGTGACTTGCGGGTTTGATCACTGGTGCGGTCCTCCGATGTGGACATAACAGAGTTGAGGTCTCCTCCTACCAAGTGAAGAGCCTTAGGGGCACTCAGTACCCATTATACCATGTCTTTAAAAAAGAGAGTATCAGGTGAGTTAGGAGGGTAAATATTAGTGATAGCTATGTCTGTAGTGGCTAAAGTCATATGCAATATAATTTTTCAGCTAGTCGAATCAGTCTGTATATCTCGAATAATATGTCTCCAGCCTTGTGGCCTATTGCATGTGAATCGTATACGTCACCAATCCATAGTTTGCGAAGATGGGTTAAATCGTCTACAGACAGGTGGGTCTCTTGAAGGGGCGCCACATCCGCCCGAGGTTGCTTTAAGCGCCTAGGGATTAACATTCACTTACTTGGAGAGCAAAGCCCTTTAACATTCCAGGAAACAATCTTTTGGTGATTCCGATTTGTCTGAAAAGCCATGTCTAATGCAAAACAGAGTAGAAAGAATAAAGCTTTCTGCCGAACATTGTGCCTTCCATCTGAGAGTCACCAAAATGTATGGCACCTGAGGGCATAGGTACAAAACAGGTAAATATGGTCAACAAATAATCAGAACTTAAACAAGAAAACAATAAGTTAGGGGAAGGAGCCACCCAAAATATAGTGCTAACTTCCCTTTTTTCCACATGAGGACCAACTTCCATCCTCTCCCGTCAGTCGTTTGCTCCTCTCCTCACGAGGAGGGGTAAAAGAGGGTAAGGGAAGGGAAGGGGGAGGTGTGGGTGGGGAATGCAAGGAGGGGTAGAGAAAGAAGTGGGGGGCAGGGAGGGACCCATTTAAAGCTGGGCAAAGGGATAGGCTCGTGAGAGGGAGAATGTGGCTAAGGGATCAACTCATAGAGCAAGCAAGGAGCTTAATAACTACATTGAACTTAAAAGTGACCATACATATGTTTAGCTTTGGGCATTAGTGGTAAAACAAATGTGTAACTAACAAGAAAAGATGAATAGTGCAATGGTTTAGCCCATATAATGTAACAGGGAGTTCAAAGGGGGAGAAGTGAAAATGGAAATGCTACCCTTCTCCTGCATGATTCCTGTAATAGAGAGTTCCAGGGGTCATTCAGCAAATTCTGGAGCAGTCATCCTGGTGAGCAAAGCGACTATGTTTGTACGGAGGCTTATTTGGACTGATTTGTTGTCTAGGTACAGCAGAGGAGGCATTAGCAGATTTTGAAGAAGAGCCATCAGTAGATTTGGTGTATTCCATTTCTATGCTGGAAGTACTGTTTATGTAGCGTTCTGCATCATCCGGGGAGGAAAAAGTAAGATGTTTTCCTGTGTGTGATTGGACATGCAAGACTGCCAGATAGGCTAGGGTGAACTTAACTTGATTGTTTCATAGTGCTGAGCAGATCGGAGAGAGCACTTTATGTTGTTTCATCACTTCCATAGAGTAGTCTGCAAAGAGCAGTAGGTTTGTGCTGTCAATGGATAGAGAACTTGAATGGTAAAATGTTTGCATAATGGCATTTTTGGCAGCATAGTTGGGATATCTGACAATGACATGGCAGGGTTTGGTGCGATTTCCTGTATACTGAGCAATGCGATGAGCATGCTCGACAGTGCAGGGAACGCGAAGACCCAGTTGCTCAGGGACGATTTTAGCGCAAAGATTCATGAGCTGGACATTGGAGACTGACTCTGGCAAACCTATAATGTGCAGATTATTTCTTCTTGAGTGATTCTCCGGGTCATCCAGCTTATCCCATATATCTCTGTTAGAAGTGGGAATGTGTGCTAGCATAGCAGAGTTGGTTGTGGTCTCATCTTTCAGTGAAGAAATCTGTTCCTCCACATGAGAGAGCCTCTGAGCCTGTGCCTGGAGCTCAATGTGAAGCTGCTACAGTCCCCTTTGTACTGCAGTGTCCACTATGACTGTTAGAGTAGGGGTAAGGAGGGTGACTACGTCTGTTGGCCCTGTTCCCGTTGGTGACTGCAGTGTCTCTGGTGCACAGGGAGCGACCGCCATTTTAGGTCTGTCTCCCTCAGGTTGTAGCCTGGAGGAGACAGAGCGGGTGTGAGATTGCTCTACAAAGCAGTGCATGGGGGTCACACTAGGTAGAAGAGACAGAGGGGGGTCACCCAGAGAGACTGCTCCTCTCATTTCCTTTTAGGTCAAAATAGTGGTGTATATATAATTATAAGCTATTCAGAGAGGTGAATTGGGAATGTACAATTATTATTGTAATGTTTATTACAATTATATTCTAATTATAAGAATGTAGCAGAAAATACACATTTTAATGTCACTGGATGCTGAAGGCAATCCGTACATAACTGTATTGCTTTTTATTAATAACCCCTTTGCAATTCCATTGGTGAACTGCTTTATTCAGCCATAAATTATCAGTGACTTATACCTCTTTTATTTAAAATCTGCACATATTCCTATGTGAAGAATAAAAAATATTATGTTATATTATTTGTGAACGTATGACTATATTTTATTTTTCCTTGCATTTTTATTTCTTTTCTTTCTATATCCATTACATTTTAATTACAAATAAAGAGTGGAGAGTAATGCTTTTGGAAGTGATGTTGCAATTGTCGACAATAATTTTACTAGTGTGGCTGTTTATTGAGCTTTTTACACAGCCTGGTAGACATTTATCACAAATCAACTTCACCTAAAGCTAGCTTAATAATGTATTAAAGGAGAAAACAACATATTTTTTTCAAAGCTGGTTTAAGAGGTGAACATGGATTATAATAGTGTACATTAACAACCTGTGGATTGTTCTTTTGTTGCACCACTGGTCTTGATGTATTTTATTTTTATTCACCTATGTTTACAATTTTCAAGTTCCTGTGTTGCTTATTTGCTGTCAATGATAAATAGCCTATTGCTTTAAACGCAAAACTGGAAGATGCAAATGATGCAGATTAGTTAGTTCTAAATTATATATCTCTTTGCAAATGTTGACTCTTACCACATTGTTTATTTCAAATTGCCAGTTTACTGTTTTATTTACTGTTATTTTTCTATTGAAATGCACTTCGAACATTCTGTCTTTACTTGGTAAATAGGAAATTGAAAATGCTGACGTGTATTACATTTTTTTGTTATTTTATACATCGTGATGAGTTCAAACTAGTCCCTTTTGCTATTTTTAGTCAAAGGTAAACCATCTTTTTCACAGTTTTAATTTTGAAATTTTAATCTTACATATTATCAGTTTTACCACTCACCAGATATAATGATCTTGAACAATCAAAGAGATCGAAGAGCACAAATAACATATGAAATCCAGTTGTGACCAAAACCTGTGATACAATTGTGACAGATCAGCACCATTTCCACCAATAATCAAGATGTACTCTCGCCAAAATCCAAGACCTCACTGAATTTATAGAGGTCAATTTTCCCTTAATAAACTTGGCAAGCGCAACCAGTTATCCACATTCAAAAGTGATCTTCCCAATTATGTGTCCATTTAAGAGAGAAATATTACAATTGGGCATTACCATTTTTATTTAAATTGCCTCATTACTATAAAAATATTAAGAAAAGCTGACAGATTGTAACTCACATTAAATGCTGTTGCTCTAAATGAGCTGGAAGCATGTACTGTACTGTTCACAAACCTCCCAGCATGTTTTGGTCAACATGACGTCTTCAGGGGCTGACAATGCTGACAATTCGGACACATATAATGGGATAGCCAAAGCATTAGTTCACCAACAATATGATCCTACATCCATCCAGTAAACATATATACCCCTCAGTACCAATAGGACTCCTGAAGAAGCTATTGGCAAAAGTGTAGTGATACTTTTCAGGCATGTTCATGTTTTTTCCTATATCATGTGTTCATAATGTAATTAATAATAATAATAGTTGATATTTTTATAAGTCCTTTTTCCTTTTTTTGTCTTTTTTTTCTGTTATTCCTTCCAGCAAACATCTCAAGCTCAGTGCTCTCGATAAATACAGAGCAAAGGGCAGACCCTGGGTCTACCCATCTCAACTCAGACTATATATAAATATATATGATATCTTTGCAAATATCAGACCATAAAGATCACATTGCGCGACATACAAATGAGAACTTAGAACGTTGACCCTGATCTTTGATCCTGGCATATGATTCTGACATGACCTTTGACCCTAACCCTAAACCTGACACTGACCTAGCTCAAACCCTGATCTATCTATTTTATCTTTATTTTATTTTTTTCACGAACTTTTTTTGTTTACAATCTTTTCTTCTAGCAAGGAGAAAAAGATATGTTGTATACTTTTTCTCCACTCAAGATGAGAAAAAACACAAGGACCGTACAGTGATTGATTACTGTGATAGCCAGTCACAGGCTATTACAGTGTTTTCCTGATCGGGAACCTGTCCTCTTGATTCCGGGTTTGTTTATTATGAGACCCAGAGCTCTCGGTGACAGCTCGGTCTCTGTAGTGAAAGCACATTGTGCAGTGCACTTCCAGCACAAACACAGTAGCGCATATATGCAGCCCCATGGAAGAAGATCCATATATGAGTATCCTCGGCAGGAAAAAAATAATATATATGTCTGCAAAGTGTGAAAATGTGCAAACAAGATGTGTCGCTTATTCTTTTTTATGTTATACACATATTCTCTCCCATTTGAAGACCAGACTGTTTCACCCCCTTCCTGCCAGGCCATTTTTCAGTTTTCAGCACTGTCACATTTTGACAATTACTCAGTCATGCAACACTATACCCACATGAATTTATATAATTTATTGAGAGAGCTAAAGCTTTTTTTTAGATGGTATTTAGTTACCACTTGGTTCTTTTTTTTTTTTTGCTATATAAAGGAAAAAAGGCAGAAACTTAGAAACACTTTTTTCAAAATGTTCTGTTTTAGAATCTTGCAAATAAATAATCTTTCTTCATAAATTTTGACCAAAATGTATTCTGCTTCATTTCCTTAATGAAAAAACAAATACATTACATTATTTAGTTTGTGTGAAAGTCATAGAGTCTACAAACATTATATATAACTATATATACTAAACTATATACAGTGCCTTGCAAAAGTATTCACCCCCCTTGGCATTTTTCATGTTTTGTTGCTTCACAAGCAGGAATTAACATGGATTGTTTGAGGATTTACATCATTTCATTTACAGAAAATGCCCACAACTTGAAGATTTTTTTTCATTTTTTTTTTTTGAAGCAAACAACAAATAGGACAAAATAACAGAAAAAGTCAATGTGCATAACTATTCACCCCCCTAAAGTATATCATTTATTGAGAGAGCTACAGCTTTTTTTAGATGGTATTTGGATGGTATTTAGTTACCACTAGATGGTATTTTAGATAGTATTTAGTTACCACAGCTTTTTTTAGATGGTATTTAGTTACCACTTGGTGGCTCTACAAAGAATACTTTGTAGAGCCACCTTTTGCAGCTTTCACAGTTCCAAGTTGCTTTGGATAAGTCTCTGAGCTTGCCACATCTTACCACTGGGATTTTTGCCCATTTCTCATTGCAAAACTGCTCCAGCTCCTTCAAATTTGATGGTTTGCGCTAGTGAACAGCAATCTTTAAGTCTGACCACAGATTTTCTATTGGATTGAGGTCTTGGCTTTGACTAGGCCTTGCCAACACATTTACATGTTTCCCCTTGCTTTAGTAGTGTTTGGGTTCATTGTCCTGCTGGATGGTGAACCTCCGTCCTAGCCTCAAATCACACAAAGAGTGGTACAGGTTTTGCTCAAGAATATCCCTGTAATTAGCACCATCTATCTTTCCCTCAACTCTGACCGGTTTCCCAGTCCTGACTGCTGAAAAACATCCCCATAGCATTATGCTGCCACCACCATGTTTCACTGTGGGGATGGTGTTCTTTGGATAATGTGATGTATTGGGTTTGCACCAGACATAGCGTTTTCTTTGATGGCCAAAAAGTTCAATTTTAGTCTCATCAGACTAGAGCACATTCCTCAATACATTTTGGGAGTCTCCCACATGCCTTTTCGCAAACTCAAAACATGCCATTTTGTTTTTTGTTGAAAGTAATGGCTTTCTTCTGGCCACTTTGCCATAAAGCCCCACTCTATGGAGCATACGGTTTATTGCCGTTCTATGTATAGATACTCCAGTCTCTGCTGTGGAACTTTACAGCTCTTCCAGGGTTACCTTAGGTCTCTGTGCTGCCTCTCTGATTAATGCCCTCCTTGCCCGGTCCGTGAGTTTTGTTGTGTGGCCATCTCTTGGCAGGTTTGCTGTTGTGCCATGTTCTTTCCATTTGGTTATGATAGATTTGATGGTGCTCCTAGGGATCATCAAAGATTTGGATAATTTTTATAACCTATCCCTGACTTGTACTTCAATAACAATGTCCCTTACTTGTTTGGAGAGTTCTTTGGTCTTCATGGCAGTGTTCGATTAGTGATGCCTCTTACCGTATATACTCGAGTATAAGCCGAGATTTTCAGCCCCTTTTTTTAGGCTGAAAGTGCCCCCCTCGGCTTATACTCGAGTCACCGCCGTCTGTCTACCCGATCAGCGTGTCATGCAGACAGACGGCGGCCATTCCACTATTCAAAAGCCGCACCTCCCTGTCTGTGATAGGCGGAACACTCAATTTCCCAGCAGTCAGTGGTCCGCCTATCACGGACATCCGCTCATCCTCATACTACGGACGAGGATGAGAGGATGTCCGTGATAGGCGGAATACTGACTGCTGGGAAATTGAGTGTTCCGCCTATCACAGACGGAGGCGCGGCTTTTGAACAGTGGAATGGCTGCCGTCTGTCACAGACGAGGAGAAGAGGTGCGGCGATCCTGGCATGGCCGCCGTATGTTTTTACATGCAGATCGCTGCAGAAGGACACAGGCTGCAGAAGGACAAAGAGGCACAGGACACAGGTAGGCTGGACACACAGGGATGGACACACAGGGATGGACACACAGGGATGGACACACAGGGATGGACACAGGGATGGACAGGCATGTCTCACCCTCGGCTTATACACGAGTCAATAAGTTTTCCCATTTTTTTTTGTGGTAAATTAGGGGCCTCGGCTTATATTCGGATCGACCTATACTCGAGTATATACGGTACTCAGGTGTTGCAGTCTCCTGGGGCCTTTCAAAAATATCTGTATACGTAATGACAGATCCTGTGACACTTAGATATACAGGTGGACATCATTTCACTAATTATGTGTCTTCTGAAGGTAATTGGTTGCACTAGAGCTTTTTTTGGACTTCATAACAAAGGGGGTGAATACATACACACTTGACAATTATCAGTTTTTTATTTCTGAAAAATTGTTTTATGTATATATTTTTCTAATTTTACTTCACCAACTTAGACTATTGTGTTCTGATCCATCACAAATAATTCAGATTAAAAAAACATTGAACTAAAGGCTGTAATGTAACGCAATAGGTAAAAAGCCAAGGAGGTCAATACGTTTGCAAGGCACTGTATACAACATGTTTGAAAATCGATGAATCCTGATGTACTGACTCCCTATCTCGTTTCCTGGGGCCCAAAAATGCAAGGGCAATACAAATACCCTCAAAATGACCCCTTAAGAGGCATGCTGAGTTTTTTTGAAGTTGTAATTTTTCATCAAATTTGTTTGGAAAATTAAGAACTAAATAAACTTTTTTGCCACAAAGTTGTCATTTGAGCAAGTTATTTCTCACACACATCATAGGCATACTTAGGATTATACCCCAAAACATATTATGCTACTAATCTCAAGTATTAGGGTTACCACATGTGAGAGACTTTCTCACAGCCTAGAAACATAGCCCAACATCCAAGGAACACCTTTGGGTTTTCAGGGAGAATGCATTACATGTCTAATTTTCTTAAATATCCATCATATTTTTTGAGTTCCCGAAGTGACAGGAAAGGAGAAACACCCAAAAAATGGCCACATTTCGGAAAGCATGGCATAGTAAGTCCTTTCAAAATGTATTTTTTTTTTGCCACAAGTGTTTGGAAAATGCAAAATGATTTTTTTTCACAAAGTTACTAATGTAATAAGATATTTTTCACACACAACATGGGCATACTTAAAATTTCCATCCAAAACACATTCTCCTACTCATCATATTGGGGTAACACATGCATGAGACTTTTTCAATGTCTGGACTGATTATGTACTAGATATTGTATCTTGTGTGTCACAAAAATCAACCAACTGTATCAAAAACAGTGTACTGTAAAGGTTGCCTCTGTATGAATATAGCTTAAAGTAGCATCGCCTATAGCAGTCCCTATTCCTATAAGCCAAGCAAGGTTAGTCTGTGACTCTAGGAGTGCAGTTGTCTGCAGGGGATAGCTGGGACTGGTGTTTTGCTGGAACATAGTCAGTGGGCCATGCAGATAAGTCAGTTAGGGTGGCAGGCAGAGATATGGTCATCAAACAGGGAAAGGATTGGTCCAGAAAGCAGGCAGAAATGTCAATACACAGGCCAGGGTCAGTACAGGCAGCAAGCAGAGGCAATACTGCACTGGTGTGGTGATAATCAAGAACAATGTTGCTGGCTGCATTGGATTTAGTGACACTGTACTGATGTGGTAGCAGCCAGGGACACAGTTGATGACCACTCCAGGTCGAGTATGAGATCTCTCCTGTTGTAACAATTGCTGAGTGCCAGCCTTGGTCCACAGCTTGAGCACGAATGAACAATCAAATAAAGGAAAAGTGGCAACATAAAAATTGTAGTTTATTGGAAATTCTTTAAAAAGGAGGACACATCTTGCACACACATCTCCTGTGGCTTCAGCAAAGCATTTCATACACCTGTGCTTAGTCATTGCTAATCAGTCACGGGTTCCATTCTGATTTAAATCTGTGAAATCGCAAGTGAGAATTGATCATATCGATAACCCCCTCTGCAATCTAACCAACAAACCAAAACACACATAGTATGCACGCAAAAAATGTTAATAACATAACTACGTGCAGAAAAGCACAAAAAAGGAGCTTTCAAGAATGCAAAAAAAAAATCAGCATTTAAAATGCTGATAAGTGATAAATGCAAAAAATATATATATAAATGAAATATCTAAAAAATATATATTTTAGCATATAAGATAGATATAATATATATTGTAAATATAAGTATATCTTTGTACATAAATTACCTGTGTTGATAAATAAAATAAAATGTAAATAATATATAAACAAAAAATAAGCACAGAAAAAAAGAAAACAAATATTAATTCAAAAGCACGGAATCATTGCCCTTAATCTGTGGAGAGACAAGACAGACAGATATCATCCATCATGCAAAATCCCCACAGACCAGGCAATCCCCATGAATTGACAGTACAAGTATACAGTATGTTGTATTAGCTTTTTACCAATGTTGCATATATATATATATATATATATATATATATATATATATATATATATATATATATATATATATATATACAGTACAGACCAAAAGTTTGGACACACCTTCTCTTTCAAAGAGTTTTCTTTATTTTCATGAATATGGAAATTGTAGATTCACACTGAAGGCCTCAAAACTATGAATTAACACATGTGGAATTATATACTGAACAAAAAAGTGTGAAACAACTGAAAATATGTCTTATATTCTAGGTTCTTCAAAGTAGCCACCTTTTGCTTTGATTACTGCTCTGCACACTCTTGGCATTCTGTTGATGAGCTTCAAGAGGTAGTCACCTGAAATGGTTTTCACTTCACAGGTGTGCCCTGTCAGGTTTTTTATAAGTGGGATTTCAAGCCTTATAAATGGGGTTGGGACCATCAGTTGTGTTGTGCAGGAGGTGGATACAGTACACAGCTGATGAATAGACTGTTAGAATTTGTATTATGGCAAGAAAAAAGCAACTAAGTAAAGAAAAACGAGTGGCCATCATTACTTTAAGAAATGAAGGTCAGTCAGTCCGAACAATTGGGAAAACTTTGAAAGTGTCCCCAAGTGCAGTGGCAAAAACCATCAAGCGCTACAAAGAAACTGTCTCACAGGAAAGGAAGACCAAGAGTCACCTCTGCTGAGGACGATAAGTTCATCCGAGTCACCAGCCTCAGAAATCGCAGGTTAACAGCAGCTCAGATTAGAGAACAGGTCAATGCCACACAGAGTTCTAGCAGCAGACACATCTCTAGTACAACTGTTAAGAGGAGACTGTGTGATTCAGGCCTTCATGGTAAAATAGCTGCTAGGAAACCACTGTTGAGGACAGGCAACAAGCAGAAGAGACTTGTTTGGGCTAAAGAACACAAGGAATGGACATTAGACCAGTGGAAATCTGTGCTTTGGTCTGATGAGTTCAAGTTTGAGATCTTTCGTTCCAACTACCGTGTCTTTTTGCGACGCAGAAGAGGTGAGCGGATGGACTCTATATGCCTGGTTCCCACCGTGAAGCATGGAGGAGGAGGTGTGATGGTGTGGGGGTGCTTTGCTGGTGACACTGTTGGGGATTTATTCAAAATTGAAGGCATACTGAACCAGCATGGCTACCACAGCATCTTGCAGCGGCATGCTATTCCATCCGGTTTGCGTTTAGTTGGACCATCATTTATTTTTCAACAGGACAATGACCCCAAACACACCTCCAGGCTGTGCAAGGGCTATTTGACCAAGAAGGAGAGTGATGGGGTGCTGCGCCAGATGACCTGGCCTCCACAGTCACCGGACCTGAACCCAATCGAGATGGTTTGGGGAGAGCTGAGAGTGAAGGCAAAAGGGCCAACAAGTGCTAAGAATCTCTGGGAACTCCTTCAAGACTGTTGGAAAGCCATTTCATGTGACTACCTCTTGAAGCTCATCAACAGAATGCCAAGAGTGTGCAGAGCAGTAATTAAAGCAAAAGGTGGCTACTTTGAAGAACCTAGAATATAAGACATATTTTCAGTTGTTTCACACTTTTTTGTTCAGTATATAATTCCACATGTGTTAATTCATAGTTTTGATGCCTTCAGTGTGAATCTACAATTTCCATAGTCATGAAAATAAAGAAAACTCTTTGAATGAGAAGGGGTGTCCAAACTTTTGGTCTGTACTGTATATATATAATATTAATGAAAAATGCACATGTACCGTATATACTCGAGTATAAGCCGAGATTTTCAGCCTCTTTTTTGAGGCTGAAAGTGCCCCCTCGGCTTATACTCGAGTCACCGCTGTCTGACTGCTCGATCAGCGTATCGAGCAGACAGACAGCGGCCATTCTAAAATTCAAAAGCCGCGCCTCCGTCTCCGCCTCCGCCTGTGATAGGCGGAACACTGAATTTCCCAGCAGTCAGTGTTCCGCCTATCACGGACATCCGCTCATCCTCGTACTACCGACGAATATGAGAGGATGTCCGTGATAGGCGGAACACAGGCTGCTGGGAAATTCAGTGTTCCGCCTATCACAGGCGAAGGCGGAGGCGCGGCTTTTGAATTTTAGAATGGCCGCCGAGAAGAGCGGCGATCCTGGAAGGACGGAGGAGGCTCGGGACGACGGCTCGGGACGGAGGAGGCACGGGACGGCGGCTCGGGACGGCGGCTCGGGACGGAGGCTCGGGACGGCGGCTCGGGACGGAGGCTCGGGAATTGACTTTGTGGGTATTAGTCTAGCAGAGCTCTGTGCAAGGAGCAGTATAAAGGTAAGAAAAGGGATCCTCCCGTCAAGTTCTCCTTAATTATTTTGCTGATAGCGATTAAGAAAAGTAAGGGCTGTTTTAGAAGTTAATTGATCAACCTCTGTGTGCATTGTATTGTGTGACTGGTATAAGTGTAAAATGATTTCATAAACACTGGTAAGCTTTAAAGTGCAGCAAGTCCATACAGGATTTCTACACATACTAATTGGCATTGTAGATTCAAAAACAAACAAACTATAAACTATGTCCTTATTCTCCAATAATAATCCATACAAATCCCCTACATAATGGCCGGTGATCTATTTTTTCATGAAATAGTTTCTCACTGTGGGTTTTGCTTCCTTGTAATGCCAAATCTTTCCTTTCCCCCATATCTTTTTGATTGGAGCAAGCAGTGCACATTAGTCGTAGTCACACAAGGCTGCACGGACACACACACACACAAGGCTGCACGGACACACACACACAGGGATGGATGGATGGACACACACACACAGGGATGGATGGATGGATGGACACACACACAGGGATGGATGGATGGATGGATGGACACACACACAGGGATGGATGGATGGATGGATGGACACACACACAGGGATGGATGGATGGATGGACACACACACAGGGATGGATGGATGGATGGATGGACACACACACAGGGATGGATGGATGGACGGACACACACACAGGGATGGATGGATGGATGGACGGACACACACACAGGGATGGACGGACACACACACAGGGATGGACGGACACACAGGGATGGACAGCCATGTCTCACCCTCGGCTTATACACGAGTCAATAAGTTTTCCAGTTTTTTGGGGGGTAAATTGGGGGCCTCGGCTTATATTCGGGTCGGCCTATACTCGAGTATATACGGTATATTCTTAAAATAAATTTTCCACAGCTACCATTATTCATAGAAAAACCTCTGTGCCTTCCATGCACAAACTGAAAACCAATTGTCAAAAAATACCAACCAGCATGTACAAAGGAGGAAAAGTTATTTGTAATAGATAGAGATATCCTATAAATTCAAACCGAGCACACTCTAATCAGAACATCTATACATTAATTCCAGATACCATGGCAATCAAAAAAAGAAAAAGGGGGGAATCACATGTAGCCACTAAATATAAGAATTGTTTCAAACATAATATAAAACTAATATCTGTGCCTCACATATAGCTCCTCCCCACCAGCACATATAGCTCCTCCCCACTAACACATATGACATAAAATAGATGCACAAGCAGGAGGGAGGTGTGTAATCACTCAAGATAGTGGGGAAACCCCATTCAAAGTTCAAACCATCCGAAATTCTCATTTTTTAAATGAACGATACAAAACACCTCCCTCCTGCATAGCAACTTAAAAAATTCTCCCCCATGCATTAAGTTTGACCTTCTCCACTACTTGAACTGATACCAATGAGTTGTCTTGTTCATGATATGTACTGTAGTGTCTTGCTACATTTGTAGATATATTAGTTTTGATATCGTTCAAATGGTCCCAAAACCTATCTCTGAGGCATCTGGTAGCCCACATATTTCATTGGGCAAGCTTTACACTTAATCACATCAATTACAGTTACAGTTAAGAAACTGTTTCAGACTATATAATTAACACTGGACTTAACAACCTCTCCCGAGGCAATATAGGGACAACATGGGCATGTTTTCCCCCAACATTTATAGTTGCCCCTAAATGTAACCAAGTGGCACTCGTCTTGGGTGCAGATCTGAAAAAAATTTGGGTCCAGAGAACTAGCCAAAGACGAGTCCTCCTAGGAACAATATCTATGCCCTGTTTCATCACATCCAACAATATGTCATCCTCATGTAGTAGAGGTAAATATATATATATATTTTATTTCATTTACTTTCTGAAACTCTAAACTATATGATGTAACCAAAGTGGGTCTATCTCTGAAATTTAGAGTGAGATCTATGTTTTTTTTAAGAAGACCCTGTCTGTTTTTCGTTTTTGCTACATTGTATGCTTAATTTAACATCCAAATAGGATATCCAGGTTCTCTAAATCTGTTATATAGCAGGAAAGATTCTTTCTCAAAATCTCCCATCTGTTTGTCACAAATAAACAGGAGATAGTCAATGTAATGACAGAAATAGTGTTGATGACTGCACTGGCTCTGGTAACAATGGGACTGGTGTGTCTAGAAATTAGGAACATTGTTGGCTGCACTGGTCTGGTGACATTTTCACTAGTGCGGCAGTGATCAGTAACTTTTTTGATGGCTTAGACTGCTCAGGTGACACTGAGGCTGGTGTGGCAGCAACCAGAAACACTGTTAATGGCTTACAATGACCTGGCAACACTAGAGACTAATGTGGTGGCATTTAGGAACACTGTTGCTGAATGACACTGATCTGGTGAAGCTGGGACTAGTGTGGTGGTGATCAGGGACACTGTTGCTGACTTCAGGGGTGGACTGACAACTCATGGGTCCCACGGGCATTAGGAGATTATGGGGCCCCCGGCAATAGGAGGAGATTATGGGGCCCTCGGGCAATAGGAGAAGATTATGGGGCCCCCGGGCAATAGGAGATTATGGGGCCCCCAGGCATTAGATTATGGGGCCACACAGTACTCTGCCATACCACGATGGGGAGCGTGATGACGTAACACGCTTCATGGATGGAGGGATCTGAGGGAGATGGCCGGCCCGCAACGCTAACCTCCCTGGATAGCCGTGGAAGGCATGGGTAGTGAGAGTCCCCAGTGGCCGAAAATCACCTGGAGTGGCGGCGCTTCCGCCCTCTAGGCCCAGGTGGAGAAAAGCTGAAGCAGGAGAGAGAGGAGACGAGCAGGGTTTTTGGCAGCAGCACGGGAGACATGATATCTCGGAGGGGTCTCCTCCCCCCTCTCTCCCCTCTCGTTATACCTTCACACCGCTACACACGCATCCCTGGAATGAGCGAGTCAGGCATGGAGCAGCCTCCGGGTGCCCCTTTGAACCAACCTTTGAGAGCGATGAAAAGCCCGTATGAGCCTCTGGGCATGAAGATTCGCTTCAGGTTCCCAGGAATTCTCTTCAGCACCAAAGCCTTTCCATTTGATCAAGTATTGGTTTTGTCCTTGACATTTCCTGTAATCCAAACCGGCTTAGATCTCGAACTCCTCCTCCCCATCTATCAATACAGCTTCTGGAGGGCCTAACTCACAGTCTGGAAAGGAGTTGGGTACATCAGGCTTAAGTAGAGAAGTATGGAATACAGGATGGATTTTGAATGAGCCGGGAAGTTCAAGTTCATAGGCCACTGAATTAATTTTCTTTTTGATTGGAAAAGGTCCCAAATATCTGGGTCCCAATTTTTTAGAGGGACATGCCAGTTTCAGGTTTGCAGTTGAAAGCCATGCACGATCACCGACCTTTAAGTCCAACTCCCCCCTTCTTTTCTTGTCGAAAAATCTTTTATTGTCTTCCTGTGCTTTGGAAATGGTTTCTTTAAGTACCTGATTGTTGGTAACAAAGAAATTTAGCCTATCCTGGACGGCTGGTACAGGAGAATCCAATATAGATGTTGGCATAAAAGAAGGATGGAAACCATAATTAGAATAGAATGGTGACTGGTTTGTGGCAGAGTGAGTAGAATTATTGAATGCAAATTCTGCCAAGGGTAATAATGAGGCCCAATCCTCCTGGGAAAAGGAAGTAAAACAACGTAAGTACTGCTCCAACGTCTGATTAGTACGTTCGGTCTGCCCGTTTGTTTGGGGATGATAGGCTGAAGAAAAATTTAGTTTGATACCCAGAGCTTCACACAATGACTTCCAGAATTTTGACGTGAACTGGACTCCACGGTCAGAGACAATATCACTAGGGATTCCATGGAGCCTAACAATTTCTTTAATGAATATTCTGGCTGTCTCAGTTGCAGATAGAGTTCCCTTCATGGCAATAAAGTGTGCCATTTCAATCCACCACCACAAAGATAGAGGAGAATCCTTCAGATGGAGGGAGCTCAACAATAAAGTCCATTGCGATTTTATCCCATGGTCTTTCAGGGATGGGTAATGGTCTCAACAATCCCCAGGCTTTATTTTTGCTACTTTTATTCCGGAGGAAGGTTGGACAAGAGCTGACATAGTTCCTACAGTCCTTTGCAAGATTTGGCCACCAGAAGTGTCTTTGAACTAAATTCATAGTCTTGTGACCCCCAAAGTGACCTGCCAGGGGATAGTCATGACAAGCCTGTAGAACAGAAGTGCGGAGATTTTGAGGAATGAATAGTTTATCTCCTTGCCAGAGGAGACCATCTTTCTCTTGGAGGTTAGTATCTGGAGAGACTGATGCTCCTCAGGACGACTGACGAACCTGTGACAGAAAACTAGTTTGTGTTAGTAAAAAGTTTCCAGCTTGCAGAATAGTGGCCGGAGGGAATGAGGCTTCAGTTTCTGTGAACATACGGGATAATGCATCAGGTTTACTGTTCTTGGATCCTGGTCTGTAGGTTATATGGAAACTAAAGCGGGAGAAGAAAAGAGCCCATCTCGCTTGCCGGGGCCTGAGGCGTTTGGCCGTTCTGAGGTATTCCAGATTTTTATGATCAGTGTAGATCAATATTGGATGTGTTGCCCCCTCCAGGAGATACCGCCATTCTTCTAAGGCCAATTTGATTGCCAGAAGTTCCCGATCTCCCACATCATAGTTCCTTTCCGACGCACCTAGTTTTTTGGAAAAGAAAGCTACAGGGTGCATTAATGACTTAGGCCCTTGGCGTTGGGACAGAATGGTGCCTACAGCATTCTCTGATGCATCCACTTCCAGAGTGTAAGGTAGAGCAGGGTCAGGATGTTTAAGTATTGGGGCAGATGTGAATAGTCCTTTCAGTTTATCGAATGCAGCTTGAGCTGCAACAGTCCATTTAAACCAGTTTTGTTTGCTGGTGAGTTGTGTGATAGGCGCTATAACACTGGAAAAGTTTCTGATACATTTCCTATAGAAATTGGAGAATCCAATGATGCGTTGCACCCCTTTCTTGTCAGTTGGAGGTGGCCAGGACAGAATGGCTGAAACCTTCTGAGGATCCATTTCTACTCCCTCAGTTGATATCACCAGGCCGAGGAAGTGAATGGTCTGACGTTCAAACTCACATTTCTCAGCTTTAGCATAGAGCCCGTTTTGCCTTAGTCTGAGAAGAACCTGTTTTACATGGTCACGATGGGTTTCTAGAGAGTTTGAAAATACCAAGATGTCATCCAAATAAACAATTACGAACAAATCCAAAAAGTCCCTGAAAATATCATTAACAAAATGCTGAAAAGTAGCTGGTGCGTTGCAGAGTCCGAATGGCATGACCAGGTACTCAAAGTGGCCAAAGCTTGTCCGAAAAGCCGTTTTCCATTTGTCCCCTTCATGTATTCTGATCAAATTATAGGCCCCCTCGTAAATCCAGCTTTGTAAATATTTTCGCTGATCGAAGTCTCTGGAATAATTCCGGAATCAATGGAAGGGGATAGCGATTTTTAATCGTCACCTTATTCAAATCCCTATAATCGACACACGGGTGGAGCGAATGATCCTTCTTTTCAACGCAGAATATTCCAGCACCAGCTGGAGAAGAGGAATGTCGGATAAACCCTTTCTTGAGATTCTCATCGATATATTCTTTGAGGACCAGAAGTTCAGGTTCCGATAAGGGAAATATCCTTCCGAAAGGAATTTCAGCTCCTGGCAATAATTCGATTGGGCAATCGTAGACCCGATGAGGAGGGAGAGTATCCGCCTTTCGTTTGTCAAAAACGTCTAGGAAACTATGATATGTGGTTGGGACCAGTCTCTGGGCCTCAGATGTAGGGCCTGAACAGGCAATGACTGGGACCAGATGGTGTGAGATCTTGAAGCAATTCTGGAGGCAGTAAGTGGACTGAAAAACCACCTCACCAGTCACCCAGTTTATTTGGGGATTATGGGCTTGTAACCAGGGCATTCCCAAAATGATTGGGAATAGTGGTGAAGAAATTACATCCAGGCGGAGTAATTCTTGATGATCGGATAGAATGTTGGCGGATAGTGGTTAAGTCTCATGGGTAATGGGGCCCGATCTGATGTTTGATCCATCTGCTAACCATATGGAGAGTTGACGTTGCTTGGGTGTTAATGGAATATTGTGTTGCAGAACGAGAGCATGATCGATGAAGCAGCTACAGGTGCCAGAATCAACTATAGCTTGAACCTGGAGTGTTCCTTCTGGAAGCTGTAAGGAAAGGGTAACAGCAATATGAATTGATTTTGTCAAAGGTAATGTATTGGGTTCAAGAGATGAGTTCTTGAACTTACGGATCTTATTTGGACATGTATTTGCATAATGACCAGCTTTCCCACAATAGAGACAGAGATTGTTCTGACGTTGGCGTTGCTTTTCTTCCGGAGATAACGGTGAACGAAGCAATCCTATTTGCATTGGCTCTGGAGCTTCAGAAGTGGTAGCCGGTGTGGGAATGGGAGGATGATTCGGGACCTTAGGTAACATCCATGTGGGACGGATCTGGCCAATTCTCTCAGATCTCCGTTCCCTGAGACGGCGATCGATTTGAATTGATACTTGTATTAGGTCCTCCAAAGAACTGGGAACTCCGATACGGGCCAACTCATCTTTTAGTGGCTCGGAAAGTCCAATGCGGAACTGGTAACGTAGGGCGGCGGTGTTCCATTAAGTATCAGAACTCCACCGCCTGAAGTCCGTTACGTAATCCTCCACGGGTCTGCGACCCTGCTGCAGAGCATGGAGACTGGCCTCAGCAGTTGTGGCACGCTGAGGGTCATCATATAATTTGGCCATCTCGTTCAAGAAAGAGTCCATAGTATCAAGCAGAGAGTTGGCCTGTTCTAATAGGCGGTGGGCCCAGGTTTGAGGTTCCCCCGAAGCAAGGAGACGATGAATCCCACCTTTGTACTCTCCAAGGAGAAGGTACGAGGCTGTAGCAGAAAATATAGTTGGCATGCATTTCGGAAGGCACGGAATTTGCTGCGGTCTCTGGAAAACCTCTCTGGAGTGGAAACTCGAGGCTCGGGGGTGGCACCACTACTGCAAGTACAGATGCTGAAGTTGCCGGACTGGCAGACCGGGATGCTGTGGCCCCTTGGGACGCAGCGGTGCTTGGCGTTAATGACTCCACTCTCTGCTCAAGTTGGTGATAACCATCTTGCAGGCCCTGAACTGCCTGGGTAAGGGCGGAGATCTGTTGGCACAAGGCTTCCAAAGGTGAGGCCCCCCTGTCGGACTCCATTTTTTGGCTGGATCGTACTGTCATATACCTTACAGCGGAGTCAGACTTTTGAGGGTGGCCTCTTGCACCGTTCAGGTCTCCACACCCCTGGAGGTGGTAACAGGGAGCGTGAAGACAGCGAAAGGGTGCAGGTGCCTGCAGGTGGAAGTGGAAGACCTGGAGATGCTGGGTCCTCACGGAGGAAGAGGTGTAGGTTGATCACGGAGGTAGACAGCGGAAGCTCAGCAGGTATACAGGAAACACTGCACGTTTGGAACAAGCAAGGTCGGCAACTGGCAGGCAATGCGGTACAGGAACGAGAGACAGGTGCGTAGTCAAGGACGAGCAAGGGTCTGGTAACGTGCTAGCAATGAGGTACAAAATCAGGAAGCAAGCCAAAGTCGTAAGTCTAAGCCGAGGTCAGTGGTAGTCCAGGAGATCGTAACAAGGAGTATCCAAAGAAATGGGTATCAGGAACAAGGTCACAGGAACAAGATCACAGGAACAACGATCAGGTGTCTCAGGAGTAGCTGAAGACGATCCAGCACTGGTATCAGGCCAGGATCCCGTTTATATAGGGAGAAGTGTGCCAGGATTGGTGGAAGTGGCCGTCCGTGCGTGAGTATGTACATACGTTCAGTTTGCGCGGGTGCTTCCGTGTGTTCGGATTGGCGTACGTCCACGTGTTCGGATTAGCGTGCGTCCGTTCGTTCTGGAACTCGTACGCCTCTGACGGGAACACCGCACATGGCGCCTAGAACGAAGATGAACCACTGCTATACGGGGATGGGCATTCACACGGTGAGTTCCCTGACAATTGCCAAAAATTTCTGAAAGTGATAGAGAGACATTGGAAAGGCCCATCACAGAGGAGGAGCTTAATGGAGTGCAAAAGCCCGGGCCCGGATGGGTTCACAACGTTGTATTACAAAAAGTTTAATGAGATCCTAATCCCTAAGTTGTGGGGGTATATGAACGGGCTAGGAAAAGACTATGAAATGAGCAAGGAAGCGTCGACAGCTACAATTACAGTCATGCCGAAGAAAGGAATGGAAGGCTCGCTGTGCTCAAGTTACAGGCCAATATCCCTGTTAAACGTGGATATAAAACTGTACGCCAAAGTATTTGCAGGGAGGCTGAAGGGCTTGTTGAACACTCTGGTTCATCCGGACCAGGTTGGTTTTGTAACAGGGAGGGAGGGACGAGATAACGGGGTGAGAATGTTGCTAATATTACAAGAGATAAAAGAAAGTAGATCCCCAGGTCTATTCCTGTCGATGGATGCAGAAAAAGCTTTTGACAGGGTAGACTGGGGATTTATGTTCCAGACTTTAGAAATTATGGGGTTTGGACCGAGAATGGTACAGCATGTTAAAACATTATATCACCAGCCAACAGCCAGGGTAAAAATAAATGGGGCAATCTCTCCCTCCTTCGAGTTGAAAAATGGGATGAGGCAGGGATGTCCCCTGTCTCCCCTTCTTTTTGTTTTGTCTCTAGAGCCATTACTTTCAATGATCCGAAAAGACCTAGGAATAAAAGGAATAAAGATAGGGAGGAGGAACATAAACGTGCAGCGTTTGCAGAAGATGTCCTCTTTTCTATTAGTGACCCCTGGTATACAATGCCCAATTTGTTAAAGTCCCTGGAAAAGCATTGGGAAATTTCGAACTTTAAAATAAATTTAACTAAATCGGAGATATTAAATATCAACCTGAAAAAAAATGAAGTCAAGAGGTTGCAGCAGAACTTTAGGTTCACGTAAATACGTTTAAAATGACTATTCTGCCCAAGATAACATATAAGTTTCAAATGCTTCCAGTTCCTCTCCCTCAATTATACTTCAGAAAACTAAAATCGTTGATGATGAACTTCATATGGAAAAATAGAAAACCCAGAGTTTATTTTTCAATATTAAAACAGGACAAAAGACACGGAGGCCTAGCAGTCCCCGACATTCAGAAATACTATAATGCGGTAGTATTATCAAGAATCCCCATATGGGTTAGGGGAAAAAATGAAAAGAGGTGGGTTGATATAGAAAATACACTAAGCAAGGTAAGGTTGAACACTATAATATGGAATCTCCCAAAAGTTAGAGGACTAGACAATAATATTCACGTTTTGACACGAAATACACTGAACATTTGGGATAAAGTATATAAAAAATGAATTGGGAAATATAATTCTCCATTAATATCATTATATGAAAACAATTATTTCGCACCGGGGAAAAAGTCAATAGGTGGGGGATGGATAAAGGGAGAGAGGGTCCAACTGAGGGATGTTATGAAGGAGGGAAGTATTTTTTCACTGCATGAAATTAAAATGAAAAGGGAACTAATGGAAATTAATGACTGGCGGTATCTACAGTTGTGTCACTTTATAAAAAACTCATCTCAGCCTATAAGAGCAATTTATGACCTGATGTCATTAGAAAGGCTATGTATACTAAACAATACAAAGAATATGATATCAAAAATGTATGATCTTTTGCTGAAGATGGATGAACTGGAGATTCCGCCATATATTAACAAATGGGAGAGGGAATTAGGTACACAAATTGATAGGGACACTATAGGAAAGGTTTTGATATTAATCCACAGTTTGGCGGTGGATAGTTGAATTATAAATGTTTATCTAAGTGGTATGCCACCCCCGATAAAACCAGTAAATATCAAGTGGGTAAACCAGCTGATTGTTGGAGAGGCTGTAATATGATAGGAACTATGGGTCACTTATGGTGGGACTGTCCTATTATTAAAAATTACTGGAAAAAGGTCCTTAGACATATCAGAGAAATCACTAAAAAGGAATGATCCATGGGTCATTTTGCTGCATGGAGTGAAAGAGGGGAATTGAAAAATATAAAGATTCATTAGTACCACACCTCTTAAATGCAGCAAAAAGACTCATCCCAAAAAAATGGAGAGCGGCAGAGAGTCCAACTGTCTGGGAGTGGATAGACGCGGTAGAGGAAACATAATATGAAATGTTTAAAGTATAATTTGGAGGAAAGAAACAAGGGGATAAGGGGAAAATGGAAGTGTTGGAGGGAATTTAAAAAACCTAGTGTTATGCCGAAGCTTTGAGGTCCCAGGAAATGAATAAGTAGAGAAATAACAGCTCAAGGAAGAGAAATTGGAAGGTCGCACGGAGGTAGAGGTGGGTATTAGGAGGTGTGGGGGAGGGGGGAGAGGGGTTTAGTGGGGGGGGGGGGATGTTAGCTATGTGGAATTGATGAGAATATGTTTATTTTTGGCATTTAAAGGTAAAGGGGGAAAAAAATATAATATAATAAAAATGTCCCCCACAGGAAATGATAATAAAAGTAATATAAGAGATTTGTAAAGGCCACGATGATGTGGGGTTAAGAAGAGACATGAGGAGGAACATTAAGGTGACCTAAGTCTCTCAAACAAATACGCTGATGTGGCAAAAAAAAAGATTATGGGGCCACACAGTATACACACATACATACAGCATACACACAAAGACACACAATATACACACACAGTATACACACACAGAATACACATACACACACTGAAAAGGTACTGGAGAGGCGGGGCAGCTATAATCTTGGGATTTTTTTAAAAATACAGATTTTTACATACTGTCCCTGGTTTTATTGAGGCTGGTAAACCTGATGGGGCTCCTTAGTGGTATGGGGCCCTCGGGCAGTGCCCGAGTGCCGGAATGGTCAGTCCGCCCCTGGCTGGCTTATAGTGGTCTGGTGATGCTGGGACTTTTGTGGTGGCTATCAGGAACACTGCTCCTGGCATACACTGGTCTGATGACACTGGGGCTTGGCAGTGATCAGGAAAACTGTTACTTTCTGCACTGCTTTGGTGTGGTGGTAAACAGTAGCATTGTTTCTAGCTACACTGGTCTGGTGACACTTTGAAGTGTGGTGGTGACCGGATACACTGTTACTGGCTGCATTTTAGGGCTCTTTCACTTGTGAGGTTGGGAAGCAGTAAACACTTATTGTTGAGCCATGGTTTTACTGCCCCCAACTGCTACTTCCTTTAGTTGCAGAGGCAGTGGCAAAATGTAAAAGATAATGCAAAGCCATTGTTTCTACTTTTTAATGACTGGCAAAGTACCACTGGATTGGCGTAAAGGAAAATATGGTGCCTATATTTAAATCAAGTCTTTACCAAGCAACTATACACCTGTAAATGTAACTTCTATAGTTGGGAAGATACTGGAGAGTTTAATAAAAGACCACATAGAAGAGTTCTTGCGGAAAAAAAAGTATATATTTATAAGCAACAGACAACAAGGATTCATGAAAGACAGAAGTCTTTCAAGTCATACAAACCTGAGGAGGTAAGTGAAACCTTGGACAGAGAGGTGGCTGGGGACATAGTATGCTTGGATTTTGCAAAAGCGTTTGACACAGTTCCCCACACATGGCTCATGTGTAAGATAAAGTCTACAGGCTTGGAAAGGTCAGTTTTTAAATGGATAGAAAACTGGCTAAAATACATAATTCAGAGAGTAATGGTTAATGACTCTTATGCCCTGTACACACGGTTGGATTTTCCGACAGAAAATGTTCGATGGGAGCTTTTTGTCGCAAATTCCCTTTTGTGTGTAGGCTCCATTGAACATTTTCCATCGGACTTTCCGTCACACAAAATTTGAGATCTGAATCTCAAATTTTCCGACAACACAATTCCGACGCACAAAGTTCCGTGCACGCTCGGAATCAAGCAAAAGAGCCGCACTGGCTATTGAACTTCATTTTTCTCAGCTCATCGTGTGTGTTGTACATCACTGCGTTCTTGACTTTCGCAATTTCTGGCCAACTTTGTGTGACCGTGTGTTTGCAAGACAAATTTGAGCCAACACCTGTCAGAAAAAATCCATGAATTTTGTTGTCGGAATGTCCGATCACTGTCCAATTGTGTGTACGGGGCATTACTCTGAATGGTCTAAGGTTTTTAGTGGTGTACCCCAAGGTTCAGTGCTGGGACCCTTATTTTTTAATAAATGATATAGGGTCTGTGATTAAAAGTAAAATTTCAGTCTTTGCAGATGACACCAATCTAATGTATGCAGTGTCTCCAACCTACAAGCCGACCTCAATGCACTGTTTAATTGGGCAACTATGTGGCAATTGAGGTTTAATGTTTATAAATGTAAAGTTATGCACTTGAGGGCTAAGAATATGCATATATCATACATACTAGGGGGAGTATAACTGGGGAAATCAATGGTGGTGAAGGATCTGGGTGTTCTGGTAGATCATAAACTTAATAATAGTATTTAATGCCAAGCTGCGGTTTTCAAAGCAAGCAAAGTCCTTTCTTGTATTAAGAGAGGTATGGACTCCAGAGAGAGAGAGAGATGTAATTTTGGAAAATTGGAGAAAGTGCAGAGAAGGGCAACCAAACTGATAAGAGGCATGTAGGATCTCAGCTATTAGGAAAGATTAGAGGAATTTAATTTATTCTCGCTTGAGAAGAGGAGATTAAGGGGGGTTTTGATCAACATTTATAAATGCCGTACATAAGTGGTCCATATAGTGAACTTGGTGTTGACTTATTCACTGTAAGGTCATCACAGATGACAAAGGGGGAACTCTATGTCTGGAGGAAAAGAGATTTAATCTGCAAATACGGAAAGGTTTCTTTATAGTAAGAGCGGTGAAAATGTGGAATAGACTCCCTCAAGAGCTGGTTCTAGCTATCTCAGTAGCTTGCTTTAAAAAGGCCTGAAATCCTTCCTAAAATGTACATAATATAACTGGGTACTAAAATTTATAGGTAAAGTTGATTCAGGGAATATCTGATTGCCTCTCAGGGGACCAGGAAGAATTTTTTTCCCCGCTGCAGCAAATTGGTTCATGCTTTGGTGTTTTTTTTTTTTTGTTGCCTTTCTCTGTGTATATGGGTTTGTGTATATGGGTTTTTTTTTCCCTTGGTTGAACTAAATGGACATGTGTCTCTTATCAACCTGACTAATATGTACGTAACTAGCCTTTTTCAGCGTTAGCATTTATTTTTCAATGGGGTCAAAATGTTAAAAAACGCGGGTGAACTGCATTTTTGAGTGTTTATCTGCATTTTTTGACTTTACAGCTGAAAAACTCCTCTCAGAACCCACTAGTTTTTTTTTTGTTTTTTTTACAGCCACCTAATGCCCCAACCAAAAACAGTTGATAACAGCCTATGTGTGCATGGGCACATAGGATAACATGCTGGAGAGTTTATTGACTGTAGAAAAAAAGTCTGAAACCAAAAAAAGCAGCTGTAAAAACATCCAAAAAAAAATACGTTGATAAGGTTAAGAACTTCAACCGAGCTCAAGGCTATCTTCTGCTGCTGTTTCTAATTAAAAAGTGTTAATGTACATGCATGCTGGCAGCAGACACTGACACGTGTGTTCAGTTTTATCAGTTCCTTATCACTGTTTATTTGCCGGGCGGTGTTTTATACACAAAGATACGTCATTGCTATGTCAGTCTAATAGGTACATATCATTGGTTGAAATACAATACAAGATAAAGAAACTTGATGCTTGAAACTTGATTGAAGTCGCTTCTGTCTTCATCTCCACATTCTTCTAATGTGTGGGAAGCAGGGGTTAGCCGCCATTTTAGTAACTAATCTGTATACTATATAATGTGTAAGGAGTTGCATAGAAACATGTATACACATAAGCAAATAGACATTTTCTGATTATCAGTATGTACATTACATTCCTCCACACAGTGTGCATGAGGCCCAAAACAAAAACTCAAATCTGATTTCTTTTTACACTTTTTCTTATTTAGGAATAAAGTTTTGCTATCCATCTGTTAACCACCTCCTGCCCGGCCTATAGCAGATTGATGGGTGGTGGTGGTTCTGTTATCCTGACTGGGCGTCATATGACGTCCAGCATGAAAACATGCCAAGCGTGCTCCGCGGGGCACAGCTCGGCGATCGGAGGTGCTGTATGTCAGCCTGACACACTGTATCTCTGATCATAGTAAGGAGCCTCTGACATAGACTTCTTACCATGTGATCAGCTGTGACCAATCACAGCTGGTCATCGCGTGAACCAGGAAGTGCCAGTAAATGGCATTCCTCGGTTCGTGCTGACAGGGAGAGCCGATCGACGGCTCTTACTGTCGGGGGGTCTGTGCTGATAATCAGCACATTGATTATCAGAACTGCCCACATCAAACTGTCAATCATTGCCCACAACAGTGCCAATCAGAGCCCACCACAGTGGCAATCAGTGCCCATCACAGTGCCAATCAGTGCCCATCAGTAACACCTGTCAATACCTCATCAGTTTTGCCCATCAGTGCCATTTATTAGTGTCCATCAGTGCCACCTGTCAGTGCTGCCTATCAGTGCCAATCAGTGACACAGGTCAGTGTCCATCAGTGCTGCCCGTCATTGCCCATCAGTGCCGCCTAACAGTGCCCATTAGTGCTGCATATCAGTGCCGCCTATAGGTGCCCATCAGTTCTGCATATCAGTGCCACCTATCAGTGCCCATCAATTCTACATATCGGTGCCTCCTCATCAGTACCAACTCATCAGTGCCCCCTCATCAGTGCCCGTCAGTACCACCAAAAGAAAGCTCTATTTGTGGGAAGAAAATATAAAAATGAAATTTGGGTACAATGTTGCATGACAGCGCAATTGTCCTTCAAAGTGCAACAGCGCTGAAAGCTAAAAATTGTCCTGGTCGGGGAGGGGCTAAAGTGGCTGGTATTGAAGTGGTTAAATAATCTAATCTAATTCTAATTAATTCTAAATTAAATCTAAATTCCCAAATCTAATTCAAATTAGACTTGGGAAACTTATCATTTATAAATCACCAGGACCAGATGGCTTGCACCCAAGGGAAGTCAGTTAAGTAGGGCTGCAACTAACGATTATTTTCATAATCGATTAGTTGGCCGATTGTTGTTTCGATTAAACGATTAATCGGTTAATAACCTTTAAAAAAAAAAAGTAATTTTGCTGCGATTTGCATTTTTAAAAATTTTTGGGCCAATTTGTTGTTGGGCAGATTAAAAAACACAAATTGTGTTATTACATGCTTCTGCAGCTTCTCCATTGAAGTATATTGAACCAAAAAAACAAAATAGCACCATCTTGCATTAAAAAGAAAGTCCTTGTCTTTTCCAAATACGCAGCAGCTGAAAAAATCATGGATGTGAACCTGTCCCATAGGAAACCATGTAAATGAACTGTGTTTCTGCAAAAAGCACCAAAAGACACAGAGGTGGGACCCAGGCCTGAGATGTTTAGTAACATAATGGGGTTAAAAAAAAACAAAAATTAGTACAAAAAGAGCAAATAATCGCAACTGTAAGCCCTTGTACACACGGGCTAATAATAATAAAGGGCTAATTTTCGTTTTTTTATTAACCCCATTATGTTAGTTTGCAAACACCCGGTCGGACAAAGTTGTCGGAAAATCCAATCGTACGTAAAATGATGACGTTATTTCGTTACAACGGGACTATGTTGCGGCTAGTAGCCAATAGCTTTGGTCTAGGAATTTAATCTGAGCATGCGTGGCACTTTGTCCGATCGGAATTCTCTACATACAATCGGACAAAGTCCGATCGGATCATGTTGTCGGAAAGTTTTAAACTTTGTCCATTGGATATTCCAACGGAAACAGTCCGATGGAGCCCACACACAGTCGGATTATCCGACAACACGGTCCGATCGGACATTTTCCGTCAGAATGTCCGACCGTGTGTACAAGGGCTAAGGGGTTAATTTTTTACTATGGGACAGTGAAAGTAATATTTACAGTAGCGATTTGCTCTTTTTGTACTATAAAGGGCTAATTTTCGTTTTTTTATTAACCCCATTATGTTAGTGGCCGATTAATTGATTATTTTTATAATCGATTAGTTGTTTCGGCCCTACAGTTAAGTCATTTCCAGACCATTGTTCCTAATTTTTACTGACAGTCTACAGACTGGAATGGTACCAGCTGATTGGAGAAAAGCCAATTTAGCACCAATATTGAAAAGGGGCCAAAATACATCCCTGGAAATTACAGACCATTTAGCCTAACATCAATAGTATGTAAACTCTTGGAGGGGATGATAAGGGACTATATATACACGATTTTAGTAATGAGAACGGTATCATTAGCAGTAATCAGCTTGGATTCATGAACAATTGTTCTTGCCAAACCAATCTATTAACCTTCTATGAGGAGGTGAGTTGCCATCTAGATAAAGGAAGGCCCATAGACGTAGTGTAGCTGGATCTTGCAAAAGCATTTGACACAGTTCCCCATAAACATTTACTGTACAAAATAAGGTCCATTGGCACAGACCATATGTTCGAGAGGGGTGGCTCAGCAGGACTTTTAAGGGAAAGGACAAATACTTAGTAAGTAATGTATTAATTGAAATAAAGGTTTTATTTACTTAATGTAAAAGAATGGTGATATGGGCAAAAGGCAGCCCATCTAGTAGGGGTATGTTGAGGTATATAAATACAGAGACAAACAAGGATGGAGTAAACAATGAACACAGAGAGCAAAATGCAGGCAATATATTCCAACGCGTTTCGAGTATTTCAAACTCTTCTTCAGGGATATGGATCAGCATAAGTACAGTATATATCTATAAAGAAAAACATAACATAAGAAAAAAGCATAGCTAATATTGAGGATACAACGGTTATAGTCACAGTAGCATACTGACACTGAGTTAGAACTGTGTTAAACTAACCCTGTATTGAAAGCTTGGTTCGTCACAAATGTATCCAAATGCATCCACTTTCGTGAAATTGGTTACTCAAGATTTATGCAAAATTCGAACCTCCAATCAAAATAATGACAACTTATGTAAATCAGAAAGGGAAGCACTCACCTCCCTAAAAGACCACCCCACCATTACTATTAAGCCCTCAGACAAAGGAGGTAACATTGTAGTAATGGACAATGAGTTTTATGTGGATATGTGTACAGCTATACTGAACAACCAAGAATGGTACTGCAAAATTCCAACATCACGCATTGAACGCTTTATACGTGAATTTTATACCTTGATTGATAATGCATACAGTACAAATATTCTAAACAAAGCAGAATGGGATTACATCAGAACTCAATACCCACGCACTCCCACCTTTTATGCCCTACCCAAACTTCACAAATGCATCCACTTATACAATTAGATAAAAACAATAATAGAGCCTAAGAAACAGAGAAGACACTGCCTTGTATCCCCTCACACTGGTCAAGGAACCCAGGAGGTGGAGCCTGATCCTTGAAAGAGCTCCCACCCTAGATGGAAACACCCCAAACCTATAGTGACAAGGGTTCAACCAACAAAGGGCGTCTGTGAGAATCCCTCACATTACCCGCAAGGGGTAATCTGGGGAAACTATGAATACAATTAATTATGTACTAGATCTGGTCAGCATATAAAATGACTGACAGGTATGACATATATATAGGGGTAAAAAGGTAGATTATCTTGAAAGCCACAAATAGAAGGCGTGGGAGGGTGCAGGCTGGCGTCCCGAAGGTATTAGGTAAGCTGAGGATGATGACGGTAGATAGCGAGCAAGCGCTCTATTGCAACACGTCTGCTGGTTGATCTACAGGTACTAGATGCACCTGGAGAGGGAGGGGGGAAAGGGGAGAGTTTTTTGAGAAAAAAAAAGTAAAAAAGGAGCTAATGTCCCATTACAGGTGATGTATATAGGGTAAGTTGACCAGGGGTCCAATTAAGGGTATGGAGAGGCTTACCGGAGGCTGGAGCATATGGTAGGTCAGTCTAGCCTGAAAAAGCAGCAGGACTGATGGGGAGAAGCCGGTGTCTTGTCATATAAGGTCCCCCATCCGATAGTGTCCGCTGTGTACTGCGCATGCGCAGTACACAGCAACACAGATTCCGAAAATTGCCGAGGATGAACGGCGCCTGCGCCGTGAGTCCAGGTTCCATCCCCACTATCCAAGTGGACATAGAGTAGGAATATAAAAGAGCCGAGTGCAGCGAGGCCGAGCCCGAAGCGTGGCGAGCGAAGCTTGCCCGCGAGGGGCTCTCTAATATTTACAACCCTATGTCCGCTTGGATGGTGGGGCCACCACCTCCACTCACGGCCCAGGCGCCGTTCAACTTCGGAGATTTTCCGAAGCTTCGTCTGCTCTGTACTGCGCATGCACAGTACGGGGTGGACACTATATGATGGCAGGACACTATATGGCACAGCACCGGCGTTTAAAAAGGAAAGGAAATGGGACTGGTTGGTAGTGAGGGGAGGGATGGCGACGCCCCACCCCCCGAGGCGGCGCAGGAGCCCGCCCCCTCTGCACGTTGTGTGCAGTAGATGGAAGGGGGTGTGTCCCGATGCAGAAGTGAGGGAGGGGTAATTCGGGTTTGGCCGCTCTGGGAACCAGACAGGCAGCCGCGCGAAGGATGTCTCGCAGTCGGCTTGCCTGTGGAGAGGTCACTTCCGGGTGTATGATACCCGGCCTCGTGACATCAGATCCAGCCGCAGGCGGGGACACGCGCCCACGTCAATGGCTCGCAGTGCACAATTGTGAGGAGAGAGGGGACAGAAGAGTGTCCCCGCCTCTCCACACGTAGAAGGGCCGCTGGTGCTGGGTTGCGCATAGCGGCCCCTTGTGCGCTGAGTGGGGGAAATTGCACAAGAGGGAGGGGCGGGGGCCGGGCATGGATCGGTCACTGTATACCTCCATGGTGTCATCAGTGTGAGATATGGGAAGTGCATAGAGAGACAACCAGGAAGATAGCAAGGCAGCAGGAATCAATACATGTCAGAGAATAAAAAATAACAATAAACACAGACATAAGAATTTGTACATAGAGGTTTGGGATATACCAATCTAGGGTGGAAAACATTTTTAAAGTGATACTGACTGGATATAACTAGATGTTGGGGATTTCTATATGGGGGGTTCCCATTCGGAGCCCCCAGATGAAAAACCCTCCAGAAAGGGTTTGAAAGAGATAGCCCCATTGAGTCCAGGTGGTTTGGTGGCATTTAATTTAAAAATCCAATTTTGTTCAAGTTGGAGCAATAGTTTGTTTGAGTCTCCTCCTCGGATACCTTGATGTACCCGATCGAGGATTAGAAACGAAAATTTGGGGCAGGTGTCTACCAAGGGGTAAATTGGGATTGCATGTTTTCATGGATAGAATATGTTTGTATGCCCTTCTCCAAAATTCTTTTACCTATATAAAAGCTATTGCATTCACATGTGAGCAGGTATACTACACCACTGGTAGAGCAATTGGCATAGTGCTTTGGTGTGAACGTGTCACCGTTAGGTAATGTAATATTGCGAGCAGTGTTGAGATACCTGCAATAGTTGCAACCCCCACAAGGGAAGGTGCCTTTATTTTTGCAACGGCTGCCCTTGTTATCACTGCACACAGGACGGTCGCGTAGGGATTGTGCTCTTCTAAAGGTGATAACAGGAGCAGCGAGCACAAAAGGACCAATAAGGGGATCCATCATGAGCATGTGCCAATATTTTTGAACTGTCTGTTTGATAGCGCGATGCTGGTTGGAGAATGTTGTAATAATTGAAATAGGGTGAGGTTGCTTTTTCTTGGTAGAGGGGTTGTACAGGACATCAATTCGAGTTCTGCTGCACACTCTTTTATATGCTTTTTTGAGGCATTTATGTGAGTAGCCATGTACTAATAGGCGTATTTTTAACCACTTCAATACCGGGCCATAGTCATATGACAGCCAGAGATGGGATCTCCCATCCTGGGTGGACGTCATATGACGGCCTCGGTATTTCGCAGCTCCTGCAGGCCCCCCGCGAGGCGATCGTGGATGAAGTGTGTCCCTTTGGACACAGCCCATCCCTGATTTGTGGGATTTTCCTCCTCACCCACCCCCCCCGATACATGTGACCGGCCGTGTCCAATCACAGCCGGTCACATGTACTGTGCCGTTAGAGGGCTCATGCACGCGCCTAGGGCACGTGCAGAGCGGCCATCTATTGCCACTAATACAGACTCGGGGGGCATCCGTAACCCATCAAGATTTTGGAGTAGGTGTGGGGTATCTCTAATATAGCTAGGGAGTTTAGCTACATATGGTCGTAGATATCCATCAATGAATTTACTACGTTTTTCAGTCAGGGAACCGTTGCCAGAGATAATAGGTCTGCCAGTGGGTTGTGTCATGCTTTTGTGCAGTTTGGGTAGGGCATAAAAGGTGGGAGTGCGTGGGTATTGAGTTTTGATGTAATCCCATTCTGCTTTGTTTAGAATATTTGTACTGTATGCATTATCAATCAAGGTATAAAATTCACGTATAAAGCGTAATAATATAATGTGTGATGCTGGAATTTTTTGCAGGACCATTCTTGGTTGTTCAGTATAGCTGTGGAAAAGTTTTCCCCAGTGGGGCTTTAAAACAGCCATATGACAGAATCAGATTAGTTATTCTTAATTGATATATAAAGAGTAATTTATTTAGAAAAAAGTCCAATATCTAGTATAATTGAATACAGTATATACAATATAAAATCCGGTACAGTTCAGTATAGCTGTACACATATCCACATAAAACTCATTGTCCATTACTACAATGTTACCTCCTTTGTCTGAGGGCTTAATAGTAACGGTGGGGTGGTCTTTTAGGGAGATGAGTGCTTCCCTTTCTGATTTACATAAATTGTCATTATTTTGATTGGAGGTTTGAATTTTGCATAACTCTTGAGTAACCAATTTCACGAAAGTGGATTCATTTGGATGCATTTGTGATGAACCAAGCTTTCAATACAGGGTCAGTATAACACAGTTCTAACTCAGTGTCAGTATGCTACTGTGACTATAACTGTTGTATCCTCAATATTAGCTATGGTTGTTTCTTATGTTATTTTTTTTCTTTATAGCTATATACTGTATTTATGCTGATCCATATCCCTGAAGAAGAGTTTGAAATACTCGAAACGCGTCAGTTAATTACCTGTATTTTGCTCTCTGTGTTCATCGTTTACTGCATCCTTGTTTGTTTCCGTATTTATACACCTCAACATACCCCTTTACTAGATGAGCTGCCTTTTGCCCATATCACCATTGTTTTACATGAAGTAAATAAAATCTTTGTTTCAATTAATACATTGCTTACTAAGTATTTGTCCTTTCCATTAAAAGTCCTGCTGAGGCACCCCTCTCGAACATACCAATTAACTGGGATGTGGGTCAGGTCAAATTCAGACCAACTGCAGCACTCGCCCCCCTATTTTGGCACAGACCATAGGATAAGTACATGGGTTGAAAACTGGCTACAAGGATGTGTTCAGAGGGTGGGGTTAAATGGGGAGAACTCGGAATGATCAAGGGTTTGTAGTGGGGTCCCCCAGGGTTCTGTGCTGGGACCAATCATGTTTAAGTTGTTCATAAACGGCCTGGAGGATGGGGTAAACAGTTCAATCTCTGTATTTGTGGATGATACTAAGCTAAGCAGGACAATAACTTCTCCGGAGGATGTGGAAACCTTGAAAAAAGATCTGAACAAATGAATGGGGTGGGCAACTACATGGCAAATGAGGATCAATATAAAAGTAAAGTAAACCCACCGGGCCAACCCATAATCAGTGGAATTGGGTCTCTATACTCCCGTTTGGGAGAATATTTCAATATATATCTTCAACCTTTGGTTACCAGGGGTAGATCTTATTTGAAAGATAGTCGTGAACTTATTAAATCACTTCAAAATATGGAGGTTGATGAGCACACTATATTGGTAATGGTGGATATTGAATTGCTTTATACCAATATTAGACAGTCTGATGCTCTCTCAGCAGTCAAATTGGCAGTTATGGAGGAATTTGGATTGAGTATATTCATAGTTTCATAGTTAGTAAGGTTGAATAAAGACACCAGTCCATCCAGTTCAACCTGAGTGAATGTCTACAATTGTCCCTATCCCAGTACATTGCACACTCACATCGGTCCCTACCCTCAAGGAGCCCACAATTCAAGGTCCCCATTCAAATACTAGGGCCAATTTTGGACAGAAGCCAATTAACCTACCCACATGTCTTTGGAGTGTGGGAGGAAACCAGAGTACCCGGAGGAAACCCACGCAGGCACAGGGAGGACATGCAAACTCCAAGCAGGTAGTGTCATGATTACAAGTCAATTTTCTGGTTGAAGGATTACAAAAAGCTATGGGCAATTATTTTTTTTATTAATTTTTTTGGGCTCAGGACACCTATTTTAACCAAATTAGGGGGTGGCAATGGGGGCTAGGTATGCCCCCAGCGTATCCAACATAGTGCTCAATAAGTCGAAGGGGGAATCTATATATAAAATACCTAACAAATTTCTACTGTACTACAAAAGGTATATTGATGATATTATCATCTTGTGGGGGGTCCCCATAAGGAATTGGAAATGTTTTTAGCATGTATGAACAACAACGAATATGTCCTCAAATTTACAGCAGTTAGTAGTATGGAAACTATCAATTTTTTGGATCTTACTTTGACAAAAAACAAGAATAGAATTGGCACTAAGACTCATTTTAAGGTGACAGATAGAAATGGGTTTGTGCCGATCCATAGTTGTCACTACCCCCAATGGTTACAGGGGTACCCAAAGGGCAACTTATTTGAGTCCGGCGCAATTGTGATAATCTTGCAAACTTTCACATACAAGCTGAGATATTAATCAATAGATTTCAGGAAAAGGGCTATTCCCAGCAGTCTATTATTACAACAAAAAATCAGGTGCTCCAAATGGATAGGGAACAATTATTAAGCAATAACAAATCCCCCCCCTTTCATAAGGGGGTTTAACTTTTGTTTCAAGGTTTCACAGACAATATAAAGATATTGAAAAGGTTTTCAACCACTTAAGCCCCAGACCAATTGTCAGCCTAAGGACCAGAGGTCTTTTTACAATTTCGCACTGCACTGCTTTAACTGGTAATTGCGTGGTCATGCAATGTTGTACCCAAATGAAATTTGCGTCCTTTTCTTCCCACAAATAGAGCTTTCTTTTGATGGTATTTGATTGCCTCTGCGATTTTTATTTTTTTGCGATATAAATGGAAAAAGACCGAAAATTTTTCTCATTTCTCATTTCCTGAGGTGCTAAAATGGCAGGGCAGTACAAACCCCCCCCCCAAATGACCCCATTTTGGAAAGTAGACACCCCAAGGAAATTGCTGAGAGACATGTTGAGCCCATTGAATATTTTTTTTTTTGTCCCAAGGGATTGAATAATGACAAAAAAAAAATGTTTACAAACATTTGTCACTAAATTATATATTGCTCACACATGCCATGGTAATATGTGGAATTGCACCCCAAAATACATTTTGCTGCTTCTCCTGAGTACAGGGATACCACATATGTGGGACTTTTTGGGAGCCTAGCTGCGCACGGGGCCCCCGAAAACCAATCACCGCCTTCAGGATTTCTGAAGGTGAAAATGTTTGATTTCACTCCTCACTACCTATCACAGTTTTTTTTTTGCACAAAGTTGTCACTAAATGATATATTGCTCACACATGCTATGGGCATATGTGAAATTACACCCCAAAATACATTATGCTGCTTCTCCTGAGTACGGGGATACCACATGAGTGGGACTTTTTGGGAGCCTAGCCGCGTACGGGACCCCGAAATCCAAGCATCGCCTTCAGGATTTCTAAGGGCATTAATTATTTATTTTACTCCTCACTACCTATCACTACCTATCACAGTTTTGAAGGCCATAAAATGCCAAGATGGCACAAACCCCCCTCCCCAAATGACCCCATTTTGGAAAGTAGACACCCCAAGCTATTTGCTGAGGGGCATGTTGAGCCCATTGAATTTTTTTTGTCCCAAGGAATTGAATAATGACAAAAAAAAATGTTTACAAAAATTTGTCACTAAATTATATATTGCTCACACATGCCATGATTATATATGGAATTGCACCCAAAATTAATTTTGCTGCTTCTCCCGAGTACAGGGATACCACAAGTGTGGGACTTTTTGGGAGCCTAGCTGCGTACGGGGGCCCGAAAAAAAAATCACCGCCTTCAGGATTTCTAAGGGTGAAAATTTTTGATTTCACTCCTCACTACTTATCACAGTTTCAAAGGCCATAAAATGCCAAAATACCTCAAAGCCCCCCCAAATGACCCCATTTTGGAAAGTAGACACCCCAAGCTATTTGCTGAGAGTCATGCTGAGTATTTTACAGCTTTCAGTATTTTTTTTCAAATTTCAAAACTTTGTGACAAAAAGCGAGATCTGCAAAATACTCACCAATGTACTTCTCAGAAAATTGCTTGGGGTGTCTACTTTGTAAAATGGGGTCATTTGGGAGGGGGTTTGTGCCATGTGGGCATTCCATGGCCTCCGAAACTGTGATTGGCAGTGAGGAGTGAAATAAAAAATTTACACCCTTAGAAAGCATGAAGGCGGTTGGCTTGGATTTTGGGGCCCGTACGCGGTTGGCTCCCAAAAAGTCCCACACATGTGGTATCCCCATACTCAGGAGAAGCAGCAGAATGTATTAGGGGTGTAATACCACATATGCCCATGTCATGTTTGAGAAATATATTATTTAGTGACAACTTTGTGCAAAAAAAAAATAATTTTTTCCCACAACGTGTGTCAAAATATTCCATGGACTCGACATGCCTCTCAGCAAATAGCTTAGGGTATCTACTTTCCAAAATGGGGTCATTTGTGGGGGTTTTGAACTGTCCTGGCATTTTATGCACAACATTTAGAAGCTTATGTCACACATCATCCACTCTTCTAACTTGAAGACAAAGCCCTTTCTGACACTTTTTGTTTACATGAAAACATATTTTTTTTGCAAGAAAATTACGTTGAACCCCCAAACATTATATATTTTTTAAAGCAAATGCCCTACAGATTAAAATGGTGGGTATTGCATTTTTTTTCCACACAGTATTTGCGCAGCGATTTTTCAAATGCATTTTTTTGTGAAAAAATACACTTTTTTTAATTTGAATGCACTAAAACACACTATATTGCCCAAATTTTTGATGAAATAAAAAATATGATCTTAGGCCGAATACATGGATACCAAACATGACATGCTTTAAAATTGCGTACAAACGCGCAGTGGTGACAAACTACGTAGATTTTTAAAAGCATTTAAAAGCCTTTACAGGTTACCACATTAGATTTACAGAGGAGGTCTACTGCTAAAATTACTGCCCTCGATCTGACCTTCATGGTGATAACTCACATGCATGGTGCAATTGCTGTTTACATATGACGCCAGACCAACGCTTGCGTTTGCCTTTGCGCAAGAGCAGAGGGGACAGGGGTGCTTTTTTTTATTTTTTTTGCTTTTTTTATTTTTAAACAGTTCCTTCCATTTTTTATTTTTTTATCATTTTTATTGTTATCTTAGGGAATGTAAATATCCCCTATGATAGCAATAGGTAGTCACGGGTACTCTTTTTTAAAAAAAAAATTGGGGTCTATTAGACCCTAGATCTTTCATCTGCCCTCAAAGCATCTGACCACACCATTTGGTGTGATAAAATGCTTTCCCAATTTCCCAATGGCACTGTTTATATCTGGGAGGGGGGCATTCCCTTACACTGCTTGTAAAAGCAGTCTAGAGGCTAATTAGCTGCTAGGATTGCTTTTACATGAAAGCCGATCACTTGCTGAAAAGAATGATACCAAGATGATACCTAAACCCGCAGGCATCATTCTGGTATAACCATTCAAAGTCCAGCAACATACCAGTACGTTGCTGGTCCTTGGACATATACAGTGGTGTGAAAAAGTGTTTGCCCCCTTCCTCATTTCCTGTTCCTTTGCATGTTTGTCACACTTAAGTGTTTCGGAACATCAAACCAATTTAAACAATAGTCAAGGACAACACAAGTAAACACAAAATGCAATTTGTAAATGAAGGTGTTTATTATTAAAGGTGAAAAAAAATCCAAACCATCATGGCCCTGTGTGAAAAAGTGATTGCCCCCCTTGTTAAAACATACTATAACTGTGGTTGTCCACACCTGAGTTCAATTTCTCTAGCCACACCCAGGCCTGATTATTGCCACACCTGTTCACAATCAAGGCATCACTTAAATAGGAGCTGCTTGACACAGTAAGGTCCACCAGAAGATCCTTAAGGCTGGGTTCACACCGCTGCGATGCGGGAACGCCGCGAATCCGCTGCGTTTTCCCGCATCGCACGACTCCCGCCGGCAGTTCACACTGCCCTATGCGAACGGCTGGGAGTGTCAATGATATGTTAATGACACCCCCAGATCCGATCGCATATCGCAGTGCGATCTGCCGACTCGCACAAGAATCGGATCGCATGGTGTGAACGCCCATGCGATCCGATTCTGTTGCGGACGAAAAAAAGGGTCCCGTGCGAGTTTGCTGCGGGACCGCTGCGAGTTCAGCCATACTATCTGTATGGCTAAACTCGCAGCGCTACGGAGATCGGATGTGATTTGCGGTGCGAATCACATCCGGATCTCCCCCCGCAGCAGTGTGAACCCAGCCTAAAATCTACACATCATGCCGAGACCCAAAGAAATTCAGGAACAATTGAGAAAGAAAGTAATTGAGATCTATCAGTCTGAAAAGAGTTATAAAGCCATTTCCAAAGCTTTGGGAATCCAGCGAACCACAGTGAGAGCCATTATCCACAAATGGCGAAGACATGGAACAGTGGTGAACCTTCCCAGGAGTGGCCGGCCGCCCAAAATTACCCCAAGAGCGCAGCGACGACTCATCCAAGAGGTCACAAAAGACCCCACAACAACGTCCAAGGAACTGCAGGCCTCACTTGCCTCAGTTAAGGTCAGCGTTCATGCCTCCACCATCAGGAAAAGACTGGGCAAAAATGGCCTGCATGGCAGAGTTCCAAGGAGAAAACCACTGCTGAGCAAAAAGTACATCAAAGCTCGTCTCAATTTCTCCACAACACATCTTGATGATCCCCAAGACTTTTGGGACAACATTCTGTGGACCGATGAGACAAAAGTGGAACTCTTTGGAAGGTGTGTGTCCAAGTATATCTGGCATAGAAGGAACACTGCATTTCATAAAAAGAAGATTATACCAACAGTAAAATATGGTGGTGGTAGTGTGATGATCTGGGGCTGTTTTGCTGCTTCAGGACCTGGAAGACTTGCCGTGATAAAAGGAACTATGAATTCTGCTATCTACCAAGAGATCCTGAAGGAGAATGTCCGACCATCTGTTCGTGTACTCAAGCTGAAACAAACTTGGGTTCTGCAGCAGGACAATGATCCTAAACACACCAGCAAGTCCACCACCGAATGGCTGAAGAAAAACAAAATGAAGACTTTGGAGTGGCCTAGCCAAAGTCCTGACCTGAATCCTATTGAGATGTTGTGGTATGACCTTAAAAAGGCCGTTCATGCTCGAAAACCCTCTAATGTAACTGAATTAGGACAATTCTGCAAAGATGAGTGTGCCAAAATTCCTCCAGGACGATGTAAAAGACTCATTGCACGTTATCGCAAACGCTTGGTTGCAGTTGTTGCTGCTAAGGGTGGCCCAATCAGTTATTAGGTTTAGGGGGCAATCACTTTTTCACACAGGGCCATGATGGTTTGGATTTTTTTTCACCTTTAACCACTTCCCACCCGGCCAATGCATATATACGGCTGGGTGGGAGCCATCTACTCCTGATAGGCCGTTCAGGAACGTCCTTCAGAAGTAGCGGGATCGCGCGCGCGCGTGCCCGCGCAGCAGCGCGATCCCGATGTGCTCGTGTCACCCGGACACGGCACATCTCAGATCGGCAGGAGGGCTCTGTGATTGGCCCTCCTGATCACATGACGGCCGTGTCCAATCACGGCCATCATGTGATGTAAACAAACAGCCAGTTGCTAGGCAATCGGCTCTCCTCTCCTCACACGGAAGTCATCGCTGAGGAGAGGAGAGCAGAACGCTGCAGCCGGCTGATGATCAGTGAGTATGAGCTGTTTTTTACAGCTTTTTACTCACTGATCATCAGTCTAGTGTCAACACACAACACACCACACAGTACAAACACAGTCCCCACATATGTCCCCAAAACACACATGTCCCCAAAACATACATGTCCCCAAATAATAAAAACACATGTCCCCAATAATAAAAACATGTCCCCCACATATGTCCCACTAAAATCACATGTCTCAATGATTATCTGCACACATATGTACGTGATCACCTGCACACATATGTACATGATCATTTGCCATGTCCCTGATCACACAAACCAATTATTATACACTTAACGGAATTTTTTTTACCAAAAACATGTAGCAGAATACATTTTGGCTTAAATTTATGACAAAATTTGATTTTATTGGATTTCTTTTCAAATAGAAAAAAGAAAATATTGTTTTTTTTCCAAATTTCCGCTTTCCTGGTGCCTCCATGGCAGCATACCTGTGACAAGCTCCGCCTTGGCTCCTCCCTCAGGACTAGTGAATATTATAAAAGAAAAGGTTAGTACAGCCCCCGCATTCTCCTTTTTTTCCTCATACCTCATGGCAGTGAATCCTGGTCGGCGTCCTTACCTTCTGCAGTCAGCAGCTTCCGTCCGGGTTCAAGCCTCTCCCAGACGCAGTTTCTTCTCTTGGGCAGCTAAACGCGCTTATAAGGTTGGAAGTCCCTTCTGTAGGATCTTTTGGGACAAGCAGTTTGTCTCTTAAGTAAGAGCTTTATCTGCAAGTTGATCAGGCACCAGCTCATTCATGGTAACGGAGGCAGCAGCTATTTCTACATTTCTTTTTTTTTTCCTCCTTCTCTCTTTTCTTCCTTCCTTTGCTTTCCCTTTTAGGTTTTATATCTTTTATCTTTTCTCTTCCCTCTCTCTTTTGCTCTCTTCCCCTCCCCAACCTTCCATTTCTTTCTTTCTTTTTTTCTTTCTTTTCTTTTGACCTCCCATTTGTTTGTTTCTCTCAGAGAAAAAAAAAAAAACCTCCCTCTTAGCCCCTGCCACCATTCCCGGCTCCATAGGAGCCGCGCACGCTCAGCGCCGGCGTTTTATTGAACTTTCGGCGTTCCCCGCCGTGCTCTGCGCATGCGCCGGCGGTGTGAGGCTTCTAGCTTACTGTTCCACCGATCGGCGCATGTGCAGTGGATTCGGAGGCCGCGGCGGCCATCTTTGATAAGGGCACAGTGACGTTTATGCCCTCAAAATGTCAAAGACAGGATAGAGGCGTGCCCTGCCTCTCCTGTTCTACTGTTTATCTCCCTGATGGCCTCAGTGGGACGCCTGTGGCTGCAGGGAGAACTGCTACTCTGAGCTTTAATATAATAAAAAAAAAAAAAAAAAAAAAGAGAAGATGGATTAATTAATTAAAAAGTATAAAATGAAATAAACATATTAAATTATTAAATAAAATTAATAAAAAATAATTAAATAAATTATATTTTATTTACAAAAAATAAAAAATTAAAATATATATATAATTTAACCCCCCCCCCCCCCCCCCCAAAAAAAAAAAGGGACAAGAAGACAAAATGTAGATTTAGACGTATTTTAGATGTATTTATCGAAGACCCTTTTTCCAGTCAAGGACACGGTTGGTTGATTTTTCTCCTCTAAAACTCTTTTCTTAGCTGCTGCTTCTGCTAATCTGTCTAGTATGAGCCATTCGCCACCCGCACAAGATCCTACTCTACACCTGAGGTAAGGACCTACGTCCAGGTAAGTTGATACACTTTTAAAAAAACAAAAGAGTGCACTCAGGCTGGTACTTTATGTATTTCAGTCCTGTACGCCAGAAGATGTCTAAGAGGACCTCAAGGCGACATGAAGACAATGATGACTCTAGTCACAGCAGAGACAGGTCGTCCTGGCATGGGGATTATAGAAGTGGCAGAAAGCATCGGCCAAAAAGGCGCCATCACTCATGCTCCCCGAGACCTAGATCTCCAAGATGTCAGGCGTGTGGAGCTGCCCCACTTTCAGACAAACTGCTCTGTTTGAGATTGCCTCAGGGACGATGCAGCGGACAGAGAATCTGAAGGTCTGCAAATGGCGGACCTACTTAAGAAAGCAGTAAAGGACTCCCTTGCGGAATTGGTAGCCACAATGACGACGCAACAACCAGCGTCTCCTCCTCAGGAGCAAACGGCTGAGGCTTCCATCCCGGGGCTGTCCACAAGTGGAATTTTTCGCCTGACGCCGGCATCCTCCTCTAAACATCAGGAAGAGAATGCCATCTCAGAGGAATCATCTGATGACCTAGATGCCTCTGGCTTTGCTTTCGCCATGGTCCAGCCTTATGTACAGGCAGCTAAACAAGCGATCGGCTGGGAGAGACCAACACCGAGGTTTAAGAAGTCTAAATCGTACTTCCCCTTTCTCAAACGCCAGATCTCCATTTTTCCTCTCATGGACGAGATCAGGGATGTGATTGAGGAAGAGTGGGAAAAGACAGAGAAAATGTTCTCTATTAATCGGTTGGGAAAGTTATTCCCTCTCTCATAGGCTGATTCCGCAATGCTGGAGGGTTCTCCAGTGGTCGATGCAGCAGTGGTAAGGTTGGCAAAGAATGTCACATTGCCCCTGGAAGACTCAACTTCTTTTAAGGCTCCACTGGACAGAAGGATGGATCTCGATCTCAAGAAAGCGTACCAGATGGCAGACAACGCCTGTAAACCTGTCATAGCCCTGACATCAGTGTCCAATGCGCTACGCGTCTGGACAGATAATATAGAGTCGGCAATCCAACAGGACATCCCAGAGGAGGATATAATCAAGGCCTTGGATGAGCTGAAGTTCTCAGCAGACTTTATTGGTGAAGCCGCCATCGATTCAATTCGTTGCTCCGCAAGGGCAATGCTCCACACAGTTATGGCCAAATGGGCCTTGTGGCTGAAACCGTGGGCAGCAGATATCGCCTCCAAACAGAACTGGTGCAAGATACCATTTGATGGTGAAGCCTTGTTTGGGGGAAAAACTGGACAAGGACATCTCTCGAGTCACTGGTGGAAAATCAGGCCTGCTACCCCAAGACAGGTGATCTAGGCGCTCCAGGACAATCGCACCCAGATTCCAATACTCCAAGAATAAGGGTTACCGATAGTCCAGGCAGGGAAAAGGCTTCAGGCATAATTGGGAAAGCACATAGTCCACGTTCCTCAAAACCCGAAGACAGAGACCAATGCCTACCCCACAGGATTCTACTAAATCCTTTTGACGCCTGGCCAGCCCAAGCGATTCCTGTGTGGGCCAAGCTAAAACACTTCTCAAAGATCTGGGAACAAAAGTGCAGGGATCCTTGGGTAGTCTCCACAGTCAAATACGGCCATTTCTGGTCGTTCCTAGACAAACCTCCCAAGGTCTTCTTCTCCCTGACAAGGGTGTCAAGGTTCCCCCCTAAAAAACGGAAGTGCTACAGCAATTTCTTCTCTCCTTGCAGTAACAGCAAGCGGTAGTTCCAGTGCCTCCATCAGAGAAATTTTCGGGTTTTTACTCAACCCTGTTTCTAGTCCCCAAGAGAAATGGAGGGTGGAGACCCGTGATAGACCTAAAAAGTCTAAATCGTTATTTCTTCCTAGTAAGATTCAAAATGGAGTCACTACGAACGATTATTTGTGTAGACCAACCAGGGGGCTGGATGTTGTCAATAGACTTTCAGGACGCTTACCTGCATATACCCATACTCCCTCCTTTCCAGAAGTATCTGAGATTGGCGATGGGGCAGGTACATCTCTAATTCCAGAGTCTTCCATTGGGCCTCTGCACATCGCCAAGAGTCTTCACAAAGACCCCGATTGCCATCATAGCCCCTCTGAGAGAATTGGGGCTTCGGGTATGCCACTTCTTGGACGACCTTCTACTCCTGGCAAAAGACTGTGGAACAGGTGGTATCTATCCCAACCCATACACTTGACGACCTTGATGCTCAGGAGTCTGCATTGGTGGATGAAGAAACAGACACTTCGGAAATCACGCCCGTTAGGGCATGTCGACTGGATCACAATTACTACCAATGCCAGTGCAGCAGGTTGGGGAGCACACTGCAACCGGATCTCAGTGCAGCGTAGATGGTCCTTCCATACAACAGGCCTGGTGTCGAATGTCCTGCAGGTCAGAGCGGCCTACCTTGCGTTACTAGCCCTAAGGTTCGAGATTACAGGGAAACCTGTTCTCCTCCGAATGGACAACAGGGCTGCGGTATCCTATGTACACCGGCAAGGGGGGACACGCAGCAGGTCCCTCCTGAAGGAGGTGGAACCCATAATACTCTGGGCAGAAAGGAATCTAAAGGACCTGAGGGCAGTTTATCTGCCCGGCCATCTCAACTTGAGGGCCGACCGCCTTTCCCGCAAGTTTGCGGATGCCAACGAATGGTCTCTACACCCGGAGATTTTCGACTGGATAGTGAACCAGTGGGGTCCCCTCGAGCTAGACCTATTTGCAACAGCATTCAATACCAAGCTTCCAAGGTGCATCTCAAGGCTTCCTCAACCCCAAGCGGAGGCATTAGATGCCCTCTCAGCCCCCTGGGCATGCAATCGGGCCTATGCCTTCCCTCCACGGCCTTTCATTCCAAGATTCCTGTCAAGGCTTATAATAGAAACCTCGACAGTGATAGTGGTCCTACCGTACTGGCCAAGACGTCCTTGGTTCCCCACAGCAATGTATCTAAGTACCCGACTTCCAGTCAAGGTTCCAATAATACCTCTTCGCCTCTCGCAAGGATGTCACACCCTTCCAGATCCCCGCAGGCTGGATCTTCACATCTGGCAGCTGAAAGGGAAAGGTTCCAATCTCTAGGGTGTTCCAACAAAGTGATCGCAACCCCGCTCAAGGCAAGAAAACCATCCACAAACAAAAGTTCAGGGCCTTCATGATTGGCAGATGCTGTGATCCAGATTCCCCATCATCCTCTCAAATTCTTGAGTTTTTGCAGGCAGGCCTAGACCTAGGTCTTGCACTAGGTACACTAAAAGTACAGGTATCAGCAATTTCATTGGCAAACCAGTAGAAGATGGGCCGAGGACTCATTAACCACTTCAGCTCCGGACCAATAAACACCTTAAGGACCAGAGGTCTTTTTGCAATTTCGCACTGCGCTGCTTTAACTGGTAATTGCGCGGTCATGCAATATTGCACCCAAACAAAATTTGCGTCCTTTTCTTCCCACAAATAGAGCTTTCTTTTGATGGTATTTGATTGCCTCTGCGATTTTTTTTTTTTGCGATATAAATGGAAAAAGAGCGAAAATTTTGAAAAAAAAAGATATTTTCTTCTTTTTGTTATAAGAAAAATCGAATAAACTAAATTTTAGTCATACATTGAGGGCAAAATTTATTCAGCCACATGTCTTTAGTAAAAAAAATGTCAATAAGCGTATATTTTTTGGTTTGCGCAAAAGTTATAGCGTCTACAAACTAGAGTACATTTTCTGGAATTTACACAGCTTTTAATTTATGACTGCCGATCTCATTTCTTGAGGTGCTAAAATGGCAGGGCAGTACAAATCCCCCCCAAATGACCCCATTTTGGAAAGTAGACACCCCAAGGAAATTGCTGATGGGTATGTTGAGCCCATTGAATATTTATTTTTTTTTGTCCTAAGGGATTGAATAATGACAAAAAAAAAAAAAAAAAAATTTTTTTTACAAAAAGTTGTCACTAAATGATATATTGCTCACACATGCCATGGTTATATGTGGAATTGCACCCCAAAATATATTCCGCTACTTCTCCCGAGTATGGCGATACCACGTGTGTGGGACTTTTTGGGAGTCTAGTCGCGCACGGCACCCCGAAAACCAATCACCACCTTCAGGATTTCTAAGGGTGCAAATTTTTGATTTAACTCCTCACTACCTATCACAGTTTCGAAGGCCATAAAATGCCAAAATAGCACAAAACCCCCCAAAATGACCCCATTTTGGAAAGTAGACACCCCAAGCTATTTACTGAGAGGCATGTTGAGTCCATGGAATATTTTATATTTTGCCACAAGTTGCGGGAATATTACAAACTTTTTTTTTTTGCACCAAGTTGTCACTAAATGATATATTGCTCACACATGCTATGGGCATATGTGAAATGACACCCCAAAATACATTCTGCTGCTTCTCCCGAGTACGGGGATACCACATGTGTGGGACTTTTTGGGAGTCTAGTCGCGCACGGCACCCCGAAAACCAATCACCACCTTCAGGATTTCTAAGGGTGCAAATTTTTGATTTAACTCCTCACTACCTATCACAGTTTCGAAGGCCATAAAATGCCAAAATAGCACAAAACCCCCCCAAATGACCCCATTTTGGAAAGTAGACACCCCAAGCTATTTACTGAGAGGCATGTTGAGTCCATGGAATATTTTATATTTTGCCAAAAGTTGCGGGAATATTACAAACTTTTTTTTTTTTTGCACAAAGTTGTCACTAAATGATATATTGCTCACACATGCTATGGGCAGAAGTCAAATTACAAATTACAAATTGCATATGTGAAATGACACCCCAAAATACATTCTGCTGCTTCTCCCGAGTACGGGGATACCACATGTGGGGGACTTTTTGGGAGCCTAGCCACGTACGGGACCCCGAAAACCAAGCACTGCCTTCCGGATTTGAATATAAAATGCTATAAAAAACAAACTAACCAGAGTCACCCGTAACACTTATACGGTGATCAGTGGTGAAAGGGTTAACTAGGGGCAATCAGGGGGTTCAAATTTTTATTAGGTAGTATATGGGGGTCCCTGGCGCTATATAAAAACCTGACGGGGAACCTAAATAACTAACTGGCTAACCAGCGTCACCAGTGACACTTATACTGTGATCGCTGGTGAAAGGGGGTGAAAGGGTTAACTAGCAGCAATCAGGGGGTTAAAACCATTATTGGGTAGTATATCGGGGTACCTAGCGCTATAAAAACCTGGCGGTGAACCTAAAAAAATAATTAGCTACCTAGCGACACTAGCGACACTGATGCAGCGTTCAGAAAAATTATCGCTTAGTGACACTGGCAAAAGGGGGTGAAAGGGTTAACTAGCGGAAATCAGGGGGTTAAAACCATTATTGGGTAGTATATCGGGGTACCTAGCGCTATAAAAACCTGGCGGTGAACCTAAAAAAATAACTAGCTACCTAGCGACTGTAGCGACACTAATGCAGCGATCAGAAAAACGATCGCTTAGTGACACTGGCAAAAGGGGGTGAAAGGGTTAACTAGCGGCAATCAGGGGGTTAAAACCATTATTGGGTAGTATATCGGGGTACCTAGCGATATAAAAACCTGGCGGTGAACCTAAAAAAATAACTAGCTACCTAGCAACACATGCAGCGATCAGAAAAATGATCGCTTAGTGACACTGGCAAAAGGGGGTGAAAGGGTTAACTAGCGGCAATCAGGGGGTTAAAAACATTATTGGGTAGTATATCGGGGTACCTAGCGCTATAAAAACCTGGCGGTGAACCTAAAAAAATAACTAGCTACCTAGCGACTGTAGCGACACTAATGCAGCGATCAGAAAAACGATCGCTTAGTGACACTGGCAAAAGGGGGTGAAAGGGTTAACTAGCGGCAATCAGGGGGTTAAAAACATTATTGGGTAGTATATCGGGGTACCTAGCGATATAAAAACCTGGCGGTGAACCTAAAAAAATAACTAGCTACCTAGCGACACTAGCGACACATGCAGCGATCAGAAAAATGATCGCTTAGTGACACTGGCAAAAGGGGGTGAAAGGGTTAACTCTAGGGGCAATCAGGGGGTTAAATCTTTATTGGGGGGTGATAGGGGGCTACCCTGGACCTAACACTAACTGTCCTGACAGTTTTTACTGTCACAACTGACACTGAATGCATTGATCAGTAAAGAAATGATCAATGCAATCAGTGACACTGTGACTGTGGGGGGAGGGGGGGCGGGGGGGGGGATCGGGGGGCGATCGGGGGGGGGATCGGGGGGGGTTTGTGTGCCTGTGTGTACCTACATGTCAGTGTAGTGTTGGTGCACACTTACTTTTACTCTTCTCCTCGTAGTCCGGTCAAAAAGACCGCCCCGAGGAGAATGACATCACTTCCTCCTTCCTGTGTAAACAATACACAGGGGAGGAAGCTTCTCATTGGCCAGGAGCGATCCAGAGGGGGTGGCCGAAAACCAACGGCCATCCCCTCATCACGGAGCGCTCCTGGACCGAATCGGACCGCCGTAAACAGCGGGAGGGGGTCCGATCGGACCCCCCACCCGCTGGAAGGCAATCACGTAGATGTACGTGATTGTGCCTGCCTGTGCCATTGTGCTGACGTACAATGGCAATACGGCGGTCCTCAAGTGGTTAATAATACAGTTCTTCAAAGCTGTCAAATATCCGACCGCCAACTAAACAATCTTTTCCCACTTGGGACCTTGCTATTATCCTTGAGTCCTTAGCCAGTCCACCTTTTTGCCCCTTCGGAGTCAGCATCGCTTTGGAATCTAGCCTAGAAGCTAGCCTTCCTGATAGCTATAACCTCTGGCAGACGGGTTTCAGAGCTCCAAGCTTTAGGAGCAGATCATAATCATATCATATTCTATCCGGACAGAGTAGAACTCAGAACAGTGCGAGGATTTATTCCCAAAGTCGCATCATCCTTAAACATGTCAGAACCTTGGGCACTCCCAACATTTTCAGAACAGGACTCTGGTTCTCTTCATGAGCTAGACATTGCCTGCACTTTGAAATGCTATCTGCAGGCCACAGCATCATTCAGGGATTCCATCAGGCTGTTTATAATTCCCTGGGGCAAACACCAAGGCAAGGAGGCGTCAGCAAGAACGATTGCCTCATGGATCGTTAGACTCATCCACAAGGTTTACAGGACAAAGGGGCTGGAACCCCCTTTGGCGGTCAGGGCGCTCTCCACCAGAGCAGTTTCTGCCTTCTGGGCGGCAAGAGCGAATGTGTTAATTGAAACTATTTGTGGGGCAGAGACTTAGTCGTCCCGACATACATTTCTGAAACATTGCAGGGTGGACCCAGGAGCTCTTGCATCGGTGGAGTTTGGCAGACAGGCAGTCACATCAGCCCTCGCTTCTTCTAAATAATAATTTCTTTAAAATAGACTTCTAAGCATCCCACCCATCTCAGCTAGTTATTTGTCACAGGTATGCTGCCATGGAGGCACCAGGAAAACAGAAAATTGTACCATACTTACCGTAATTTTCTTTTCCTGGTGCCTATCCATGGCAGCATACAATCCCACCCTCGGTATTCTATATTACGGAGAATGCGGGGGCTGTACTAACCTTTTCTTTTATAATATTCACTAGTCCTGAGGGAGGAGCCAAGGCGGAGCTTGTCACAGGTATGCTGCCATGGATAGGCACCAGGAAAAGAAAATTACGGTAAGTATGGTACAATTTTCTGTTTTTTTTGCGCTTATATCGCAAAAAATAAAAAAACGGAGTCGTGAATAAATAACACCAAAATAAAGCTCTATTTATGCGAACAAAATGATAACCATTTCATTTGGGTACAGTGTAGCATGACCGCGCAATTGTCATTGAAAGCGCTAGAGCGATGAAAGCTGAAAATTGGGCTGGGAAGGAAGGGGGTGAAAGTGCCCTGTATTGTAGTGGTTAATAATAAACACCTTCATTTACAAATTGCATTTTGTGTTTACTTGTGTTGTCCTTGACTATTGTTTAAATTGGTTTGATGTTCCGAAACACTTAAGTGTGACAAACATGCAAAGGAACAGGAAATGAGGAAGGGGCAAACACTTTTTCACACCACTGTATATATATATACATATATATATATATATATATATACATATATACATATATATATATATATATATATATACATATATATATATATATATATATATACATATATATATATATATATATATATACATATATATATATATATATATATATATATATATATATATATATATACATATACATATATATATATATATATATATATATATATATACATATATATATATATATATATATATATATATATATATATATGCAGGCCCTCCATCGGAATTTCGACCGTATGTAAGTGGCATTAGGAGCAAAATCGCCATACCTGCAAAGTAAATACCAAAAAAACAGTAAAAAATAAAACATTTTTTAATGCAACCTGTGCCTAAAATATATATATGCCAAAGCATGGGAGCATCCTCCCGCAAAAAAGTTATGCCGGGTACACACGGTTGAACTTTTCCACGGGCAAGCCATCCATCGGAATTTCGATTGTATATACACGGCATTAAGAGCAAAATCACTCCTCCGCCCCTGCTGTCCCCATGCTTTGGCATATATGCTCTTTTTTTTTAACTGTAGTGGTGAAATCACCTCCTACAGCATTGGAGTCACGGCTTTATGTATCGTGGGAGCAAACGCTGTTGCTGTCAAGATAAATCCACGCTGCAGCTGAATGGCGCACCTGAAAACAAAAAAAATGGTTAACAATAAAACACAGTAAACAGTAAAGTATAAAAAAATTACATACCTGGAAAGCAAGCATGATAAAACATAATAAAATATTGCAGAATAGAATACAGTAAAAAAGAGCAACAATAGTGAGAGAAGAGAGAGAGAGAACAAGAAAACGACAACTATTTTTGGTTTTTATATTTTATATATATTTTTTTTCCTTTTTTTTTTTTTACACTTTTTTTGGAACTGTAACAACTGTAAGCCCACGTACACACAGTCTGAGATTTTGCCAACCAAATCCATCGGATTTTGTCCGTCGGATTTAGTCCGACGGATTGTGTCCGAAACTGTTGCATACACACATTCGGGCCAAGTTGTCTGATTTAGCGGTTGCCAAGAACGCGGTGACGTAATTTCGTTACGATGGGACTACATTCAGGCTAGTAGCCAATAGCTTTGATGTAGGAATTTGATCTGAGCATGCGTGGCACTTGGTCTGATCAAAATTCGCTACACATGATCGGATTAGATCCGACCGGCCCAGTTGGTCGGGAAATATTTCCAACATGTTGGAAAATTGGGTCCGACGGAGATTCGGACGGAATCAGTCCGATGCATACCACACACAGTCGGATTATCTGACGACACGGTTCGATAAGACGCATTCCGACGGATTCTCCGACCGTGTGTACGCGGCATAACAGTTCGGGTCTCTCAAAATGCGATGGCATCTTGGGAGACCCTGTGTTAGTGTGTCCTAGCCTGTGAAATGCTGTACCCTATGCTAAAACTTCACTAGTGTGTGGTAGCGTTCAAAACATTCACCAATGCAAAGACCAGGATTGCTAGGACAGCATGGACAATAATAACGGGTGTCACTCCTATATACGCGCTTGGTACAGACACGACATCTTATTTTGGGGGTTCGTTGGGTAGGGGTACTCTCGAGGACATACGGAAGATGCCTCTCATGCAGCCGGCTTACTGCATGTGGTTGGGAATGGTGAGGTGCAGAACCGTCTGGATACAGAAGGTCTGTGACAAGAAGGTCTCTCTCTGGAATAAAAGAAAGGATAAAGTCCCGCCTGAAGCTCTGTATAGCACATGAGCGTTCAGCAAAGCCAATTGAAATAAGTAAACAGACACTTTTTTGTACCAGCGTCTGGCCTTACGGGCAACTAGATACGGCACCAACAACTGGTCATTGAGGTCCACCCTTCCCATATTTTGGTTATATTCGTGGACACAAAGGGGTTTCTCCACAACACCAATTTGGACCGTCGTGTCTGCATGAAGGGAGGTAAGAATGAATACATTCTTATTATCCCTCCACTTCATAGCGAGCAAGTTATTACACCGCAAGCAGGCTCTCTCCCCCAGCCTAAGACGGAGATCTACAAGCCCCTGGGGAAAGCCCCGGCGATTAGATCGCACGGTGCCACATGCTCCAATCTGATGATCAAACAAATGACTAAACAGTGGCACGCTCATGTAATAATTGTCCACGTACAAGTGGTACCCCTTTCTGAATAAGGGTGACACCAAGTTCCACACTGTCTTGCCAGCGCTTCCTATGTAGTCAGGGAAGTTCTCCGGCTCTACGTAACTATCTTTTCCCTCATAAACCGTAAAGCTCGATGTATAGCCTGTTGCCCTGTCACAGAACTTATAGAGCTTGACCCCGTATCTGGAACGCTTGTTGGGAATGTACTGTTTGAATGACAAGTGGCCAGAAAATTGAATCAGGGACTCATCAACACAGACAACTTGATGGGGAATAAACAAGGCTGCAAAACATTGATTGAAGTGGTTTATGAGGGGCTGAATTTTGTAGAGCCGATCATATTCAGGGTCTTCACGAGGATGACAAAGTTCATTGTCATTGAAGTGCATGAACCGCAAGATCTGCTCATATCGTTTCCTGGACATGGAGTTAGAGAACACGGGCATATGGTCAGTCGGATGCGTGGACCAATATGTCCGCAACATCATGAATTTATGTGTGCCCATGTTGAGGGAAAGGCCCAGAAAGATCTTAAATTCGGAAACCGTAATTGGTTTCCAATTTCTGGCAAGGGAAGGCAACTGGGGATTAGCGGCGATGTGTTGACCAGCATATAAATTAGTTTGGTCCACAATACATCTATAGAGATCTTCTGTGAAATACAGCGAATAAAAATCAAGTGGCATAAAATCAGCTGTTTCCACGTGAATACCGGGTTGGCCAATGAATGGGGAAAGTACTGGTGCTGCAGAAGTGGTGGGCACCCAATCAGGATGAGCGGCGCTAGTACTAGCTCTCTGCTCCATACGAGGGACCTGCGGTTCTTGCACCTCAACAACATCAGAAGATCGGGGTCCAGTATGCCTGACCTTAGCAGGGACCTCACCTTTGTCGTCAGAGCTATCTGTCATGGAGCCGCTGTCCTCTACAGGATCGTATTCTGAGCCTGAATCTGACAGATGAGTGACTTCCTCTTCACTATCTGTCATGCTCAGAAACGTGTAGGCCTCTTCACTAGTGTACCTTCGCTTTGCCATTTTGGGCTCTAAATTTAGTGGTACACTAGTGAGACTCACAGGTAAAAAAAGCACCTAGGCTGTCAGCGACTGTATAAAACGCTACCAAAAAAACTGTTAGGCCGCGTACACACGCGCGGACTGTTTGCCCAACCTTGTTCGTCAAACAGTTTCGGCAAACAGTCCGCTCAAAATTTGCATGAGCGGACTTGCCCACACACGAGCGGACTGTTTGACGAACAAGGTTGGGCAAACAGTTCGCTCAACTTTTGAAATGAACGGACTCGCCCACGTAAGGAGGAGGCAAATCCGCCCATTTCGAGCGCGTGTACAGGTAGGCGGGGCCCGCGAAGGAGACGTCGCAGGCTCCGCCGCCTGGAATGGGCTTAAAGGGGAACCCCAACGCCGAAAAAAATCGGCGTGGGGGTTCCCCCAAAGTCCACACCAGACCCTTGTCCGAGCACGCTACCCGGCCGGCCAGGAAAGGGGGGCGAGCGAGCGCGCCCCCCCTCCTGAGCCGTACCAGGCCGCGTGCCCTCAACATGGGGGGTGCCTTGGGGAAGGGGGGGCCGCGCGGCCCCCCCACCCCAAAGCACCTTGTCCCCATGTTGATGAGGACAAGGGCCTCTTCCCGACAACCCTGGCCGTTGGTTGTCGGGGTCTGCGGGCGGGGGGCTTATCGGAATCTGGGAGCCCCCTTTAAGAAGGGGGCCCCCGGATACCGGCCCCCCACCCTATGTGAATGAGTATGGGGTACAATGTACCCCTACCCATTCACCTGTGAAATAAAGTACAAAAAAAAACACAACACAGGGAAAAAATATTTTATTGCACAGCTCCGGGGGTCTTCCGTCTTCGGGGGTCTTCTCGCCGGACTCCTCCGCTATCTGTGTGTAGCTCTTTTACTAGCGGAGGAGTCCGGCTTTCTTCCTCCCCGCCGCCGGCCTCTTCTCCCGACTTCGGGGGTCTTGTCCCCCTCTTCGGTTCTTCTGCCGGGCCACCGCGCCTTCTTGTAGCTCTTTTACAGGCGGTGGCCCGGTCTTCTGTCGCCGCTGTCGTCGTCGCCGCCGCCGCCGCCTTCCGTTCTTGTTCTTCTTCTTCTTCTCCTGGAGATGTTGACTCGACGATCTCTCCGGCCGGAATGCCAGAGCCGCGCTGTGCGGTCACTTATATAGTGACAATGGGGCGGTGTCACATGGTATATGTCACATGGGTTGGTCACATGGTGACCCCGCCCCCTTACGATGTCATAGTCCCCATGTGACCAACCCATGTGACATATACCATGTGACACCGCCCCATTGTCACTATATAAGTGACCGCACAGCGCGGCTCTGGCATTCCGGCCGGAGAGATCGTCGAGTCAACATCTCCAGGAGAAGAAGAAGAAGAACAAGAAGAAGAACAAGAACGGAAGGCGGCGGCGGCGGCGGCGACGACGACAGCGGCGACAGAAGACCGGGCCACCGCCTGTAAAAGAGCTACAAGAAGGCGCGGTGGCCCGGCAGAAGAACCGAAGAGGGGGACAAGACCCCCGAAGTCGGGAGAAGAGGCTCGCCCCCCTTTCCTGGCCGGCCGGGTAGCGTGCTCGGACAAGGGTCTGGTGTGGACTTTGGGGGAACCCCCACGCCGATTTTTTTCGGCGTTGGGGTTCCCCTTTAAGCCCATTCCAGGCGGCGGAGCCCGCGACGTCTCCTTCGCGGGCCCCGCCTACCTGTACACGCGCTCGAAATGGGCGGACTTTCCGAGCGGGAACAGTCCGCTCATTTCGAAAGTACAGCGGACAAGCCCACACACGGGCGGACTGTTCGCTCAAACACAGTTTCAGCGGACAGTTTTTCGGAATTTCCGAAAGACTTTGTCCGTCCAACTGTCCGCTGAAACTGTCCGCTGAAAGCCCACACACGAGCGGACTGTCCGCCCAAACACTGTTCAGCGGACAAGGTTGGGCGAACAGTCCGCCCGTGTGTACGCGGCCTTAGCGATCGCAGGGATCAAGCCTGACTTTGCGAACACTGCAGTTATGTGTGTTGTGTTTTGTAAGTGACAGCGATCGATCAATACTGCACTTGGGTGGGCTGGGCTGGGCGGAGGGGCAAAACGCAGGTGCTAGAAGGTATCTGGACTGATCCCGCTAACAATGTGTTTTTTTGGAACCCTAAACTGCTTGGGACGCTAGTATAGATCTGATCAGATGAGATATTGATCTGTTCAGATACTATACCACTAAGGGAGGTGTATGCTTTGCGCGCGGGTGTTAGCGGTACTGGCACTAACCTAGTGCTGCCTGGGGTGACGCAGACCCTAAAACTTAATTGATATCACCCGCCGGGTGATCAGGGAGTTAAGCCTTTATTGGGTAATAAATGGCGGGTGACCTGATGCTATAAAAAGTGAACTAACTAACCAGCGTCACACTTATACGGTGATCACTGGTGACAGGGTTAACTAGGGGCAATCAGGGGGTTAAAACCTTTATTAGGTAGTATATGGGGGTACCTGACACTATATAAAAACCTCACAGGGAACCTAAATAACTAACTGGCTAACCAGCGTCGCCAGTGACACTTATACAGTGATCACTGGTGAAAGGGTTAACTCTAGGAGCAATCAGAGGGTTAAAACCTTTATTAGCTTGTATATGGGGGTACCTAACACTATAAAAACCTGGCGGTGAACCTAAAAAATAACTAGCTACCTAGCGGCACCAGTGACACTAATGCAGCGATCAGAAAAACGATTGCTTAGTGACACTGGCAAAAGGGGATGAAAGGGTTAACTGGGGGGCAATCAATGGGTTAAACCTTTATTAGGGGGGTAGGGGGCTACCCTGGACCTAAAGGGGCCTAACACTAACTGCCCTGACACTTTTTACAGCCACAACTGACACTAAATGCAGTGATCAGTAAATAAATGATCACTGCTAGGGATGAGCCGAACACCCCCCGGATCGGTTCGCACCAGAACTTTCGAACAGACCCCGTGTTCGAAACGAACGTTAGAACCCCATTGAAGTCTATGGGACTCGAACGTTCGAAATGGAAAGTGCTAATTTTAACGGCTAATATGCAAGATACTGTCCTAAAAAGGGTTTGGGGACCTGACTCCTGCCTCAGGGGACATGGGTCAATGCAGAAAAAGGTTTTAAAAACGGACGTTTTGGTGGGAGCACTGATTTTAATGATGATTAAAGTGAAAAAAAAAAGTGAAATATTCCTTTAACCACTTAATAACCGCCCTATAGCCGAATGACGGCTTTAGGGCGGTTTCTTAACTGTGGGAGGCCGTCATATGACGTCCTCCCAGAATTCCGCTCTCGCGCGCCCCCTGGGGCGCGCACTCGAGAGCATCCGGATCACGGTAAACGGCCGCTCGTCGCGGCCGTTTACCACGTGATCGCTCCGTCAAATGACGGAGTGATCACTTGTAAACAAACCGACGTCATGTTATGACGCCGGTTCCTCCCTCCCCCTCTCTGTACCGATCGGAACAGCGGAGGGGGAGGAGATCGGTGTCAGCAGCGATGTGGGCTGCATCTGCAGTGCCCACATCGCTGCTCACCGAAAATTAACCCCTCAATTCCCTGCAAATACTCTGCCATTACTCTGCATTACTCTGCAATACCCTGCAATACCCTGCATTACTCTGCATTACTCTGCATTACCCTGCATTACTCTGCATTACCCTGCATTACTCTGCATTACTCTGCATTACCCTGCATTACTCTGCATTACTCTGCATTACTCTGCATTACCCTGCAATAGTCTGCAATAGTCTGCATTACACTGCAATACTCTGCAATACCCTGCCATTACTCTGCATTACTCTGCATTACCCTGCATTACTCTGCAATACCCTGCAATACCCTGCAATACCCTGCAACACTCTGCAATGCTCTGCAACACTCTGCAATGCTCTGCAACACTCTGCAATGCTCTGCAACACCCGCCAATACCGTGCAACACTCTGCAATGCTCTGCAACACCCGCCAATACCGTGCAACACTCTGCAATGCTCTGCAACACCCTCCAATATCCTGCAACGCTCTGCAACGCTCTGCAACACCCGCCAATACCCTGCAACACTCTGCAATGCTCTGCAACACTCTGCAATGCTCTGCAACACCCACCAATACCGTGCAACACTCTGCAATGCTCTGCAACACCCGCCAATACCGTGCAACACTCTGCAGTGCTCTGCAACACCCTCCAATATCCTGCAATGCTCTGCAACGCAATACTCTGCAACGCCATACTCTGAGATACCCAGCCATACTCTGATATACCCAGCCATACCCAGCCATAGTCGGTGATACCCTGCAATACCCAGCCATAGACACACCCCCCCCCCCCCGCCGCCCTCCGGTGCTTCTACCGACTCGCCAATACTATCAAATCCAGAATCTTTTTTTTTTTTTTTTTTCAGGCTTTCCAGCTTAGAGGTGAGATGTGGGGTCTTATTGACCCCACATCTCACTGTAAAGAGGACCTGTCATGCCATATTCCTATTAGAAGGGATGTTTACATTCCTTGTAATAGGAATAAAAGTGATCAAAAAATTTTTTTGGGGGGAAAAAAATGTCAAACTAAAATAAATAAAGTAAAATGAACAATAACATTTTTTATTTTTTTTTAAAGCGCCCCTGTCCCCATGTGCTCGCATGCAGAAGCGAACGCATACGTAAGTCCCGCCCACATATGAAAACGGTGTTCAAACCACACATGTGAGGTATCGCTGCGTACGTTGGAGCGAGAGCAATAATTCTAGCCCTAGACCTCCTCTGTAACTCAAAACATATAACCAGTAAAAAAAAAATTAAATCGTCGCCTATGGGGATTTTTAAGTAGCGACGTTTGGCGCCATTCCACGAGCCTGTGCAATTTTGAAGAGTGACATGTTAGGTATCGATTTACTCGGTGTAACTTCATCTTTCACATTATGCAAAAATTGGGCTAACTTTACTGTGTTTTTTTTTTTTTTTAAGCACAAAACAGTTTTTTTTCCAAAAAAAAGCATTCGAAAAATTGCTGCACAAATACCGTGCGAGATAAAAAGGTGCAACGACCACCATTGTATTCTCCAGGGTGTTTTCTAAAAAAACATATATAATGTTTTGGGATTCGATGTAATTTTCTAGCAAATAAATGATGATTTTTACATGTAGGAGAGAAATGTCAGAATTGTCCTGGGTGCTCCAGAACGCCTGATGGCGCTCCCTGCATGTTGGGCCTCTGTATGTGGCCGCACTGTGTAAAAGTCTCACACATGTGGTATCGCCGTACACGGGAGTAATAGCAGAATGTGTTTTGGGGTGTAATTTGTGGTATGCATAAACTGATAATATGACAATTTTGTGAAAAAAAAAAAAAAGTAAAAAAAAATCTTGATTTTGCAAAGAATTGTGGGAAAAAATGACAACTTCAAAAAACTCATCATGCCTCTTACTAAATACCTTGGAATGTCTTCTTTCCAAAAAGGGGTCATTTGGGGGGTATTTGTACTTTTCTGGCATGTTAGGGTCTCAAGAATTGAAATAGGCCGTCAGTACTTCAGGTGTGATCAATTTTCAGATATTGGCACCATAGCTTGTGGACTCTATAACTTTCACAAAGACCAAATAATATCCACCAATTTGTACTTATTTTTACCAAAGATATGTAGTGGTATACATTTTGGCCAAAATTTATGAAGAAAAAATTACTAATCTGCTAAATTTTATAACAGAAATGAAGAAAAATTAATTTTTTTACAGAATTTTCTGTATTTTTTCTTTTATAGCACAAAAAATAAAAAACCCAGCGGTGATTAAATTCCACCAAAAGAAAGCTCCATTTGTGTGAAAAAAGGGACAAAAATTTCATATAGGTCCAGTGTTGCATGACTGAGTAATTGTCATTCAAAATGTGAGAGCACCGAAAGCTGAAAATTGGTCTGGTTATTAAGGGTGTTTAAGTGCCCAGTGGTCATGTGGTTAAATATGGTGCCTGGGGGGTGTCTGTAGTATGCCTGTGAAGTACCACGTGTTTCCCGTGTTTAGAACAGTCCCTGCACAAAATGACATTAAACGGAAATAACACCATTTAAAACTGCTTGCGGTTTTAATGTTATATCTGGTTCCTGCAATATGGTTGAAAATCATTGAGAAAAATGGCATGGGTAGCCCTCCCTGCCCATTACCAGCCTATTTGGGTCTTGTACGCATATTAAGGGGAACCCCGTACCCATATTAAAAAAAGGAAATGCGTGTGGCCCCCAGGCCCTATATACTCAGAACAGCAGTATACAGGCGGTGCAAACAAGACAGGGACTGTGTAGGTTTGTTGTGTTAAGTTGAATCTGTTTGTAATTTTCAACTGGTACATTTTTAAAGTGTAGCTCCAGTCAAAAAAACTATTTTTAAGCTTTTTGGAAAACATAGGGAAGAGTTATCACCCCTGTATAATTTGTTTTGTCGTCCATCTTTTTTCATCTCACTTGCTGCTGTCTGATGTTTGTAAGTTGGATGTTTGAAAGTAGGGGCCTGCCCTATATGCTCTGCAGAAATGGCGGAACAAGGTGTTGGTTTTGCCACAACATTGTAAGCCCTGAAAGTGACTCTTGCTGGGCGCTGGAGCGCCCTGCTGTGAACGATTATATCAAGAATTGTAATTACATGCCATTGTTGAACAGTGGTATAAAAATTGACCTTTGGTGTTTGTGGTGCTGGTGCCACAACACTATAAGTCCTCACCGTTACTCTGGGTGGGCACAGGAAGGGGCCCTCCTGTGAAATATTATATCAAGAATTGTAATTACATGTCCCTGTTAAACAGGGGCAGAAAAATTGGGCCTTAGGCACTGGTGCCATCACACTGCAACCTCTGCCATATACTCTAGTTTTATTGCAGGAATTAGCCCTGCTGCAAAGCATTGCATCAAAAATTGTAATTAAACGCCCCTGTTAAACAGGGGCAGAAAAATTGGGCCTTAGGCACTGGTGCTGGTGCCACCACACTGCAACCTCTCCCAGGGGCAGAAAAATTGGGCTGCTGGCATCACCCAGAACCAAAAATGTTCTTCCAACATATCAGCGGAGGAGGAAGAGGATAGACAATCAACATAACAGGACAGTCACTCAGCATCAGCATAGGCAGTCTTGAAGGGATGTGGTATTTCAAAAAAAATTATTCGGTTACATCAGCTTCAGGTGCTTGGTAGCTGTGGGTGATCCAAGACTGATTCATCTTGATGAAGGTCAGTCGATCAACTGATTCGGTGGACAGGCGCACCCTGTGATCGGTAACAAAGCCACCAGCAGCACTGAAGGTGCGTTCCGAAAGAACGCTGGATGCAGGACAGGCCAGTAGCTCAATTGCATACTGTGCAAGCTCTGGCCAGTGATCCATCCTCAAGACCCAGTAAGCCAGAGGATTTTCGGTGGGAAAGGTGTCCAAGTCTGACCTTGCCCCTAGGTATTCCTGCACCATGTAAATTAGACGCTGGCGATGGGTGCTGGAACCAATCATACCTTGGGGCTGCGGACTAAAAAATTGTCTGAAAGCATCAGTCAGACGGCCACCTTCTCCACCGCTCCTTCTGACTGATGCCTCAGCAACACGTTGTCCAGGACCAGGAGTTTGTGACCTCCCAGTCTCTGGGAACGCGTTGCACAGAGCTTTCTGCAAGGCCTCCCGGAGATGTCTCATCCTCTGCTCCCTCTGCGATGGCAAGATAAGGTCGGCAACCTTACCCTTGTACCGTGGATCAAGGAGAGTTGCCAGCCAGTAATGGTCCCTCTCCTTGATCCGAAGAATACGAGGATCCTTCCGCAGGCTTTGCAGGATCAGGGAGGCCATGCAGCGTAGGTTAGCTGAGGCATTCGGTCCGGAGTCCTCTGGGTCACTAAGGACAACATGATCCGCAGCTACCTCCTCCCAGCCACGTACAAGTCCACGTGTTTCTTGGGACTGTAAATCATCCCTATAAGACTGCTGCTGCTGATGCTGATGCTGAGTGCCAGCCTCCACCTCCATGCTGACACAATCATCCTCCTCCTCCTCTTCCTCCTCCTCACCCTCTTCCTGTGTGATGGGTGGCACAGCAGGAACACTGTCTGGATAAAGGGGGCCTTGAGAGGCAAGGAAGTCCTCCTCTTCCTGCCTCTGTTCTGCCTCAAGTGCCCTGTCCATTATTCCACGCAGCGTATGCTCCAAGAGGTGGACAAGAGGTACAGTGTCACTGATGCATGCACTGTCACTGCTCACCATCCTTGTGGCCTCCTCAAACGGTGACAGGACAGTGCATGCATCCCTGATCATGCCCCACTGGCGTGGTGAGAAAAAACCAAGCTCCCCTGACCCTGTCCTGGTGCCGTAGTCGCACAGGTACTCATTGATGGCCCTCTGCTGCGTGTGCAGCCGCTGCAGCATGGCCAATGTTGAGTTCCATCTGGTGGGCATGTCATATATTAGGCGGTTCTTGGGCAGGTTCAACTCCTTTTGGAGCTCAGCCAGCCGAGCACAGGCATTAAATGATCGGCAGAAATGCACACAGACTTTCCTGGCCTGCTTCAGGACATCATGTAAGCCGGGGTACCTGCCCAAGAACCGCTGCACCACCAGGTTAAGGACGTGAGCTACACAGGGCACATGGGTCAGTTGTCCCTGTCGGAGGGCGGAGAGGAGGTTGGTGCCATTGTCGCAAACCACCATTCCTGGCTTAAGCTGGCGTGGCGTCAACCACCTCTCGGCCTGCCCCTGCAGAGCTGACAAAACATCCGCCCCAGTGTGGCTCCTGTCCCCCAAACAAATCAGCGCAAGCACGGCATGGCATCGTTTTGCCTGCGTACTTGCGTAGCCCCTGGAACGCCTACGGAGCACCGCTGGTTCTGAGGACAGAGCACTGGAAGAGGCCATGGAGGAAGAAGAAGAGGAGGGGGTGGAGGAGAGAGGTGTGTCACAACCAATAGTAGCATTTTGGAGGCGTGGTGGCGGAACAACCTCCAACACTACTGCACCTTGTCCTGCATCCTTCCCAGCAGCCAGAAGAGTGACCCAATGGGCCGTGAAAGACAGGTAACGTCCCTGTCCATGCCTGCTGGACCATGAGTCAGCGGTAATATGCACCTTACCGCTGACCGCCCTGTCCAGCGAGGCAAGGACATTGCCTTCCACATGCCGGTAGAGAGCCGGAATCGCCTTCCGTGAGAAAAAGTGGCGTTTGGGGACCTGCCACTGAGGAACCGCACATTGTACAAACTCACGGAAGGGGGCCGAGTCTACCAACTGAAAAGGCAGCAGTTGAAGTGCTAGCAATTTAGCCAAGCTAGCATTCAACCGCTGGGCATGTGGATGGCTGGGAGTAAATTTCTTCCGCCGGTCCAGCAGCTGGGGCAGGGACATTTGCCTGCTATAATCGGATGTGGATGTACCACTAGCAGAGTTCCCGGAAGCACTTGGCTGTGACACACCTAATTCTACACCTTCATTCCTCTCAGAGCAGGTTTCAGAGAGGACTGAAGGTCTAGTGGGGTTGGAGATGCCAGCTGATGAGGAGCAAGGAGAGGTCCGCTTTGTTCTTTGGTGTGGGTCTTTGAGGTACGCTTGCCAACGAGCTGCATGGCAGGTCAACATATGTCTGGTCAAGCATGTGGTGCCCAAGCGGCTGATGTTTTGGCCACGTGAGATACGCTTGAGACATATGTTGCAAATATCAGCGGTGCGATCTGATGCACTCGTCTCAAAAAAGGCCCACACCAAAGAACTTTTAGAATAACGCGCAGAGGAAGCGCTCTGCGCAGGCGGAGCTCTGCGGTGTGATTCAGTCGGTGTGCTGCCCCTAAGCTGGCCCCCGGAGGGCATCCTGCCTCGTTGGACATGTGCCTCCTCCTCCTCCTCCTCCTCCTCCTCCCTCCTTCCAGGCACCCACGTGGAGTCAGTGCCCTCATCATCCCCTCCCTCTTCATCGCTGTAGCAAACCTGGCAGTATGCTGCAGCTTGTGGAACATGACTGCCAGATTGCTGTGCTTCTTGAGCATCCTCTCTCTCTGCGCTCACGCTACTGCCTTCCTCTAGCTGAGTGTCATCATCAGAGCCCACCAAACACTGGGCATCCTCCTGGAGCATGTACCCAACACTGTGCTCAAAGAGTTCAGGAGACTCCTCAGGAGGACGTGGTGGGTCTAGGGAAGGAGTCACTGATGATGACATTGAGAGGAGGGAAGACGATGCGTTGGCAGCTGCTTTGCTACTACCCTGAGACTGGGTGAGAGAGGATGAGGAGGATGAAGAGGGCTTGGTCATCCACTCTACCAAGTCATTGGCATGTTGCGGTTCAACATGTCCAGCTGCAGAAAAGAAGGACAAGCATGTCCCATGGCCACGTGCTGATGACAATGCACCGCGTCCACGACCAGCACTGTTGTCTCTAGACACAGAGCCTGCTTGCCCTCTTTTATCGGCTCGCGCCTGTCTGCCTCTCCTTGCTGGCCTTCCAGACATGGTAATGGCCTGAAGGGAGTTGGGTAAAACAGTAGTTGGGTAGTTTATATTGTGCTGGAGGCACACAACACCCACTAACTCCTGCAGATGCCTTTTTTATAGAACAGCAGAGTTAAAGGGGTATATACAGATGTATACTGTGCTGTGCTGGAAGCACACACAACTTCCAATAACTCCTGCAGATGACAATTGGGCCCAAATAGAGAACAGCTATGTAGGTGGATTATAGCGGTATGTACTGGGTACAGAGCACGCAGACAGCACGCACTATCTCCTGGCACTACTGACTGCAAGCTCTATTATTAAAGATGGACCACTAGCTATATAGGTGAGGTGAATATCACGGTGTATACTGCGGTCAGGGCACGCAGACAATAACCAGAAAACAGCAGAGTTAAAGGGGTATATACAGATGTATACTGTGCTGTGCTGTGCTGGAAGCACACACAACTTCCAATAACTCCTGCAGATGGCAATTGGGCTCAAATAGAGAACAGCTATGTAGGTGGATATAGTGGTATGTACTGGGTACAGAGCACGCAGACAGCACGCACTATCTCCTGGCACTACTGACTGCAAGCTCTATTATTAAAGATGGACCACTAGCTATATAGGTGAGGTGAATATCACGGTGTATACTGCGGTCAGGGCACGCAGACAATAACCAGAAAACAGCAGAGTTAAAGGGGTATATACAGATGTATACTGTACTGTGCTGTGCTGGAAGCACACACAACTTCCAATAACTCCTGCAGATGGCAATTGGGCTCAAATAGAGAACAGCTATGTAGGTGGATATAGTGGTATGTACTGGGTACAGAGCACGCAGACAGCACGCACTATCTCCTAACACTACTGACTGCAAGCTCTATTATTAAAGCTAGATCACTAGCTATATAGGTGAGGTGAATATAGTGGTGTATACTGCGGTCAGGGCACAGACAGTAACCACTACACAAGAGCAAGATAGGAAATCAGCCAAAAACGATTGGTGTGTAACTGTGTTGAAGGTACACAGAACACCCACTGCTTCAGATGCTAACACACTACACGAGGCCGCCTCAAAGGCGGCCTTATATAGTGTGGGGCGTGCACTACACAGCCTGAGCTATGATTGGCCACAGGCAGGATGCCTGTGGCCAATCATGGCTCTCCTCGCTGCTGGCGCTGCGATTGGCCAAGCATGCGGGGTCACAGTGCATGCTTGGCCAATCATGAGCCAGCAATGCACTGCCCCATCGCAGTGCATTGTGGGCCACACAAACGTTTGGAATGCGGCGAACGCCCGAACGACCAATGTTCGAGTCGAACGTACGTTCGACTCGAACACGAAGCTCATCCCTAATCACTGCTATCAGTGACACTGTGACTGGGGGGGGGTGATCGGGGGGTGACTGGGTTGATTTGTGTGCCTATGTGTACCTATGTGTCAGTGTACTGTTGGTGCACTTACTTGGATGTCTTCTCTCCTCACCGTCTTGTCAAAAAGACCGCCACGAGGAGAGTGACATCACTTCCTCCTGACTTACACAGGCAGGGGAAGCTTCTGATTCACAGGAGCGATCGCGAGGGGATGGCCAGAAACTAACGCCCCCCCCCTCATCCCGGATCGCTCCTGAAGCGAAACGGACCACCTCAACCAGCGGGAGGGGGTCCAATCGGACCCCACACCGCTGGAAAGCAGGCACGTACGGGTACATGCTTGTGCCTGTCCGTGCCAATGTGCCGACGTAGATTTACATGCGGCAGTCCTTAACTGGTTAAGAAACATTGGCCAATACTTCTAAAGGATAGGGATTTGAAAAATACATTACCCACTAGGCCGTAATTTATTTATAGGAGGGCCCCAGGTATAAGACATATTATAGCGCCCAATGTACCAGATCCCCCCAGAAAAAAAAACAAGTTTCTTGATGGGTTGGGGTTCCATTATTGTACCCGGTGCAAGGCCTGCCATGCTACTATACTCCAAACTAAGATAGTCACCAAATTCCAATCGAATGTTACTCATCAAGAGCTCACTATCAAACCTTTGATTACATGCTATTCCAAGTATGTAACCTATGTCTTGGAGTGTCCTTGCTCCCTGGAATATGTGGGGAGGACAATACGGGAACTAAGGGTGCGCATTAATGAGCATGTGACAAATATCACAAAAGGTTTTTTGAACTATAGTGTCTCTAGACACTTCCGTCTCTGCCATGATTGGGACCTGCGTTTCCTGACGTTCTATGGCATAGACAGAATAACTTCCAATTGGAGAGGAACAGATCTCAAAAAAGCCATTTCTCAAAATTAGACTCAATGGCTGTATCGGCTCAATTTCATGCAGCCCTCAGGACTCAATATAGAACTAGATTTAAATTGCTTCTTGGCCAACAATTGAGGGAGTACCATTCTGGTGTATATTTATATTTATGCATATGTATTGCATGTATATATGTATATATATATATATTTTTTCATGCCTTCCCACATGTTTTATATATTTTGTATTATACCAGTAGTATTCCAAGTTTTTATCTAGGCTCCATAATCTCCTTTTTCTATTTTTATTCTTAATTTTATAATTTTAATGGATATGAATCTCATTTCATAGGAAAGTCTTGTCTGTATTTAGAGCGGTTACTGGGTTTATACCTAGTGTTATGGCTTTTGGGATTATGTATGATAGGCTGCTAATGACCCGCATTGAGGCTGATAATCTGCCTAGCAACTACTTAACTTAATGCTCATTGGCCAAGCTCTTTTCCATTTAAGTATTCACACACAGTAACCAGGCACGCCTCCTGAAGATGTGACACAAAACGTACGTCGAGGTTAAGCGATCCGATCCTTACATCCGTTCCCTCTGGTTGTCGGCGGAAGGCGGTGGAACACACGTCAGGATACCGCCACGCGCAGAGCGGAGTTGCTATCTAGAGCAGGGAAGAACAGCCTCACTTTTTAATGTAAGCAGCCACTTGGCCTCTGTTTTATATTTATTTTATTCAATAAATGGGATTACACTATTCCGATTTTTGTATCCTTTATACATATATCTCTGGTCATCCATATTGGTGGAGAGGAAGGGGCTTTTAATTGCACCAAGCTATTTCTTGCTAAAGGCTGTATTTGACCTTATTTTTATTAAAAAGGTCAACAACTTCTGGTAAGCAGACATCCATTACAGAGCACTTTTAGGTGTACAGTGCAGTCGGTGAAGGTGGCTCATCTTTAGCAGCACGTTTGATGCTTATTTTGCACACTGGACTGTGATTTTGCACATTGGACTTCTTCTTCTTTATGATTGAGCATTAGCTTTGTTTAGCACATGCAGAGGTTGATTTATTAATTTTGATGTATGCACAATTTCGATGTATGCACTATTTATATATATTTTTGTAATATAGATGCGCATATGGTTTTGGGTGATCTAGTCCCACTCAAGACAACACATTTTATTGAAATTTTCTGTAGTTTTGGTCATTCAATATAAATGTGTCTTATTATTTATTTATTTAGGGCCCCCCATCACATTTGCTTCATTCACACTAGAATTTTTATATCTAGAACGGGCGATAGCAGCTTTTAATTTTTCTCAATTCTTTTTTTAATTTTCTAATATTTTATATGAGGATCAATGTAGAAAAATGTACACCTAAAGCTACCCCAATTGCTGGTGTTCTGCTGAACCTATCCGCAGGCAGCTGTAGAAATTACAGTCGGTGTATTGTGCCATATGCACAGTGTACACCTAAAGCTACCCTAGTTGCTGGTGTTCTGCTGATCCTATACCACAGGCAGGCAGCTGCAGTAATTACAGTCTGTGTATTGTGTCATCTGCACAGTGTGCACATAAAGCTACCCCAATTTCTGGTGTTCTGCTGATCCTATCCACAGGCAGCTGTAGCAACTACAGTCAGTGTATCGTGTCATCTGCACAGTGTGCACTTAAAGCTACCCCAATTGCTGGTGTTTATCTGATCCTATACCACAGGCAGGCAGCTGCAGTTTTACAGTAAGTGGATTGTCTCATCTGCACAGTGTGAACCTAAAGCTACCCCAATTGCTGGTGTTCTTCTGATCCTATACCACAGGGAGGCAGCTGCAGTAATTACAGCTGGTGTATTGTGTCATCTGCACAGTGCGCACATAAAGCTACCCCAATTGCTGGTGTTCTTCTGATCCTATACCACAGGCAGACAGCTTCAGTAATTACAGTCAGTGTATTGTGTCATCTGCACAGTGTGCGCCTAAAGCTATCCCAATTTCTGGTGTTCTGCTGATCCTATACCGCAGGCAGCTGCAGTAATTACATTTGGTGTATAGTGTACTCTGCACAGTGTGCACATAAAGCTACCCCAATTGCTGGTGTTCTCATACTAATAATACTACAGGCAGGCAGTTGATTCTGCTAGCTGCACTATATCAGTATATACGTCCCAGCTTTGTGCAGCTACATCTCCCTGCAGGCCATTAGTATGTCTGGAAGGCCAACAAGGAGAGGCAGACAGTGACAAGCCAATAAAAGAGGGCAAGCAGGCTCTGTGTCTAGAGGCAACAGTGCTGGTCATGGACACAGTGCATACTCATCAGCACGTGGCCATGGGACACGCTTGTCCTTATTTTCGGCAGCTGGACGTGTTGAGTCACAACATGCTGAAGAATTGGCATTGGTAGAGTGGATGACCAAGCCATCCTCACCCTCCTCATCTTCTCTCACCCAGGCTCAGGGTACTGGCAAAGCACCTGCCAATGTGGCCTCTTACCTCAGCTCAGGGGCATCAGTCACTCCTTCCCTAGTAATACCATGTCCTCCTGATGAGCCCCCCGAACTATTTGAGCACAGTGCTGGGTACATGCTCCATGAGGATGCACAGCGTTTGAAGGCTCTGAGGATGATACCCAGCTAGAGAAAGGCAGTAACGTGAGCCCAGAGTGAGGGGATGCCCAAGAAGGACAGCAATCTGGCAGTCATGTTCTCCCAGCTGCAGCATACTGCCAGGTTTGCTCCAGTGATGAGGAGGGAGGGGATGATGAGGTCACTGCCTCCACGTGGGTGCCTGATAGGAGAGAGGAGGAGGCACATCGCCAAAGAGGCAGGATGCCCTCCAGGTGCCAAATTCAGGGCAGCACACCGACTGCATCACACCGCAGAGCTCTGCATGTGCAGGGCGCTGCCTCTGCTTGTTATTCCAAAAGTTTTTTGAAGTGGGCCTTTTTTGAGACGAGTGCATCAGATCACACCGCTGCTATTTGCAACATATGTCTCAAGTGTATCTCGCTATGTCGCTCGTATCGCTGGTCAAAACATCAGCCTCTTGGGCACCACATGTTTGACCAGACATATGTTGACCTGCCATGCAGTTTGTTGGCAAGCGTACCTAAAAGACCCACACCAAAGAACAAAACGGACCTCTCCTTGCTCCTCATCAGCTGGGATCTCCAACCCCATTATACCTTCAGTCTTCTCTGAAACCTGCACTGAGAGGAATGAAGGTGTTAAATTAGGTGTGTCACAACCAAGTACTTGTGGGCAATCTGCTATCTGTACACCGACGTCTGATTGTACCAAGAGAATTTCCCTGCCCCAGCTGCTGGACTGTCGAAAGAAGTTCACTCCCAGCCATCCACATTCCCAGCGGTTGAATGCTAGCTTGGCTAAATTGCTAGCACTTCAACTGCTGCCTTTTCAGTTGGTAGACTCTGCCCCCTTCTGTGAGTTTGTGGAATGTGCGGTTCATCAGTGGCAGGTTCCCAAATGCCCCTTTTTCACACAGAAGGCGATTCCGGCTCTCTACCGGCATGTGGAAGGCATTGTCTTGGCCTCGCTGGACAGGGCGGTCAGCGGTAACGTGCATATTGCAACTGATTCATGGTCCAGCAGGCATGGGCAGGGATGTTACCTATCTTTTACGGCGCCTTGGGTGACTCTTCTGGCAGCTGGTAAGGATGCAGGACAAGGTGCAGTAGTGTTGGAGGTTGTTCCGCCACCACGCTTCCAAAATGCTACTACTGGTGATTCTGACACACCTCTCTCCTCCACCCCCTCCTCTTCTTCTTCCTCCATGGCCTTTTCCTGTGCTTTGTCCTCGGAACCAGTGGTGCTCCGTAGGCGTTCAAGGGGCTACGCAAGTACGCAGGCAAAAAGGTGCCATGTGGTGCTTGAGCTCGTGTGCTTGGGGGACAGGAGCCACACTGGGGCAGAGATTCTGTCAGCTCTGCAGGGGCAGGCTGAGAGGTGGTTGACGCCATGCCAGCTTAAGCCAGGAATGGTAGTTTGCAACAATGGCACCAACCTCCTCTCCACCCTCCGACAGGGACAACTGACTCATGTGCCATGTGTGGCTCACGTCTAGGGATGAGCCGAACACCCCCCGGTTCGGTTCGCACCAGAACTTGCGAACGACCCCGGCGTTCGGTACGAACGCTAGAACCCCATTGAAGTCTATGGGACTCGAACGTTCAAATTGGAAAGTGCTAATTTTAACGGCTAATATGCAAGATACTGTCCTAAAAAGGGTTTGGCCACCTGCCTCCTGCCTCAGGGGACATGGGTCACTGCAAAAAAAAGTTTTAAAAACTACCGTTTTGGCGGGAGCACTGATTTTAATGACGATTAAAGTGAAAAAAAAAAAGTGAAATATTCCTTTAAATATGGTGCCTGGGGGGTGTCTGTAGTATGCCTGTGAAGTGCCACGTGTTTCCCGTGTTTAGAACAGTCCCTGCACAAAATGACATTAAACGGAAATAACACCATTTAAAACTGCTTGCGGTTTTAATGTTATATCTGGTTCCTGCAATATGGTTGAAAATCATTGAGAAAAATGGCATGGGTAGCCCTCCCTGCCCATTACCAGCCCCTTTGGGTTTCGTACGCATATTAAGGGGAACCCCGTACCCATATTAAAAAAAAGGAAATGCGTGTGGCCCCCAGGCCCTATATACTCAGAACAGCAGTATACAGGCGGTGCAAACAAGACAGGGACTGTGAAGGTTTGTTGTGTTAAGTTGAATCTGTTTGTAATTTTCAACTGGTACATTTTTAAAGTGTAGCTCCAGTCAAAAAAACTATTTTTAAGCTTTTTGGAAAACATAGGGAAGGGTTATCACCCCTGTATAATTTGTTTTGTCGTCCATCTTTTTTCATCTCACTTGCTGTTGTCTCCTTCCGTTTGCAAGTAGGAGATGTTTGTAAATTGGATGTTTGAAAGTAGGGGCCTGCCCTATATGCTCTGCAGAAATGGCGGAAAAAGGTGTTGGTTTTGCAACAACATTGTAAGCCCTCAAAGTGACTCTTGGTGGGCGCTGGAGCGCCCTGCTGTGAACGATTATATCAAGAATTGTAATTACATGCCATTGTTGAACAGTGGTAGAAAAATTGACCTTTGGTGGTTGTGGTGCTGGTGCCACAACACTATAAGTCCTCACTGTTACTCTGGGTGGGCACAGGAAGGGGCCCTCCTGTGAAATATTATATCAAGAATTGTAATTACATGTCCCTGTTAAACAGGGGCAGAAAAATTGGGCCTTAGGCACTGGTGCCATCACACTGCAACCTCTGCCATATACTCTAGTTTTATTGCAGGAATTAGCCCTGCTGCAAAGCATTGCATCAAAAATTGTACTTAAACGCCCCTGTTAAACAGGGGCAGAAAAATTGGGCCTTAGGCACTGGTGCCATCACACTGCAACCTCTGCCATATACTCTAGTTTTATTGCAGGAATTAGCCCTGCTGCAAAGCATTGCATCAAAAATTGTACTTAAACGCCCCTGTTAAACAGGGGCAGAAAAATTGGGCCTTAGGCACTGGTGCCATCACACTGCAACCTCTGCCATACACTCTAGTTTTATTGCAGGAATTAGCCCTGCTGCAAAGCATTGCATCAAAAATTGTACTTAAACGCCCCTGTTAAACAGGGGCAGAAAAATTGGGCCTTAGGCACTGGTGCCATCACACTGCAACCTCTGCCATACACTCTAGTTTTATTGCAGGAATTAGCCCTGCTGCAAAGCATTGCATCAAAAATTGTACTTAAACGCCCCTGTTAAACAGGGGCAGAAAAATTGGGCCTTAGGCACTGGTGCCATCACACTGCAACCTCTGCCATATACTCTAGTTTTATTGCAGGAATTAGATCTGCTGCAAAGCATTGCATCAAAAATTGTACTTAAACGCCCCTGTTAGTTTCATAGTTTCATAGTTTCATAGTTAGTTAGGTTGAATAAAGACACCAGTCCATCCAGTTCAACCTGAGTGAGTATCTACAATTGTTCCTATCCCTGTACATTGCACACTCATGTCGGTCCCTGACCTCAAGGAGCCCACAATCCAAGGTCCCCATTCATATACTAGGGCCAATTTTGGACAGAAGCCAATTAACCTACCTGCATGTCTTTGGATTAAACAGGGGCAGAAAAATTGGGCCTTAGGTACTGGTGCCATCACACTGCAACCTCTGCCATACACTCTAGTTTTATTGCAGGAATTAGCCCTGCTGCAAAGCATTGCATCAAAAATTGTACTTAAACGCCCCTGTTAAACAGGGGCAGAAAAATTGGGCTGCTGGCATCACCCAGAACCAAAAATGTTCTTCCAACATATCAGCGGAGGAGGAAAAGGATAGACAATCAACATAACAGGACAGTCACTCAGCATCAGCATAGGCAGTCTTGAAGGGATGTGGTATTTCAAAAAAAATTATTCGGTTACATCAGCTTCAGGTGCTTGGTAGCTGTGGGTGATCCAAGACTGATTCATCTTGATGAAGGTCAGTCGATCAACTGATTCGGTGGACAGGCGCACCCTGTGATCGGTAACGAAGCCACCAGCAGCACTGAAGGTGCGTTCCGAAAGAACGCTGGATGCAGGACAGGCCAGTAGCTCAATTGCATACTGTGCAAGCTCTGGCCAGTGATCCATCCTCAAGACCCAGTAAGCCAGAGGATTTTCAGTGGGAAAGGTGTCCAAGTCTGACCTTGCCCCTAGGTATTCCTGCACCATGTAAATTAGACGCTGGCGATGGGTGCTGGAACCAATCATACCTTGGGGCTGCGGACTAAAAAATTGTCTGAAAGCATCAGTCAGACGGCCACCTTCTCCACCGCTCCTTCTGACCGATGCCTCAGCAACACGTTGTCCAGGACCAGGAGTTTGTGACCTCCCAGTCTCTGGGAACGCGTTGCACAGAGCTTTCTGCAAGGCCTCCCGGAGATGTCTCATCCTCTGCTCCCTCTGCGATGGCAAGATAAGGTCGGCAACCTTACCCTTGTACCGTGGATCAAGGAGAGTTGCCAGCCAGTAATGGTCCCTCTCCTTGATCCGAAGAATACGAGGATCCTTCCGCAGGCTTTGCAGGATCAGGGAGGCCATGCAGCGTAGGTTAGCTGAGGCATTCGGTCCGGAGTCCTCTGGGTCACTAAGGACAACATGATCCGCAGCTACCTCCTCCCAGCCACGTACAAGTCCACGTGTTTCTTGGGACTGTAAATCATCCCTATAAGACTGCTGCTGCTGATGCTGATGCTGAGTGCCAGCCTCCACCTCCATGCTGACACAATCATCCTCCTCCTCCTCTTCCTCCTCCTCACCCTCTTCCTGTGTGATGGGTGGCACAGCAGGAACACTGTCTGGATAAAGGGGGCCTTGAGAGGCAAGGAAGTCCTCCTCTTCCTGCCTCTGTTCTGCCTCAAGTGCCCTGTCCATTATTCCACGCAGCGTATGCTCCAAGAGGTGGACAAGAGGTACAGTGTCACTGATGCATGCACTGTCACTGCTCACCATCCTTGTGGCCTCCTCAAACGGTGACAGGACAGTGCATGCATCCCTGATCATGCCCCACTGGCGTGGTGAGAAAAAACCAAGCTCCCCTGACCCTGTCCTGGTGCCGTAGTCGCACAGGTACTCATTGATGGCCCTCTGCTGCGTGTGCAGCCGCTGCAGCATGGCCAATGTTGAGTTCCATCTGGTGGGCATGTCACATATAAGGCGGTTCTTGGGCAGGTTCAACTCCTTTTGGAGCTCAGCCAGCCGAGCACAGGCATTAAATGATCGGCGGAAATGCACACAGACTCTCCTGGCCTGTTTCAGGACATCCTGTAAGCCGGGGTACCTGCCCAAGAACCGCTGCACCACCAGGTTAAGGACGTGAGCTACACAGGGCACATGGGTCAGTTGTCCCTGTCGGAGGGCGGAGAGGAGGTTGGTGCCATTGTCGCAAACCACCATTCCTGGCTTAAGCTGGCGTGGCGTCAACCACCTCTCGGCCTGCCCCTGCAGAGCTGACAAAACATCCGCCCCAGTGTGGCTCCTGTCCCCCAAACAAACCAGCGCAAGCACGGCATGGCATCGTTTTGCCTGCGTACTTGCATAGCCCCTGCAACGCCTATGGAGCACCGCTGGTTCTGAGGACAGAGCACTGGAAGAGGCCATGGAGGAAGAAGAAGAGGAGGGGGTGGAGGAGAGAGGTGTGTCACAACCAATAGTAGCATTTTGGAGGCGTGGTGGCGGAACAACCTCCAACACTACTGCACCTTGTCCTGCATTCTTCCCAGCAGCCAGAAGGGTGACCCAATGGGCCGTGAAAGACAGGTAACGTCCCTGTCCATGCCTGCTGGACCATGAGTCAGCGGTAATATGCACCTTACCGCTGACCGCCCTGTCCAGCGAGGCAAGGACATTGCCTTCCACATGCCGGTAGAGAGCCGGAATCGCCTTCCGTGAGAAAAAGTGGCGTTTGGGGACCTGCCACTGAGGAACCGCACATTGTACAAACTCACGGAAGGGGGCCGAGTCTACCAACTGAAAAGGCAGCAGTTGAAGTGCTAGCAATTTAGCCAAGCTAGCATTCAACCGCTGGGCATGTGGATGGCTGGGAGTAAACTTCTTCCGCCGGTCCAGCAGCTGGGGCAGGGACATTTGCCTGCTATAATCGGATGTGGATGTACCACTAGCAGAGTTCCCGGAAGCACTTGGCTGTGACACACCTAATTCTACACCTTCATTCCTCTCAGAGCAGGTTTCAGAGAGGACTGAAGGTCTAGTGGGGTTAGAGATGCCAGCTGATGAGGAGCAAGGAGAGGTCCGCTTTGTTCTTTGGTGTGGGTCTTTCAGGTACGCTTGCCAACGAGCTGCATGGCAGGTCAACATATGTCTGGTCAAGCATGTGGTGCCCAAGCGGCTGATGTTTTGGCCACGTGAGATACGCTTGAGACATATGTTGCAAATAGCAGCGGTGCGATCTGATGCACTCGTCTCAAAAAAGGCCCACACCAAAGAACTTTTAGAATAACGCGCAGAGGAAGCGCTCTGCGCAGGCGGAGCTCTGCGGTGTGATTCCGTCGGTGTGCTGCCCCTAAGCTGGCCCCCGGAGGGCATCCTGCCTCGTTGGACATGTGCCTCCTCCTCCTCCTCCTCCCTCCTTCCAGGCACCCACGTGGAGTCAGTGCCCTCATCATCCCCTCCCTCTTCATCGCTGTAGCAAACCTGGCAGTATGCTGCAGCTTGTGGAACATGACTGCCAGATTGCTGTGCTTCTTGAGCATCCTCTCTCTCTGCGCTCACGCTACTGCCTTCCTCTAGCTGAGTGTCATCATCAGAGCCCACCAAACACTGGGCATCCTCCTGGAGCATGTACCCAACACTGTGCTCAAAGAGTTCAGGAGACTTCTCAGGAGGACGTGGTGGGTCTAGGGAAGGAGTCACTGATGATGACATTGAGAGGAGGGACGACGATGTGTTGGCAGCTGCTTTTCTACTACCCTGAGACTGGGTGAGAGAGGATGAGGAGGATGAAGAGGGCTTGGTCATCCACTCTACCAAGTCGTTGGCATGTTGCGGTTCAACATGTCCAGCTGCAGAAAAGAAGGACAAGCATGTCCCATGGCCACGTGCTGATGACAATGCACCGCGTCCACGACCAGCACTGTTGTCTCTAGACACAGAGCCTGCTTGCCCTCTTTTATCGGCTCGCGCCTGTCTGCCTCTCCTTGCTGGCCTTCCAGACATGGTAATGGCCTGAAGGGAGTTGGGTAAAACAGTGGTTGGGTAGTTTATATTGTGCTGGAGGCACACAACACCCACTAACTCCTGCAGATGCCTTTTTTATAGAACAGCAGAGTTAAAGGGGTATATACAGATGTATACTGTGCTGTGCTGGAGGCACACACAACTTCCAATAACTCCCGCAGATGACAATCGGGCCCAAATAGAGAACAGCTATGTAGGTGGATAATAGCGGTATGTACTGGGTACAGAGCACGCACACAGCACGCACTATCTCCTGAGTGACACTACTGACTGCAAGCTCTATTGTTAAAGATGGACCACTAGCTATATAGGTGAGGTGAATATCACGGTGTATACTGCGGTCAGGGCACGCAGACAATAACCAGAAAACAGCAGAGTTAAAGGGGTATATACAGATGTATACTGTGCTGTGCTGGAGGCACACACAACTTCCAATAACTCCCGCAGATGACAATCGGGCCCAAATAGAGAACAGCTATGTAGGTGGATAATAGCGGTATGTACTGGGTACAGAGCACGCACACAGCACGCACTATCTCCTGAGTGACACTACTGACTGCAAGCTCTATTGTTAAGGATGGACCACTAGCTATATAGGTGAGGTGAATATCACGGTGTATACTGCGGTCAGGGCACGCAGACAATAACCAGAAAACAGCAGAGTTAAAGGGGTATATACAGATGTATACTGTGCTGTGCTGGAGGCACACACAACTTCCAATAACTCCCGCAGATGACAATCGGGCCCAAATAGAGAACAGCTATGTAGGTGGATAATAGCGGTATGTACTGGGTACAGAGCACGCACACAGCACGCACTATCTCCTGAGTGACACTACTGACTGCAAGCTCTATTGTTAAAGATGGACCACTAGCTATATAGGTGAGGTGAATATCACGGTGTATACTGCGGTCAGGGCACGCAGACAATAACCAGAAAACAGCAGAGTTAAAGGGGTATATACAGATGTATACTGTGCTGTGCTGGAGGCACACACAACTTCCAATAACTCCCGCAGATGACAATCGGGCCCAAATAGAGAACAGCTATGTAGGTGGATAATAGCGGTATGTACTGGGTACAGAGCACGCACACAGCACGCACTATCTCCTGAGTGACACTACTGACTGCAAGCTCTATTGTTAAAGATGGACCACTAGCTATATAGGTGAGGGGAATATCACGGTGTATACTGCGGTCAGGGCACGCAGACAATAACCAGAAAACAGCAGAGTTAAAGGGGTATATACAGATGTATACTGTGCTGTGCTGGAAGCACAGCACAACTTCCAATAACTCCAGCAGATGACAATCGGGCTCAAATAGAGAACAGCTATGTAGGTGTATATAGTGGTATGTACTGGGTACAGAGCACGCAGACAGCACGCACTAACACTACTGACTGCAAGCTCTATTATTAAAGCTAGATCACTAGCTATATAGGTGAGGTGAATATAGTGGTGTATACTGCGGTCAGGGCACAGACAATAACCACTACACAAGAGCAAAATAGTAAATCAGCCAAAAACGATTGGTGTGTAACTGTGTTGAAGGTACACAGAACACCCACTGCTTCAGATGCTAACAAACACTACACGAGGCCGCCTGAAAGGCGGCTTTATATAGTGTGGGGGGTGCACTACACAGGCTGAGCTATGATTGGCCACAGGCAGGATGCCTGTGTCCAACCATTGCTCTCCTCGCTGCTGGCGCTGCGATTGGCCAAGCATGTGGGGTCACAGTGCATGCTTGGCCAATCGTGAGACAGCAATGCATTGCGCCATCGCAGTGCATTGTGGGCCACACGAATTTTGCCGCGAACGGCCCAAACGTTCGGAATTCGGCGAACGCACGAACGACCGATGTTCGAGTCGAACATGCGTTCGACTCGAACACGAAGCTCATCCCTACTCACGTCCATAACTTGGTGGTGCAGCGATTCTTGGGCAGGTACTCGGGCTTACAGGATGTCCTGAGGCAGGCCAGGAAAGTCTATGTGCATTTCCGCGGTCATATAATGCCAGTGCTCAGCTGGCTGATCTCCAAAAGATCTCCTAATCTGTGACATGCCCACCAGGTGGAACTCAACGTTGGCCATGCTGCAACGGCTGCACACGCAACAGAGAGCCATCAATGAGTACCTGTGCGACTACGGCACCAGGACAGGGTCAGGGGAGCTTGTTTTTTTTCCCCATGCCAGTGGGTCATGATTAGGGATACATGCATTGTCCTGTCACCATTTGAGGAGGCCACAAGGATGGTGAGCAGTGGCAGTGCATGCATCAGTGACACTGTCCCTCTTGTCCACCTGTTGGAGCACACGCTGCGTGGAATAATGGACAGGGCACTTGAGGCAGAACAGAGGCAGGAAGAGGAGGACTTCCTTACCTCTCAAAGCCCCCTTTATGCAGACAGTGTTCCTGCTGGCCTTTCAATCACACAGGAAGAGGATAAGGAGGAGGAGGAGGATTGTGTCGGCATGTAGGTGGACCCTTTCACTCAGCATCAGCAACAGTCTTTTAGGGATCATTTACAGTCCCAAGAAACCCATGGACTTGTACGTGGCTGGGAGGAGGTGGCTGCGTATCATGTCGTCCTTGGTGCTGCATGGCCTCTCTGATCCTGCAAAGCTTGCGGAAGGATCCTCGTATTCGTCAGATCAAGGAGAGGGATCATTACTGTTGCTGACCTTATCTTGCCGTCGCAGAGGGAGCAGAGGATGAAACATCTTCAGGAGGCCTTGCAGAAAGGTCTGTGCAACGCATTCCCAGAGACTGGTAGGTTAAAAATGCCTGGACAATGTGTTGCTGAGGCTTTGGTCAGTCACAGAAGGAGCAGTGGAGAAGGTGGCCATCTGACCAATGCATTCAGACAATTTTTTAGTCCGCAGCCCCAAGGTATGATTGGTTCCAGCAACCATCGCCAGCGTCTGATTTACATGGTGCAGGAATAGCTAGGGGTAAGATCAGACTTGGACACCTTTCCCACCGAAAATCCTCTGGGATACTGGGTCCTGAGGATGGATCACTGGCCAGAGCTTGCACAGTATGCAATTGAGCTACTGGCCTGTCCTGCATCCAGCGTTCTTTCGGAACGCACATTCAGTGCTGCTGGATACTTTGTAACCAATCACAGGGTGCGCCTGTCCACCGACTCGGTTGATCGTCTGACCTTAATAAAAATGAATCAGTCTTGGATCACCACCAGCTACCAAGCACCGGATGCTGATGTAATGGAATCATTTTTTTTTAAATGTCAGATACCTTCAAGACTGCCTACGCTGATGCTGAGTGACTATCCTCTTCCTCCTCAATGATTATGCTGATAGCTTGTAAGAACATTTTTGGTTCTGGGCGTCGCCACCAGTGGCTAAGGCCCAATTTTTCAGCCTCTGTTTAACAGGGGCATGTAATTACAATTTTTGATGCAATATTTTGCAGGAGGGTTCGTTGCTGCACTCAACTACAATATTTGTGAGTGGTTGCAGTGTTGTGGCACCAGCACCAGTACCTAAGGCCCAATCTTTCAGCCCCTGTTTAACAGGGGCGTTTAATTACAATTTTTGATGGAATACTTTCCATCAGGGCTCATTCCTGCACTCCAACTAGAGTATCTGTGAGGGGTTGCAGTGTTGTGGCACCAGCACCAGTGCCTAAGGCCCTATTTTTCAGCCCCTGTTTAACAGGGGTGGGTACTTACAATTTTGGATGCAATATTTTGCAGGAGGGTTCATTGCTGCGCCCAACTACAATATTTGTGAGATATAGAGAGCTTGGAGGTGAGGGACTATAAGGTACCAATACATACACATAACGCATTACAACCCATTAAAATGAAAAATTGTATTTATTTAAACAATGTAAAAACAGACATAGAATATCTATGATTATTTGTGTTCCTTTCAGTCTATACATATAGCCTACTACAGGGGAGCAAAAAATCACAGTATTTTAATATATAAAAGAATGATATACTCCGTTCTGGTTTATTCGACATGTTTCGCCTATGTGGCTTCTTCAGGAAAAGGAAAAGTATTCAATCCAAGTAAAGAGAAACATATCGAACTCTAAATATACATAACAAATAAAAAAATCAAACAATTAGTAAAACACATTGCATATATATTTTTATAGGATTTGATTCTAGCTTCCATCAGCACCCAAGAGTAAAGGCACCTAATCCCAATTGAAATATTTTTAATAAATGGAAAGACCAAAGGAGGACGGGATTTTTGCGGTGCAAAATTTAACAGAAAAAAAAACCATATATAAAAACAGTTACTACTGTTAAAACTGTCACATCTGTTACAGGTTATCCTACAGTAAGTAATTTGGATAATATTATCAGCCGTCATTAAATGGCGGCCCGCGGTCCGAGTCCGGACCGAGCAGCGCTTCTGCCCGGACCGCCATGCCGCCAGTGTAGTAAACTACAGCAATCACTGGTTTGCTGGGACCGCGGGTTTCCCCAGCAACCAATGACGCTGCGCGCATGCGCCCGCCCCCTGCTCCTGGCCGCGTCTCTCGGAGCTGAAGAGACACTCACTGGCAGTAGGGGTGTGACGTCACGTGTGCACCCCGCCCCCCTGCTGCCCGTGGTTCCCGATTCCCGGGTCCTGGATCTCATTGCGAGGCAGCTTCAGTTGTGCCCACCCTCCTGCAGTTAAGGTATGTGGGCACATTAGTGATCTATAAATAAGAATGTTTTTATTGTGCACACTGTTGGGCATATTTTAAGGGGCACACTGGTATACTGTTGGGCATATTTTAAGGGGCACACTAGTATATTTTTAATATGCACAATGCTGGCCTTTTTTTTGTAATAGCACGCTGATGGGTATATTTTTTATGTGCACTCTGATGGGCATGTTTTGTTAAGGTGCCCCGTAACAAAATATGCCCATCGGTGTGCACATTAAAAATATACCCATCAGCATGCCCCTTAAAATAAAATGTGCCCATCAGAGTGCCCTTTAACATAACATTTTCCCATCAGTGTGCCCCTTAACATAAAATAAGGGTCACGCTGATGGGCACCTTTTATGTTAAGGGGTAATCCGATGGACACATTCTATTTTACAGGGCACGCTGATGGGTATATTTTTAATGTGCACATCGATGGGCATATTTTGTTAAGGGGCACGCTAATGGGTACAGCAAAATGTGCCCTACAAAATATGCCCATCGATGTGCACATTAAAAATATACCCATCAGCATGCCCCTTAAAATAAAATGTGTCCATCAGAATGCCTCCTAACATAATAGGTGCCCATCAGTGTTACTCTTATTTCATGTTAAGGGGCACGCTGATGGGCAGATTTTATTTTAAGAGCAACACTGATGGGTACATTTTATGTTAAAAGGGGCACTTTGATGGGCAAATTTTAAGTTAAGAGGCACGTTTTGTTGTGTCCATCAGAGTGCCCCTTAATATAAAATGTGCCCATCAGCATGATACTTATTTTATGTTAAGGGAAATACTGATGTACACATTTTATGTTAAGGAACACTGTGATGGGGACACCTGATGTAAAGGGGCACTGTGATGGGGACACCAGATGTAAAGGGGCACTGTGATGGGGACACCCGATGTAAAGGGGCACTGTGATGGGGACACCTGATGTAAAGGGGCACTGTGATGGGGACACCTGATGTAAAGGGGCACTGTGATGGGGACACCTGATGTAAAGGAGCACTGTGGTGGGGACACCTGATGTAAAGGGGCACTGTGGTGGGGACACCTGATGTAAAGGGGCACTGTGGTGGGGACACCTGATGTAAAGGGGCACTGTGATGGAGGCACCTGATGTAAAGGGGCACTGTGATGGGGACACCTGATGTAAAGGAGCACTGTGATGGGGACACCTGATTTAAAGGCACCCTGTGATGGGGGCACGCTGATGGGCATATTTTATTTTAAAAGCAACACTGATGGGCACATTTTATATTATAGGGGCACTCTGATGGGCAAATTTTAAGTTAAGAGGCACGTTTTGTTGTGTCCATCAGAGTGCCCCTTAATATAAAATGTGCCCATCAGGCTGACCCTTAACATAATATTTACCCATCAGCGTGACCCTGATTTTATGTTAAGGGACACCCTGATGTGCACATTTTATGTTAAGGGGGACTCTGATGGGGACATCTGATGTAAGGGGACACTCTGACAGGAATGTCTGATGTAAAGGGGCACTGTGATGGGGACACCCAATGTAAAGGGGCACTGTGATGGGCACAACGATGTAAAGGGGCACTGTGCTGGGGACACCTGATGTAAAGGGGCACTGTGATGGGGACACCTGATGTAAAGGGGCACTGTGATGGGGACACCTGATGTAAAGGGGCACTGTAATGGGGACACCTGATGTAAAGGGGCACTGTAATGGGGACACCTGATGTAAAGGGGCACTGTAATGGGGACACCTGATGTAAAGGGGCACTGTGATGGGGACACCTGATGTAAAGGGGCACTGTGATGGGGACACCTGATTTAAAGAAGCACTGTGATGGGGACACCTGATGTAAAGGGGCACTGTGATGGGGACACCTGATGTGATGGGTACACCCGATGTAAAGGGGCACTGTGAGGGGGACACCTGATGTAAAGGGGCACTGTGATGGGGACACCTGATGTAAAGGGGCACTGTGATGGGGACACCTGATTTAAAGAAGCACTGTGATGGGGACACCTGATGTAAAGGGGCACTTTGATGGGGACACCTGATGTAAAGGGGCACTTTGGTGGGGACACCTGATGTAAAGGGGCACTGTATTGAGGACACATGATGTAAAGGGGCACTTTGGTGGGGACACCTGATGTAACGGGGCACTGTAATGGGGACACCTGATGTAAAGGGGCACTGTGATGGGGACACCTGATGTAAAGGGGCACTGTGATGGGGACACCTGATGTAAAGGGGCACTGTGATGGGGACACCTGATGTAAAGGGGCACTGTGATGGGGACACCAGATTTAACTTGATCTGGGGACACCAGATGTAACTTGACAATAAATATTGTTGAAATGCTAAGGAAATTGTACATTTCTCATGTTTTTGATAGATATACAGTTACTACAATATTTCTGAGTCATAGCACAGACTTGAGATTCGGACCTCGGCCCAAAGAAAATTTTGGCGACCGGACCTCCTTGAATTTTAATTCATTACCCCTGATATTATTATTTCACCTTCTGGCACTCCTATACCGGCTGATCTCCGTCTAGCCCCTATTTTTTTAGGGAAAGAACCCTCCCCTGGTTCAATGTAAACGGTGACATACCTTTAAATCACGAAAATTTTGAAAACTTTGAATTTTCTATAATTAACTTGTCTAGTTATTCTTTAACTGACTTTGAAGAAGAGGTCCTGAAATTGGGTTTATTGTTTGATTTAATTGAAGCTGTCCATTTATTCACCCGTAGGCTATTATTTAAAACCATCTTTGACAAACCCAGTGATGAATCCCCTATTCACTCACTTAACTTCTTATTAAAAGATACTATAGCCGAACATCAGGCCATACAGGACTTGATAGATATTTGGGAGGAGGGACACGACACCCCGGATGACCCAGGGCCTATTAAACCTGTGGGTTTATCCATGGCTGCCATGTCCTTCCCCCCTCCATCAACTTACAAACCTAAATCAACATTATTCCCTTTGTTAAATTCGAATCCCAATATTTGGGCTTTCACTGAACAGGTCTGTAAAACCATAGAACAAAGTTCATTTACTTTTAATAAATCCACCAATCTTACCAAACAGCAAAAAAATGCAGTAAAATCCCTACAAAGTAATTCAGAGATAATGATCAAGCCAGCCGATAAGGGTGGAAATTTGGTCATTATGAATATTCCACAATACATTCATATGTGCCAAAATATTTTGAAAAATCGGGATTGGTATCGGCCCATTTCCACTACAGTAATCTCCAACTTTGATGCCAAGTACCGCTGTATAATTTTTAAAGCCTACAAGTCTGCCATTATTGATAAAAACACATGGGAATTTCTTAATATCAAAGACCCAAAAATCCCGACATTTTATGCACTCCCTAAAGTTCATAAATCTCTGACGGAACCTCCCGGACGACCGATTATTTCCAGTTGTCAAAGTCTAACAGAGAATGCTAGCTCTCTAATTGACAATTACCTGCGCCCTCACGTTATTTCCCTTTTCTCGTATACTAAAGACACCATTGACCTGTTGAGAACTATTGAAGATATATCCTTACCACCCAATTCGTGGCTTGTATCAATTGACGTGGAATGCTTATACAACGCAATCCCACATCACAAAGGGGTTGAGGTTGTGCGATTATACCTCAATCAAAGAGGTCCACTTTTCAGTAAATACAATGATTTTGTGATTGAACTTAGACATAATGTTTTTCAGTTAGACGGAACCCACTACCTCCAGGTGCAGGGGGTTGCGATGGGGACTAAATGTGCCCTATCGTATGCCAACCTGTACCTGGGGGGGTGGGAGAAAGACATTTTTGCACGTGAAGCTCTGGCTCCATTTCTTGACTTTATTATAGCATGGTATAGATATTTAGACGATGTCTTGATATTTTGGTCTGGTACTGAACTTCAATTGCAACAATTTTTTCATTTAATTTCCATCAATGACTTCAACCTTCATTTTACATATAAATATAGTCGAGAAGAGGTTGAGTTCCTTGATGTAAGATTAAAATTAATCCTGATGATACCCTAGCTTCTTCACTTTTTAGAAAGCCAACAGCCGGGAATACAATACTCCATGCTAAGAGTTTCCATCCTGAATCATTAGTGCGAAGTATTCCGTATAGTCAATATTTAAGAATAAAACGTAATTGTTGCAACAAAACCGATTATCGATTAGCAGCCAAGGATCTTTATAACAGACTTAAGGCCCGGGGGTATAGTCATACCTGCTTAAAGAGAGCATATAACAAAGTGAAGGCCAAAAATAGGAACACTTTAATCTTTCCATCTCAGGCCGCGTACACACGGGCGGACTGTTCGCCCAACTTAGTTCGTCAAACAATCCGACAAACAGTCCGCTCAAAATTTGCATGAACGGACTTGACCACACACGATGAACGAACAGTCCGCTGAAAGCATGCGCGATGACGTACGTCACGTACGACGGGACTAGAAATAGGAAGTCCAAGACACAGCAAAGCACCCTTTGGGCTCCTTCTGCTGACTTTGCGTTAGTAGAAGTTTGGTTAGAGACGATTCACGCTTTTCAGACTTCAGCTTAATTTGTCCGTTCACTGCAGCGCAGTCTACCTGTGAGGTTTGTATCTGTCTTTCGGTACGCGTGGATCAGTTGTACCTGTTATTAGGCGCTTCTGGTCCGCTCGTTTCTGGGTTTCAGGTCGTTCTTCATAGGTCTGGCTGTTCTTCAGTGCGTTCAGTTGAGCTTGTCTGTCCAGCCGACCGTTTCAAAGCCATGGAGAGTGGACGTACTCGGGAACGAGTTCGTGCTATATTGGGGCTTGGTGTTGAGGTTAATACTTTGACCCGAGCCCAGTCTGTGAACAGGGTGAGGAGGAGTTCATGGACAAAGAATTGGTTGCGCCAGCGTGACCAATTCTCGCATATGCCTTTACTCCGTGAGATCCGTGAGAATAATCCTGATGATTTCAGGAATTATCTCAGGATGACGGACCCGTTTTTCACCGTCTGCTGGCTTTGCTGACCCCTTATATCAGCAGGCAGGATACCTGCATGCGGCAAGCCATCACTCCGGAGCAGAGGCTCGTCGCCACGTTGCGCTACTTGGCGACAGGGAGAAGCCTTCAGGACCTCAAGTTCTCGACAGGCATCTCCCCCCAGGCTCTGGGGATCATTATTCCAGAGACCTGTTCTGCCATTATTCGGGTCCTGCAGAAGGAATATATGAAGGTAAATTTGTTCTTTTAATATTGCATTATATGCATTATATGCATTGTATGTTTGTATTCATTTCATCATGACTTTTAATATCCATGACAGGAATATGATGTGAATGTCCCCTTTATATGAATGCATGCATTTTATTTATTTTTTTTTTGTTTTTTTGTGTCATTTTTTTTTGTGTCATTTTTTTTGAGCTTTTTACCTTTTTGTGTCCCACGTGCATATTTGCTTTCATTAACGTCCTCAGCATTCAATCCTGGGCCCCATATACACCCACAGCCGAGATTGTTTTTCTCTATAATTCATATTATCAGCTCCATTGTACTATTTTACTTGCCCCCCCCCCACCCTTTGTATACTCTTTGTATACACCGTGTGTGTGTGTGTGTGTGTGTGTGTGTGTGTGTGTGTGTGTGTGTGTGTGTGTGTAGATAGATAGATAGATAGATAGATAGATAGATAGATATAGAGATATATATGGATTGTCAACTCATTAATTAGTCCCCCCACTCAAATTGGTTGCAGGTGTTGGATACTCATTAATTAGTCCCCCCACCCCACTCAAATTGCTTGCAGGTGTTGGATACTCATTAATTAGTCCCCCCACCCCAATCAAATTGCTTGCAGGTGTTGGATACTCATTAATTAGTCCCCCCACCCCAATCAAATTGCTTGCAGGTGTTGTATACTCATTAATTAGTCCCCCCACCCCAATCAAATTGCTTGCAGGTGTTGGATACTCATTAATTAGTCCCCCCACCCCACTTACCCACCTAATTTATGTCCCCTGGTCCATCAGAGGGCTGATTAATCTGTGAATTGGTCCGCCCATTTTTTTATTTTTTTTTATTTTTTTTTGTGTCATTTTTTTTGAGCTTTTTACCTTTTTGTGTCCCACGTGCATATTTGCTTTGATTAACGTCCTCAGCATTCAATCCTGGGCCCCATATACACCCACAGCCGAGACTGTTTCTCTCTATAATTCATATTGTCAGCTCCATTGTACTATTTTACTTGCCCCCCCCACCCTTTGTATACTCTTTGTATACACCGTGTGTGTGTGTGTGTGTGTGGATAGATAGATAGATAGATAGATAGATAGATAGATAGATAGATAGATAGATAGATAGATAGATAGATATAGAGATAGATATAGTGTGGCAGCAGGCAGGTGAAGTCACCTGGTTGTATCCAGGATGGTAAATATGTGTGTCCTAGATTCAGGCTTTATGCAGACTTTTACAATTAGAGGGGAAGAGTTAATGAGCCCAGCTGAAGCAAGTCGGCTCATTAAGGCCTCTACAAAAAACCCCAGCATGCATAGGGAGATGCTCCATCCTGGAACCAGTTTTGTGTTGTATAGACTGGGGAGTGTGTCACCTGTACTGTGCGGTGAGTTAACGCCTGTGTGGCAAAACCTTTACAACAAAGGCAGGGACTGGTACAGCACAAGGCTGTACCCAGTTGTTAGACAGGGAGTCTATGTGTGTAGTTAGAGGTCAAGCTGACCAGGATTTATTTTCTTGTTTTATTTTGTTTGGCTGTTACATGTATCACTGCATGGAGCATAAATAAACCGGATCTTTTGTTTTTGGAACCTACACCGCTGTCTGCTGTGCCTGACTTTGTGTTGTGAACCCATCCAGGGGGTCACACACACCCGCTGCCGAGCTAACCCCTCACAGTTGGTGGAGAATTTTGGCACTTTTTTTTTTTTGTTAAGGCCAGCATGGAGGAGATACTGAGACAGCTGGCTCTAGCAAATGCAAACCAGCAACAAGCAAATGCAAATCAGCAGCAAACAAATGCAGGTTTACAAAAGAGCCTTGCAGCTCAACAACAGAGCCTTGCAGCCCAGCAGCAGACAAATGCAACTTTGCAGCAGAGTTTGGAAAATCAGCAGAAGGCTCACCAGCAGAGTTTGGAAGCTCAGCAACAAGCCCAGCAGCGATCTGAAGCCCGCTTCATAGACCTGTTGCAGAAGCAAGAGCAGAATTTTCAACAGAAAATAGAGACATTAATACAGCAACGTCCGCAGACCAATGAAGCAAGTGGTTACAATAATACCGCATCCTTTGGTGTGAGCCGTTTACTGACAAAAATGACTGGAGAGGATGATCCGGAGGTGTTTTTGACCACATTTGAAAGGACTGCTGAAAGGGAAAAGTGGCCTAAGGAGCAATGGGCTGGACTGGTGGCCCCTCTGTTAACTGGGGAATCGCAGAAAGCTTATTATGACCTAGAGCCTGACCAAGCAAAAGACTATGTGGTGCTAAAAGCAGAAATATTGGCACGGCTGGGTGTCACCCTGGCCGTCCGGGCTCAGCGTGTGCATAACTGGACTTTTCAGGTTGGAAAACCTCCCAGGTCTCAAATGTATGATCTCATTCACCTGAGCAGGAAGTGGCTGCAGCCAGAGACTTTGACTGCACCAAACATTGTGGAACGTGTGGTTATGGATCGTTTCCTGAGAGCTCTTCCTACTGCCATCCAAAAATGGGTAAGCCATGGAGACCCAGAAAATGCAGATAAACTTGTGGATCTGGTTGAGAGGTACTTGGCTACAGAGAACCTGACCACCTCTTCCAGGGACTCACGGACTTTCCCCCCTAAGACCAGATCATCCCCAGTGGCGGGTAAGATGACTCCAAGGGGTGAGGGTGGAGAGAGTGAGAGGGTGGGAGTTCTACCTAAGGTCTGGCGGGAGCAGCCCAGGAAGCCCATGCTGCAAGAGGCAGCGAAAAAGATTATTTGCTACCGCTGCCGGCAAGAGGGACATATTGCAGCCAATTGCCCAGTTGTGGATGAGCCTATGCAATGTGACTTTATAAGGGAGAGACGTCAGTCGCTGTTTGCGACAGTTGCATGCACTGCCATTCGGGGACCTGAGAAACATTTATGTAAAATGTGTATTAATGGTAGACATGTTGATGTGTTGCTAGATTCAGGTAGCCTGGTAACATTGATAAAAGCTGAATTAGTTACTACAGAGGTCTCTGGGAAGAACAGGGTGGCTGTTATTTGTGTGCATGGGGACACCCAAGAGTATCCTGTAACTTCAGTGTTTTTTGAGACCCCCAAAGGTAACCTCTCTCATCAGGTGGGGTTAGTGGCTCACTTACCACATGATGCTATTGTGGGAAGGGATTTTCCAAAATTCTGGGAACTCTGGGATTGTCCTGAGGCCCCCATTGGTGCCCCTATAAACCAGGAAGATGACCAGAATTCCTCTGGGAGTGGTGAGGACTCTCCTGAATTTCCCTTGTCGGTATTGGCGGGGGAAACTCGATAAACTGGGGAGGAGCCAACATCCTCAGATGAAAACATGCCGTCTGTGGAGTTTTCGGATCTTGAGGTTCACAGGGAAAATTTTGCCACAGAACAGTTAAAAGACCCCACCCTAATAAAGGCACGGGAAAATGTGGTGAAAATAGATGGCGAGTTAGTGAACCCAGATAAGACTTGCCCTTATCCTTACTTCACTATGGAAAGGGACCTGCTATATCGAGTGGCTCAAAGGGCAGAAGAAACCATTGAGCAACTTGTAGTGCCCAAACCTTACAGGAAGTTGGTGTTAGAATTGGCTCATGGACACATTCTGGGAGGTCATCTGGGGACAGAGAAAACCAGAGAGAGGGTACTGCAGAGATTCTATTGGCCTGGGGTCATGAAGGAAATAGAAAAGTATTGTTCCTCCTGCCCTGTGTGTCAGAAGTCGGCACCTATGCCACATTTCCGTAACCCACTGGTACCTCTTCCTATCATTGAGGTCCCCTTTGAGAGGATCGCAATGGATTTGGTAGGTCCGATAATGAAGTCTGCTAGGGGGCATCAGTACATTTTGGTTATTTTGGACTATGCCACCCGTTATCCGGAAGCAATTCCTCTCCGAAATACCTCGGCCAAAACCATAGCCAAAGAGCTATCTCTTGTTTTTAGCCGCGTGGGTATTTGTAAGGAACTGCTTACGGACCAAGGTACACCCTTTATGTCCCGGGTTATGAAAGAATTATGCAAGTTGTACAAAGTGAAGCAATTGCGTACATCTGTGTATCACCCCCAAACAGATGGGTTGGTTGAAAGATTCAACAAAACCCTAAAACAAATGTTAAAGAAGGTGGTGGATAGAGATGGAAAGAATTGGGATTGTCTAATACCCTATCTGATGTTTGCCATTAGGGAGGTACCCCAATCCTCTACGGGTTTCTCACCCTTCGAGTTGCTCTATGGGAGACACCCAAGAGGGCTGCTGGATATCGCCAAGGAAACTTGGGAAAATGAGAGTTCTCCTCACAGGAGTGTGATTGAGCATGTCGCCCTGATGCAAGATAGAATTGCACAGGTAATGCCAATTGTAAAGGAACATTTAACCCAAGCGCAGTTAGCACAGCAGAGAGTGTACAACCGTGGGGCCAAGACCCGTACTTTTTCCCCAGGGGATAGGGTCTTGGTGCTAGTCCCTACGGTTGAAAGCAAATTTCTGGCCAAATGGCAAGGTCCATATGAAGTAATTGAAAAAATGAGTGAGGTGAACTACAGGGTTAGACAGCCAGGAAGGCGAAAGCCGGAGCAGATCTATCACGTCAATCTGCTGAAAGCCTGGAGGGATAGGGAATCCCTAGTCGCAGAGACTTTGTCACAAGTACAGCCTGATTGCTTAGTTCCTGAGGTTGGAATAGCAGACACCTTATCGAAACCCCAACAACAGGAGGTTAAAGAGTTTGTACTTCGTAACAAAGAGATTTTCTCTGAGCTTCCGGGATAAACATCTGGCGTAGAGCATGACATTATCACCCCGCCAGGAGAAAGGGTAAAACTAAAACCTTATAGAATACCAGAGGCCCGACGGGAGGCAATACGTGGGGAGGTTCAAAGGATGCTGGAATTGGGTGTGATAGAGGAGTCCCAGAGTGACTGGTCCAGTCCTATCGTACTAGTGCCCAAACCTGATGGGAGCTGGCGGTTTTGTAACGATTTTAGACAATTAAATAAAGTTACAAAATTTGACACCTACCCCATGCCACGTATAGATGAGTTGATTGACCGGCTGGGAACAGCCCGATATATGACAACAGTTGATCTCACCAAAGGGTATTGGCAAATTCCCCTGGCCGAGTCGGCCAAGGAGAAAACTGCGTTTGTAACCCCAGATGGGGCAATCCAATATAAGAGAATGCCGTTTGGGTTACAGAATGCACCGGCAACATTCCAGCGGAAAATGGATACGATTCTGAGGCCCCATCAGAAATATGCTGCAGCTTACCTGGATGATGTGATTATCCATAGCACAGACTGGGTCTCACATTTGCCAAAAGTACAAGCAGTCCTAGACTCTATCCGGGAAGCTGGGTTTACGGCCAATCCAAAGAAGTGTACCATTGGACAGGAGGAGGCCAAATATCTTGGGTACACTATTGGGAGGGGGGTGATAAAACCCCAAGTCAATAAAGTCGAGGCCATACAGAGTTGGCCACGTCCCAACAGCAAGAAACAGGTACGAGCCTTTCTGGGAATCGCTGGCTATTATCGACGATTCATTCCCCATTTTGCTTCTCAGGCTGTGCCCCTCACCAACCTGACAAAAGGGAAAGAGTCGGTTATGGTTAAATGGTCCCCAGAGGCTGAGGAAGCATTTCAGTCCTTAAAAACAGCCTTATGTAGCCAGCCAGTGTTGTACTCACCAGACTTCTCTAAGGACTTCGTGGTACAAACTGATGCATCAGACGTTGGGTTAGGAGCAGTGTTATCCCAGGTCTGGAACGGGGAAGAGCACCCAGTCATTTACCTCAGCAGGAAGTTAAAGTCCCATGAGGTAAATTACTCCACGATTGAGAAGGAATGTTTAGCAGTGAAGTGGGCTCTAGATTCCCTTCGGTACTATCTGCTAGGTAGGCACTTTGACCTGGTGACTGATCACGCTCCTTTAAAGTGGATGGCTCAGAACAAGGAGACCAATAGAAGAGTAAATAGGTGGTTCCTAGCCCTACAGGAATTTAACTTTACAGTTAAGCATCGCCCTGGTGTTAAAATGGGGAATGTGGATGCTTTGTCTCGGATACATGCGTGTCTGACTGCTGGTGTTACAACCCCGAGGTTGAAACAAGAGGGGGGGGTATGTGGCAGCAGGCAGGTGAAGTCACCTGGTTGTATCTAGGATGGTAAATATGTGTGTCCTAGATTCAGGCTTTATGCAGACTTTTACAATTAGAGGGGAAGAGTTAATGAGCCCAGCTGAAGCAAGTGGGCTCATTAAGGCCTCTACAAAAAACCCCAGCATGCATAGGGAGATGCTCCATCCTGGAACCAGTTTTGTGTTGTATAGACTGGGGAGTGTGTCACCTGTACTGTGCGGTGAGTTAACGCCTGTGTGGCAAAACCTTTACAACAAAGGCAGGGACTGGTACAGCACAAGGCTGTACCCAGTTGTTAGACAGGGAGTCTATGTGTGTAGTTAGAGGTCAAGCTGACCAGGATTTATTTTCTTGTTTTATTTTGTTTGGCTGTTACATGTATCACTGCATGGAGCATAAATAAACCGGATCTTTTGTTTTTTGAACCTACACCGCTGTCTGCTGTGCCTGACTTTGTGTTGTGAACCCATCCAGGGGGTCACACACACCCGCTGCCGAGCTAACCCCTCACAATAGATATGGATGGATGGATAGATAGATAGATAGATAGATAGATAGATAGATAGATAGATAGATAGATAGATAGATAGATAGATAGATAGATATGGATTGTCAACTCATTAATTAGTCCCCCCACCCCACTCAAATTGGTTGCAGGTGTTGGATACTCATTAATTAGTCCCCCCACCCCACTTACCCACCTAATTTATGTCCCCTGGTCCATCAGAGGGCTGATTAATCTGTGAATTGGTCCGCGTATTTTTTATTTTTTTTGCAGAAAACAAATTTGCAATATTTCTGTTTAACTGTTGTTCCAAAATGTTTTTGAGTTTTATTTGTTATGAATTGTTTTTATTTAATGACTAATTTTTTATTTTTTCCTGTGTTTGACTCCCCAGTGTCCTTCCACGCCACAGGAATGGCAGACTGTGGCTTCCCAATTCGCTGCCCGTTGGGACTTTCCCAACTGCGGAGGGTCGATCGACGGGAAACATGTGAGGATTGTGCCCCCACCCCATTCGGGGTCCTACTATTGGAATTATAAGGGATTCCATAGTGTGGTGCTAATGGCGGTGGTGTCGGCACAATGTGACTTTCTTTATGTGGATGTGGGGAAGAACGGCCGGATGTCTGACGGAGGAGTCTTTAGGCAGACCGAGTTCTGCCACCGTCTTATCACTGGTGGCCTGGACTTGCCACCAGATGCCGAGAATGTGGAGGGTCTACCGTTTGTGTTTCTGACTGATGAAGCGTTCGGTCTGAGTGAACATCTTATGAAACCCTTCCCCCAAAGGACCCTCACCCCGGAGAGGAGGGTTTTTAATTACCGGCTGGCCAGAGCAAGAAGGGTTGTGGAGAGTGCCTTTGGCATTATGGCCAGCCGGTTCCGTCTGTTACTGACAGCGATCAACCTTGCAGAATATAAACTGAACTATGTGATTCTGTGCTGCTGCATTCTGCACAATTTTCTACGGAAATTTTCAGGTAACCAGTACCTGCAGCCTATTGGGCCTGAGGCCAGACTAATATTTCCAGAACTGACAGGGCTGGATCATGCCCTTCCTGGCTTAGCCCCCCAAACAGCACGTGAGGTGCGTGACCGCTATGTCAGCTATTTTAATGGTAGGGGGGCTATTCCAATGCCAGCTGAGCAATAAAAATGTATTTTTCTTGAAATATGTATTGTCTGTTCAAATTTTTAAGTTTGGTTCTTGTTTGCTTTTCACGTTGCTTGTCTCCTACATATTGTCCTAATTCAGGGATATGCAATTGGCCAACCTCCAGCTGGTGCAAAACTACAAGTCAATCATGCCTCTGGGTCTCATGCTTGTGGCTGTCAGTCTTGCTATGCTTCATGGGACTTGTAGTTCTGCAACAGCTGGATTTCCACTAATTGCATATTCCTGTCCTAGTGCATTTGTATAGCAAAGTGTTTTTTGACAATAGGAAATAAGGCCCTTTGTGACAGAAAACACAAAATGACTTCCCAAACTGGTATTGAGTATTGAAAGAAGTAGACACACACACACACACACACACACACATCTTTTTTTTTGATTTTTTAATAGTGCACATTCCAACCAGTGCCTCTTTTTTAGATATTTTTCTTTTTGTGTTTTTTTTTTTTTTTTTTCTTTTTTTGTAAACATAGAAATATATAGATATATCTAAAATACAATTATCACAAAAATTTAAAATAAAAGCATATTTTTAACTATTTACATAAAACAAGGGGTAAAGCCAAATTTTGAAGATGCACACCAAAAATTGGTAATGTCAACATGTGCTATGTACCATCCTGAGTGATCAATGGACGTGTTTGGTGTGTGCAATCCCTTCCTCTCACATACTAGAATGAGGAAGGGTTTGCAAACACCAAATGCGTCCATTGCGATCCTCTAATGGCACATAGCACATGTTGACACACCGTGTGCATCTTCAAAATTTGGCCTCTAAAAACTATGTAGTAAAAACATTAAAAACGTTTTTCCAAGGGAATGAAGAACATGATCGATTGGGTTTTAGGGAAAAGGGGCTTAGATTCTCCCTAAAACATCGATCATGTTCTTCATTCCCTGCCTCATAGTAATCAGTTCTCTTTGTATGTTGAGAATCTGGTTCTCCATACGGTCAATCTGCCCATTCCAGGCCATGATGTCACCAATTAGCCTCTGGGCACTGTCCGTGGAAAATGGCTCCGCGGCTTCTCCTACCACAACCAGATCATCACCTAAAAACATATGTAGATAAAAAATTGGTTAAAATATACAGCCATTAATTGTTTACCTTAAGCTGGGTTGTCAGACACTCACTTTGTGGGGTGTGTATCTCCACCTGCTCTTCCTCCTCCACATCTAGCCCTGGGCTCGGCTGATCCAGTGGAGCTACGGAGCTTGGTCCAGCGGAGGATACGGAGCTTGGCTGTTCCCTCTCGGACACTGGGCTGGGCAGCTCCAATACCGACGCGGGGCTGGGGCTAAGTGCCCAATCAGGCTGGCGAGGTCGGGGGGTCCTGGGCTGCTCCGCCTCTTGTCTGAGTCTTTGTTCCCCTATGAGAATGAAAAAACACAAAAAAAAAAAGGATACTTTTAAGCATAGTGATATTTGAGTTCAGAAATTTGAATATGAAACATTGGTTTGAAGTGGTGTACAATTATTAGCTGGTTATTACAAGCTCCTAGTTTAATACATCCTTAAAATGACTTTTTTTTAGTTAGGCTGTGTTCAGACTGCTGCGATGTGTGAACGCTGCAAATCTACTGTGGTTTCACGCATTGCATGTGCAGTTCGCACTGCCCTATGTGACTTGCTGGGAGTATCATCAGTGTAAAGTTTTATTGACACCTCCAAATTAGTTCTCATTTCACAGTGCAATCTTTAAACTCGGACAGGAATCGGACCACATGGTGTGAACACCCATGTGATCCGATTCGGCTGTGGACTAAAAAAAGGGCCATGTACAAGTTTGGGCCGGATGCGATGCGAATTCAGCCATACTATATGTATGGCTGAAATCGCATCACACAGAGATCACATGTGATTTGCACTGCACATTTGGTCTCGTACATTGCAGCAATGTGAACCTAGCCTTTAACCAAACTGTGATACTTTATATCTTTTGTCCAAGTTTCACAGACGGACACACTCGAATCATCCCCTGGAGTACCTGTGTGTGATTATGTCAAAAAATGTTCTATGATGTCCCAAACTACACTTAAATGTTTCCCAGTCCAGATGTTGAACCAGCATTTTATCTATCTATCTATCTTTTATTGAGTCTACATTGCACTGAATAAATTTATGAAACTTTATTAAAAATTTATATCCTAGAAACTGAGTGTGACAATTCAGTTTATCATGAACAATACAAAAAAATTAATAACTAATTAAAATCTAATCCAACACCAGATAAATTTACACCATATACAAATTCATGCTATTTACGCCCACATATACGAACAACCATATGCGCTCATTACATGAACTATTAACTACACGAACGATCAAATCCGCCAGATTTACATACAATACCTACACGAACGATTACAAACAAATCCGCCAGATTTACATATAATACCTATACGAACGATTATGTCCGACTATGTCCGATTAGTCACGAGAAACGCGGAGTTTACTCACTTTTTTTCAGGGCCTTTTTGATGCGGTGATATTGGTCCGGCTCCCTGGACTTGATGTCGGACCATCGTTTCCGGAGCTGGTCCTTGCCTCTTTGTACCCCAAATTTGTTCTGCAACGTTGTCACGACCTTATCCAAGATGGCGCTTTTCCCGACATTAGGTTTGGGGTACGGGCCATGTTCCCCATCATAGTCCTCCCTTCTTAATATAGCCACCATCTCCACCATCTCTTCAAAGGCCATATTGGTGGCCTTATATCTCCTCCTTGCTCCGGAAGCATGGGGTCCATGGCTTTCCTCCGCGCTGCTCACGCTGCTAATTGAATTTGCGTCCGCCATTTTCTCCTATCATTCACCCACAGCGGAACGAGGGTAAAAGGGGCGGGGAAATACGGTCACAAGGAACGTCAGGGGCGGGCGACGCAGGCGGAGCCTGAGCGCATGCGCTGTATATAAAGCGTTACCGCGAGGCCGTACGCTTGTCCGACCGGAAGCAGCGAGTGCTACACGCGACGGTAAGATAGTTATCGTTTTATTTTCGTTTAATTTTAAGCCTGCGTTAGGAATGTGTATATTGAAATTTAATCTTATTGATGTTTAATTGATTTTTATGTGGGTTGGTGGTTGAGTGGGGTTGGTGTTTTGTGTGGTAGTGTGGGGGTGGGGGTGGGTGTATAGGGGGGGGTAGTGTGTGTGTGTGTGGGGGGGGGTAGTGTTTGTGTGTGTGGGAGGGGTAGTGTGTGTGTGTGTGTGTGTGTGTGTGTGCGTGTGTGCGTGTGTGCGTGTGTATGGGGCAGTAGTGTGTGTGTGTGTGTATGTGTATGGGGCAGTAGTGTGTGTAGTGTGTGTGTGTGTGGGGGGGGGGGGGGGGTAGTGTTTGTGTGTGTGGGAGGGGTAGTGTGTGTGTGTGTGTGTGTGTATGTGTATGGGGCAGTAGTGTGTGTAGTGTGTGTGTGTGTGTGGGGGGGTAGTGTTTGTGTGTGTGTGTGGGGGGGTAGTGTTTGTGTGTGTGTGGGAGGGGTAGTGTGTGTGTGTGTGTGTGTGTGTGTGTGGGGGGGGTAGTGTTTGTGTGTGTGGGAGGGGTAGTGTGTGTGTGGGAGGGGTAGTGTGTGTGTGGGGGGTAGTGTGTGTGTGGGGGGGTAGCGTGTGTGTGGGGGGGTAGCGTGTGTGGTAGTGTGTGTCTCGCCTACATTGTCACAATATAAATAGTGTGCATTTGGTCTGACTTTTTTTTTTTTTGTTTTTTTTTTTTTTTTTGTTTTTGTTTTTCAGAAAATGCAAAGGTATACCCCAGACCCCTTTTAAGGAGGAGGCCTTCCTCTCCACATTTCTGGATTTAATTGAGTCGCACAGTAATCTTTGGGATTCAAAACACCCCCAATATTCGAGCCGTGCTGCCCGGAAGAAGACACTGGAGACAGTTTTGACGTTTGTGAAAACCCGACTCCCCCAGGCAGACAATGACTTTGTGAACGCCAAAATTAAGAACCTGCATAGCGTGTATAGGCGGGAGCGCAGAAAGATCCTAGAGTCCCAAACATCAGGATCAGCAGCAGGTCAGGTCTATGTACCTAAGCTGTGGTATTATGACAGGCTGCGTTTTCTGGATGACACGTCAGAAGCCAGGCAGTCACTTTCTACTCTTCCGTCTACCCGTCCCTCCACCCTTACCTCCACCTCAGGTGAGCCATCCCTGGAAGATCCAGACCCTTCCTTGCTGGACGAAGTTGATGCGCCCAGCTGGAGCCAGGTATATTTTAGTTTCTAAAGTTTGGATTGCTCAAATATTAATGATGTAAAGTTCAATGTTTGAATTGCTTCCAAATCTAGGATTTCATCACAAATTAAATTAGATAGAAGGATACAGTAGTTTACACAAATGTGGCTCAAATCTTGGTGAACTGATGGAAAAATGATGGTGTCAAAATGATAGCCTTTTGTATTTCAAGACAAATGTATTTGCAAGTGAGAACTGTAAAATTGGTAGTGAT